>NC_083103.1:1122500-1495000 GCF_949774975.1 Lagenorhynchus albirostris
CACTTACCTGAAGGTGCCTTTGATGCTCCTTCTCTACCCAGGAGTCTCCAACACCATGTAGCTCAGGGTAGAGGGGAGACAGCCCCTGTTCACTCCCGATTCTAGGATCCCTTCTTTTAGGGATTCCTTAGGGAATCTTAATTTCTAAATAAACTTTCCGGTTTACTTTATTATTCATCTGTCATCTTAAAGTAATTTTAAAATTGTGATAAAACACACATAGCATAAAATCTACCATGTTAACCATTTTTAAGTATACAATTCAGTGGCATTAAGTACAATCATGATGTTGTGTAATCATCACCACCATCCATTTCCAGATTGTTTTCTTCACTCCAAACAGAAACTCTGTCCCCATTAAGCAATAACTCTCATTCCCTCTCCCACCAGCCCTGGTGGTTTGGGGTCTGATTTCTGTCTCTATGAATTTGCCCATTCTAGACATTTCATAACAATGGAATAATAGCAATGTTTGTCGTTTTGTGTCTGGCTGATTTCATTAAGCATAATGTGTTTGAGGTTCATGCATGGTGTAGCATATATCAGAACTGCATTGCTTCTTATGGCTGAATAATATTCCATTGTGTGTATAGATCACTTTTTTTTTTTAACCCATTTATCTGTTGAACACTTGGGTTATTTCCACCTTTTGGCGATTGTGAATATGCTGCCAGAATGAGAGTGTACAAATACCTGTTTGAGTTCCTACTTTCAATTCTTTTGGGTATATACCTAGGTGTAGAATTGATGAGTCACATGGTAATTCTGTATTGGTTACCGAACCAAACTTGAGTCCACTTACCCAACACACAGCAATGCAAATCTACTGACACTGGGTTGTGATGAAGAAAAGTGCAGCGTTAACTGCACAGTACCAAGCAAGGAGAATGGGCAGCTTATGTTCAAAAGACCTGAACTCCCCCATGGCTTTCAGGGAAGGGTCTTTTTTTTAAAAAATTAATTAATTAAATAATTAGTTAATTATTTTTGGCCATGGCTTGCAGGATCTTATCTCCCCGACCAGTGTTTGAACCCACACCCTCAGCAGTGAAAACATGGAGTCCTAACAACTGGACTGCCAGGGAATTCCTGGGGGAAGGGTCTTTAAAGACTCTGTGAGGGAAGGGGTCACAGGATGGGTGATCAGCTCACGCACAATTCTCTGATTGGTTGATGGTGACATAACAGGGTGGTGTTTCGAGACTCTCAATCATCAACCTTTTGGTTCCAGCTGGTCTGGGGCTTCTGTGCTGGTGGTCAGCATGCAGTTAACTTTTCCCACCTGGTGGGGGTTTCAGTATCTGCAAAACAGCTCAAAGATATGGCTCAGGATATTATCTATAGCCCTTAAGGAAGAACTAAAGTTCTTGACTTTGTTTTATGGCTAAACTCTTATTTTGTCTTGCTTGACTGTTTTCCTTTGTTTCTGCATTTTCTCACCTCTCTGCTTAAATTAGCTCTTTGGAACTTAGGAAAGGCCTAGGAGGCTAAAACTTTTCTACAGACAGGAGGCAGGGGACATGAGATGGGGGGGGGGGTCTGTCCTTGGGAGTTGTTGTTATTGATTATTTTGGATTTTCTACACATGTGATCATGTCATCTGTGAGCAAAGACAGTTTTATTTCTTCCTTCCAAGTCTGTATACCTTTTGTTTCCTCTTCTTGTCTTCTTGCATTAGCTAGCACTTCCAGTATGATGTTGGAAAGCAGTGGTGAGACAGTAGTACATCTCTGCCTTGTTTCTGATCTTCGTAGGAAAGCTTTGAGTTTCTTACCATTAAGTATTATGTTACCTGTAGGTTTTTGTAGATGTTCTTTATCAAGTTGAGGAAGTTTCCCTCTATTTCCAATTTCCTGAGCAGAAATCGTGGGCAATCACCATCAGGCAAAGTTAAGTTTGTATACTTCAGATAAAAGCCCATTTCAGATATACAATTTGCAAACATTTTTTCCCAGTCTGTGTTGTCTCTTCACTTTCCTAGTGATATTCTTTGAAGCACAAATGTTTTTAATTTTGATGAAGTCCAAGTTATCCATTTTTCTTTTGTTGCTTATGCTTTTGGTGTCATATCTAAGAAAGCTTTGCCAAATCCAAGGTCATGGATATTTACACCTCTGTTTTCTTCTAAGAGTTCCATAGTGTTAGCCCTTAAATTTGGGTCTCGGGTCTATTTTTAGTTAATTTTTGTGTATGGTGTGAAATAAGGGCCCAACTTGTGGTATCCAGTGGTCCCAGTACCATTTGTTGAAAGACTCTTCTTTCCCCATTAGATAGATCCGTCCCCACAAGTTTACCTGGCTGATGGCGATCTCCAGTGAATGATGCTGGGTCAGTGTTCCTGAGCCCAGAGGGAACTGGGGTCGGTGTTCCTTGCCCCTGGAACACACTGATCCTGTCTGCAGAGCCCTCCCTGACACCTACTGCCCTTTTGGTGATTGGCTGTGCAGTCTTTGTGTTTCCTGCCAGGGTTCTTGGCCTGCGCCGCTCTTGTCCCTCCAAAGATTTTTGTAACTTTGAGTTTGTGGAAGACAGGATTGGGTCTCACAAAAGGTTTCAGGCTCCTCATGAAAAGTTTCCCACCGTTCTTTGGTGCTGACAATGCCAGCAGTTCCTGGAGGAGCAGCATATTCGGAAAACTCAATGTGGAGGCGAGCTCTTTGCTTAGGGCCAGAGGTGCCTGCTCACCGCATGGTGTTGTATCTGGCAAAACCAGGCAAGTGATTTTTCTCTGACATCCGACATTGGGCTTGATGTGATCTATTTCTTCATGTGACTTAAGAACATCTGCATAATTTATTTTCATTTTTGTGTTTTGCTTTTGATTTGAGGTGGGAAAGTGTACCTACCTTAAAAGTTTACAGCTCACTGAACTTTTGTACCATGTAAACACCACCCATTTCAGAATAAAGAATGCTCATAGTGTCCCAAATCTGCATATTTTTAAGGAGTTTATTACTTTTTAAAATGAAAAATAAAAAGATTATGGACTTCCTTCGTGGTCCAGTGGTAAAGAATCCGCCTTCCAATGCAAGGGTCATGGGTTTGACCCCTCGTCGGGGAACTAAGATCGCACATGCCGTGGGGCAACTAAGCCCACGTGCCACAACTACTGACCCCGTACGCCTCAACTAGAGAGAGAAAACCCACACACCACAACTAGAGAGAAGCCACAATTAAGATCCTGCAGCTAAGACCTAACACAGCCAAAAAAAAAGATTAAGGAAACTTTACCTCATCCATCTCTCTTTGGTTGGGCACGCATGGATGTGATCACAGGCTTATAACATTTTGTGACTTTTTTTCATTACCTAATAACAAAACCACATCCCCAGGTTACAAAGATCCCACCGGCATTTGTACTGGTTGTCTGTACAACCACCCAAAGAATATATCATAAGTCATATAAACAAGTCTCAGTCATTCGATTTTAGGTGGTTGCTACTTTCATCATCTTAAAAATAATTTTGTGTTAACTGACCTTGCCCACAAAATTTGTGAACATCCAGTATCCTTTCCTCTGGATAAATACTGAGAAGTCAAGGTACAGAATAAAAAGGTGTACATGTACTAAATTTTAGTAAATATTGCCAACACACCCTGGTTTCTGCTACCACTGATGGTGCACCAGACGTTTAGAAATGTTTCTTCTGAGAAAGGCTGTAAGAAAAGAATCATGGTGAGACAAGGCTTGCTGTTGAGAATTTATTTAGAGGCTTCACAAAGTCCAGAATAGAATTTCCTAGACCAAGAATCAGAATAAGCTGGTGTCAGGGAAGAGGGGAGGGGTATTTAGTGGGTCTGGGCGCCCAGGCTCTGGGCGGTGAGCGCCAGCCCTGAGGTTATATGAGAATCAGGACCCAGCAGTAAGAGGCCAGGAAGGAGATGTTAGAACAGCTCTGTGCCCCATTCGGAGCATAAGGGGTGGGTTTTCTGTGGCTTAGTCCCTGAAGGGCCTGCAGATGGTAACGCTCAGCGGGCAGGAGGAAGATTCTTCTGAGTTACGAGCGTGTCAGTGACTCCTCAGATGGCTCAGAGAGCGTGAGGGGGACCGCCTTCTCCATCAGGATCTCTGGTCCTGAAGATTCAGACCGCATCACTCCTGGAGAGGATGGACCGAGAAGTGTGCACTGGGGGTATGGGATGTGTCACCACTCGTGGCCAGGGAGGCTGCATTGGCTGGAACCGCTTGAGGTCTGTGGTCAGCATCTCAGCTCTTGCACTGGCAGCAAATGGGGACACAGCAGCTGGACTGGGAGCCCCCACAGGAGCCACAGCCCCCTTTGCTAGAGCAGGAACAGGCTGGCACGCAGCAGCACACGGGCACCAGCAGCCCACGTTCTGGTGGGTGGAGGGTGGAGTAGTTCAGAGGGGCGGGTGGGGACAGAGGGCAGGTGCTCAGGCGTGAAGCCTCCTGGGTCAGGAGCCTCTGTGTACCTGCCAGTGTTTATACTCAACACACGATGGCTTCCTCTTATGTGTTTACTTATTTCAAAGGCACAAGTGTTATTTTTATTTATTTATTATCATTATTTTTTGCAGTACGCGGGCCTCTCACTGCTGTGGCCTCTCCCGTTGCGGAGCACAGGCTCCGGACGCGCAGGCTCAGCGGCCATGGCTCACGGGCCCAGCCGCTCCGCGGCATGTGGGATCCTCCCGGACCGGGGCACGAACCCGTGTCCCCTGCATCGGCAGGCGGACTCTCAACCACTGCGCCACCAGGGAAGCCCCACAAGTGTTATTTTTAAACTCTTTGCCGTCCCATGAGCTCCCAATAGCTCAAGCTGAGGTCTGCTTCTCTGGTTTCTAAATGCGGCCTCTTCCTCAAGGTATTTCTCTTCGTAAACCGAGCCTGAGCTCCCGGCTCGGGGAGCCCCTGAGATCTGGTCACCCGTAGGCAGTGAGTCACCGTCTTCGGCTTTCCAGTTTCTGCTCATTGATAAAGATCCTCTGTCCCCGGCTCTAATGTTTATGTTTCTCTACTTAAAAATCAGTTGGTGTCATTTCTGTAAATAAAAGTATTGAGCAGAAAAATAAGACTACTTATAGTTCCTGCATCCAAACCACCAGTCTTAATATTTTGTTGAATTTGAAAAGCAAGATTTGAAGCACTTTGCTTTCAGGGTGTCCTGACTTTTCCCCCTTTTCTCATTTCCTGCCCCCCCTCCTCTTGGCTAACCACCCCCGAAACAGGAATTAGATCTGGTATTCTTTCTCTTCATGGGACCCGGCTTCACAAATTCCTATTACTCTTCCTATGCTTTTTAGTTTATTCAGTCAGTTTTTATAAAAACTGCACAAGTCAACTGACATAATTCACATTTACCATCTTCGAAGGCTGTGAAAATAGTTTGAGTGGACTGGCCACCCTTTGGTTAGCCATCCTCTCTAATGGACCTTCGTTTCCTAGAAAGTCGCTTTTAATATTTTTATTGAGGTGAAAGTTACATCCAGTGAAACACACATATTTTGAATACGTGATCCCACCAGCTTTGCTCAGCGTGCTCTGAGGTAGCCGCCACCCTGGTCGTGAGGGACTATTTCCGTCATCCAGGGGGTCCACTTTCCCCCGCCTCCAGCCAATCCCCAGCCCCACAGCCTCCCTTTCCTCTGACTGGCTTTTCCTGTTGTTGGAGGCACATAAATGGGGCCGTGAAGCATATATTCTAGCTGCTTTCACTCAACATCTTACCCTGTGTATCAGTGATGTGTCTATATTTAAAATCGCCAAGTCGTGTTCCAGGTGAACGTGTGCTCCAGTGGGACCCCGTTCGTTCTCTTGTTCCCAGATATCTGGATTGTTTTCAGCTTTGGGCTGCAATGAATAGAACTTTTACGAACATTCTTTCATTATTATTATTTTATTGAAATATAACTCATGTACCGTGTCGTGTTAGTTTCAGGTGTACAGCAAAGTGATTCAATTATATATGTTTACACGCACACATATATCTATATAGGAGTCTTTTGTGAACGCGTGTCTTTTGCTTATGCATGTAGGAGTGGGCTTTCTGGGGCGTAGGCGGGGGGAGGTTTAACTTTATAAGAAACTGACAGTTTCCACGATGCTCCCGCCATTTTCATCCTTGCCGGCCATGCCTGAGAGCACCAGTGGTTCCCCATCTTCCCTAATACTTACAGGTTTGAACAGTCTTCGGCGTTCTCGTGGTGTGTGATGATGTCTCATGTTCGCCTTGATTTGTGTTTCTCGGGTGACGAGGGTTGTTGAGCACCATTTCGTGTGTTTATTGGCCATTTATGTACTTTCTTGGAAAAATGTTCAATTTGCGGTCCATTTTTATTGTGTTGTTTTTTTTTTTGCTTTTCTTTTTTTGTGATTAATTTATTGAAATTCTTTATAAATCCAGCTAAATAAACTGTGTGTGTATATATCTATATCTAGCTATCTATTATCTATCATCTATCTATCTATCTAATCTATTATCTATCTATCTATTATCTATCATCTATTATCCATTTACCTATTATCTATCTATCTATTGTCTATCTATCATCTATTTATTATCCTCTATCCATCTATCATCTATCTACCTCTCATCTATCTCTCATCTATCAACAATCTATCAAGCTATCCATCTCTCATCTATCTATTATCTATCATCTATCTATCTATTCTATTATCTACTATATCTGTCTATCATCTATGTATCTATCTACCTACCTATCATCTATATCTATCTATCAATCTATCTATTTATCTATCAATTTTCTCCTAGTATCTGGTTTGCTTCATCATTGTCTTGATATCTTAATAGCATCCTTTGACAGGGAAATGTTTTTTACTTTCATGATCCAATCTAACACTTTTATCTTTGAGGGTTAGTGCCTTCTTCTGCCGCTCTGAAAAAATCTAGCTTTCCTTATTGGAGCGTTAGTTTTTGTTTTTACGTTCAGTTCTATGATGGATCTCAAACTCAATTTGTGTTTGGTGAGTGTGAGGCAGGAGTTCATTCCCCACACGCTCAGCCAATTGCCTCAGCAGCTGGACCTACAGAGACCCGGCAGGCGTGGGGTGTAAAGTGCATCGCCGGGCAGGTGAGCCGTCTGGGTGGGGAATCATCTCAGAAATGGTCAGCTGGCCAGTGAATACTTCCAGGATCCGATGGCCCTTCCTCGTCCCTGGGGTAAGGAGACCCGCGGGATCAAACCTGGACCCTCTGGGCGGGGCAGAGGGGTGGATGGGGAGGGAGCACGGGGGGCCTGCGTCTCAGCTCTTGAAGGAATTTCAGAGGTGGGGGAGCCACTCCTGAGAGGAGGGGGCAGCTAGGGACGGAGCCAGGACGCCGCAGGCTCTGGGTTTTCCTTCCGTGATGCCAGCCCCCGCTGGTCCTGCTGTTGACAGATATTTGGGGTCTGACGTTTACCGCCCTCATTGCCATGTACATCTGGTCTCTGTCCCTGGTTCCTGGCACAGAGCCCCTGAAACCCTTGGAATTTCCTGGGTGATGGGAGTGTTTGTCCTTCATTAGCACCTGCGTGTGTGCTAACGAGGTTACTCAGATGGGGCCCCTAGAGAGCCTCAGGATGGGGCCAGTCGTCAGAAAGTCTAGTGATCAGAGGGGACTTGCAGGCCCACCCGCTGACCTCTGGGAAGGGGGAGAGGGGAGCTACGGACTAAGCTCTATAAAAACTTCAACAGCGAGGGTTAGTGAGTTTCCAGGTTGATGAACACAGGGAGATTCAGGGAGAGTGGGCACCTGGAGAGGGCATGGAAGCTATGCACCCTTCACACGCCTTGCCCTGTGCATCTCTTCCATCTGGCTGTTCCTGAGTTATACCCTTTTATGAGAGATCAATAATCTAGTCAGTAACATGTTTCTTTGAACTCTGTGAGCTGCTGTAGCAAATCAGTCAATCAAGCAGAGGTCTGCTGAACTTCTGCTCTGTGACCAATCAGTTAGAAGCACAGGTGATAACCTGGACTTGATATTGGTGTCTGAAGTTGAAAGTGGGCAGTTGGTAGGACTGAGCCCTTAGCCTCTGGGGTCTGACACTAACTCCAGATACATAGTGTCAGAATGAAATTGAGTTAAATTTGTGGGATACCCAGTCAGTGACCACTGAGAACTATAGACTTGTTTGGTGGTATTGAAAAAATACACATTGGAGTTTTCCAATTTGTTGGTGCCAACTAAAAATTGTCACTCCCCATCTGGTTCTACACGAATGAAATCACTGGCCACTGTAGTCACTGACCTTCAACACCCCCTGAACGGAGTTTAGGGTGGAGATCAAGAATGAGGCCCTCTGTGCTCTGGGAAAAACTGGCAGGACAGACCTTCAGAGAGTTAGAGATTTTCCAGGAGAAGATCTTACGAGCCCAATTTCTTGCATCTTCTCCCATCTAGAAAAGCACTAAAATCATTAACTGGGACATCTGAGCCTCACAAGTAGCAGCAAACTTCTGCCAAAATGTGGGCCTGGTCGCATGTACCCCCTTCCCAAAAATCGCATATATACCGACCTCTCCCCTACTTCTTTGGAGAGCTCCTCGGAGCTACTGAGAGGCTGTCTCCTGAGCTGTGGTCCTCATTTTGCAGCAAATAAAACTTAACTCACAACTCTCACCTTGTGCATGTTTCTTCAGTCGACATAGGTGTGTGATGGTTCATAGTAGTCTCTTAGGATCTGTTTAGTTCTGTGGTATCTGTTGTAACGGCCCCTCTTCCGTGTCTGATTTTATTTGAGTCTTCTCTATTTTCTTCTTGGTTAATATCACTAAATATTTGTCAATTCTGTTTCTTTTCCAGAGCCTAACTCCTGGTCTGGTGGATCTTTTCTGTTGCTTTCTAGCCTCCATTTCATTTATTTCTACTCCGATCTTTGTTATTTTTTTTCCTTCTGCTAACTTTGGGCTTTGTTTGTTCTCCTTTTTCTAGTTCCTTGAGATGTAAACGTTGTTTACTTGAGATCTTTCTGTTTCCTAACATAGGAAAATATATTTTGCGTAATATATTTAGGAGTTTATTGCTATGAGCTTTGTCTCAGGCCATTTGAGCTGCTCTAACAAGGTACTACTGACTGGGTGGCTTATACACAACAAACTTATTTCTCACAGTTATGGAGACTGGGACGTCCAAGATCCTGGTGCTGGAGGATTTGGTGTGGTGGTGGTGAGGGCCCACTTCCTGGTTCATAGGTGACCCCTTCTTGCTGTGTCCTCACATGACGAAAGGGGTGAGGGAGTTCTGTGGGGTCTCTTTATGAGAAAACTAATCCCCTTCATGAGTGCCCCACTCTCATAACCTAAGCGTATTCCAAAGACCCCACTGTCAGATACCATCACACTGGATGCTAGGATTTCAGAAAAGGACCTTGGGGGTTGGGGAGGGTGCGAACATTCAGACCACAGCAATTGCTCTCTTAGAACTGCTTTTGCTGCATCCCAGAAGTTTTGCTGTGTTGTGTTTCCATTTTTGTTTGTTTCAAGATATTGTTTGATTTCCCTGTTGGTTTTTTCTTTGACCCATTGCTTGTTCAGAAGTGTCTTATTTAATTTCCACATATTTGTGAATTTTTCCATTTTCTTGTTATTGATTGCTAGTTTCATATTGTTGTGGTCAGAATAGGTACTTGATATGATTTCAATCTTAAATTTGTTAAGGCTTTTACTGTGACCCAACATATGATCTACCCTGGAGGAGGTTTCACATGCACTTCAGACAAGTGTGTGTTCTGCTCCTGTGGATGAAGCGTTCTGTTGATATCTATTAAGTTCATCTGATATAATGTGTAATTCAAGTCCAATGTTTTCTTATTGATTTTCTGTCTGGATGATCTATCCATTGCTGAAAGTGGGGCATAGAATTTCATTAATATATTGCATTTCTGTCTATTTCTGACTTCAGATTTGTTAATATTTCCTTAATATATTTAGGTGCTCTGATGTTGGGTGCATCTGTATTTACAATTGTTATATCCTTTTGGTAAATGCACCCTTTTGCCATTATATAATAACCTTTTTGTCTCTTGTTACAGTTTTTTTGGTCTTTTCTTTAAAATTAATTCATTTATTTATTTTTGGCTGCATTGAGTCTTGGTTGCCGTGTGCAGGCTTTCTCTAGTTGCAGCGAGCAGGGGCTACTCTTCGTTGCGGTGCGTGGGCTTCTCATTGCGGTGGCTTCTCTTGTTGCAGAGAACAGGCTCTGGGCACATGGGGTCAGTAGTTGTGGCACACAGGATTAGTTGCTCTGCAGTATGTGGGATCTTCTCAGACCAGGGCTTGAACCCGTGTCCCCTGCATTGGCAGGAGGATCCTTAAACACTGCACCACCAGGAAAATCCCACTTGTTACAGTTTTTGGCATAAAATCTATTTTCTCTGATATAAGTATATCTATCCCTACTCATTTGCATGGAGTATCTTTTTCTTTCCCTTCATTTTCAGGTTATGTGTGTCCTTGAATCTGAAATGAGTCCCTGTAGGAAGCATCATATAGTTGAGTCAAAAAAAAAAAAACCACTCAGACACTCTGTGTCTAGAGTTAGAGTGGCAGGGTTGACAGGTAAAATTCAGGATGCCAGTGGAGCCTGGGTTTCCCATAGACAAACGCTTTTAAGAACAAGGCTGTCCCACATGTAACATGGGTGTAAATACCGCATCTGTGCTCAGGCGGGGACAGACGCTGTGCTGTTCTTCCTGCGGCCACACGATGTCGCCCCAGGACCTCCCAAGAGCTGGACCACAGGATGGGAGGCAGCTCACCCCCAGGCGGAGGCAGCTCTTCCTCCTTGAGGAAGTTACATAGAACATTTTGTATCCAGTGCAGGGAACAATGTATTGACCTGTCCAGCGGCCCCTATAACGTCCCTTGGGTGAGCCCCCTCCCCAGGGTGGGGGAGGACTTATTACTACTTGCGGGGGTGTCTTTAGAGAAGGCCTTCATTCGCTTCGGTCCTTTGATGACTGCTCGGTTCACTGAGTCCTGCAGAGTGGGTGTCAGTCCTGAGCAGGTGAGGAGGGGGCTCGTGGGGCGTCAGGGTGAGCCATCGACACAGCAGGGGCCTCTGCCCTCCCGACGGTCAGCCATCGGTAAAGAGCTTCTGAGCTGCACCCAGGAAGACGTGCATTTCCGTACTGTACAAATGCTCCTGTACAGTCACGTACTGCATGTTAGTGACTTTTCATCTTTGTGAAGGTGAAACGTGTTTTTTTGTTTGTTTGTTTGTTTTTGCGGTACGCGGACCTCTCACTGCTGTGGCCTCTCCCGTTGCGGAGCACAGGCTCCGGACGCGCAGGCTCAGCGGCCATGGCTCACGGGCCCAGCCGCTCCGCGGCATGTGGGAGCCTCCCGGACCGGGCCACGAACCCGTGTCCCCTGCATCGGCAGGCGGACTCCCAACCACTGCTCCACCAGGGAAGCCCGAACATGTTTTAAAATCCTTTTCACGCTCCATGATGGGGAGCACGCCTGTAGACCCTTAAGTACTTTCAGTGCATATACCCCTCTTTGAAATTCTAATGCGCTTCTCTTCAGACAAGTATACATATATGCACATCAACACACAACTGAGGTTTAAAGACTCCACATCAGACCCGATATCCATCCGTGGTCCGCAGGCTCCAGATTGAGAATTTACTAGAAGCAGAGGCACCAGGGAAGAGGGACAGAAGGGCACTTCCCGTTCCCGTGTGCTGTGGGCGCCCCACGGGACTTGGTCGGGGGATCACGTAGGTTTTCCTACTCTATCACCTGGAACCAAATGACAATGAGAGCAAAGGAACATTTTTTTAAGATAGTAAAATGCTAACGGATTTAGCTGAGCAAGGAAACTGGCAGGCTTGTAGAGAGGCTGACAAGGGAGAATGTTCAGGACAGGGCTGCGCTTGCGGTGAACACCCCATGCAGAACAAGTGTCAGCTACCAGGATCGCCCCCAGCGAGGCTTGTCCTCTACTAAACTACCACCGGCCATTGTGAACACCTGCATTGGCACAACGTGGTGATGGACAGAAGGATGCCCTTCTCTCCAAACTGACCTACACAGCCAATTCTAACAACTCCCAGAAGGCTCTGTGAGGAGCTGAACAAGCAATTCTGAAATGATATGGAAGCATAAAGCCCCAGGGATCACAATGGAAGGAGAGTCAGCCCCCCAGATGTGGAGCCTGGGCCCTGAGAGGCAGGGCTGGGTCAGGGCGGGGCAGGCGCAGAGGCCAGAGACAGTGGGGACATGGCACCCGAGAGCCTTACAAATCCGGGACAATAATGCTGGCGGGTCATACAGGTGACACTTCTTATGTGTCGGGGATGCTCTAAGTGTCCTTCAGAAGTGCCTCATTGATGCTCACAACAGATCCCGAGACGGGTAGTGGCTCCAAGCCCCCTTTTACAGGTGATGGAAACACGGCCGTCCTGGGCAGGAACTCAGAGCCACGACCACGCAGCAGGATGCTCTCAGGGCCCCGGCTCCTGAGAGGCAAGTGGGGTCACTGCCGGAGTCCACAACCAAGACAGTCAGTGACGGGGGTACAGGCTTAGGCCGGCAAACTACAGACCAGCGGGAAGATGAACTGGGTTTATACAAAGAAGCGTGGCTGAATTTTCACAATATAATATTCGGCAAGTGAAAGGAATGAAATAAAATCTTTAGCACAACATGCATGTGAATCTAAAACAAAAACATCAAAAGCCACACCGTGTGTTTCCAGGACATACACGCAGGCATGGGTATCTTTGAAGTGCATCAGTGTGGGTTCTTTCTTGGGGAAGAAGGGAAAATCAGAAGGGGAACCGGCCCCTCCTTAACAGGGAGACAGGATGGGAGTAATGTAGACCAAGTAAAGGAGGAACAATTTTCAAAAGCAATTTTGTGATACCAGCTTTCATGGCTAATCTCCTCGCTCCCTTGGAAGATACAAGAGGAATTAGGTTGGGGAGGAAGAAGATTGCGCAGTTTACAGCTTTCCACTCAAGGCATCTGTTGATGGTCTCTGCTGTGATCATCATTTGTGAATTACTCAATATTAATCCCCGTCTTACTGGGTTCCCACCAGTGCGTCTCCTATCACTCTTCTTTGATGTGAGTCAGTCCTGATGGGAGGGACCTTGTTATCGTTTTGTCAAGGGGCCTGGCGTGCTGTAGTTCTGGACTTCTGTCCTGTTTGGGACTGTTTGCCTATTTTCTTGTACTTGAATGATGTCGTGTCCACCTTACTGTTCTTGGGTCAGACTTTGTTTTCACCAGGTTTGTGAAGATATTGCTCGTGTACCTTTGGGTTTAGGATGTTTTTTAGGAGGGTTGGAGTCGGTCAGGTGTCCACACCTTCCCCACCCCATGGCACGGGGACTGGGAATTGCTGTTGTTCAACATTAAAAAAACCTTTGGATTCTAAAGCGTATTCACCATACGTCTTATTCATGAGCATTTTGGATCCTTTGTCCGCTGGGGAACATGTGATACTCTTTGGGGCTAAGCTTGCAGATTTTCCTTCAGGTCATAGCGATTCTTACATTTAAAGAATACATTTCAGTTCCCCTAACTGCGGCCTTTGCCACTTGCACTATGGCTGGGTCCTCACTGCCCCCCACCTCACACATCTGTTTACCTCTCTCTGGTGATGTAGTAGCTTTGCCATTTCACCTACGCTGTGAACCTCTAAAGCCTTATTATTATTATGTTTTTAATGTCAACCATTCAGTTTCTAGCCATCTCTGTCCTGCTCCGTGCCTTTCTGTCTCATTGATTCTGTCTATTATGATCTCTGATGGTCAAGTTTTGTCTAAGGTCTCCATGTCTCCCTTTCCAACCTTTTCTATAGTTTTATCATTTCAGCTCTGAGTCCCATTCAACTGATTTTGCCATATTCTGATTTGGTGCATAATTCAACCATCTCTAGGAAATGACTTTTGTCTCCTGGCTTTTGTTTGAAATTAGACTGACTTGTCTTTTTCTTCACTAGCCTCTGCATGTCTTTTGGCTTGAGAATTTAATCCATTTACATTTAAATTAACCATTGATTGGCAGGGACTTACTCTTGTCCTCTTGTTAACTGTTTTCTGGCCGTTTTGTATTTTTGCTCTTTCTCCCTTGCTGTCTTCCTTTGTGATTGGATGTTTTCCTGTCTTCTCAGCAAAGGCAGCAGCGGACGCAGAGCCTGGCCTTGGGCTCTGACATTGAGCTCGGGGACTGGATCGTTCCTGTTTGATGTCATCTTTGCAGCTGCTTTTGATGTCATCTTTGCAGCTGCTTCTCCTGCCTTAGAGGGGCCTGGACCCTCACCTTCCTTGTCCACGGGGAGTGCCTGGCCAGGGGCTATTCCTGGCCTTCAGGTTTCTCGTCTGTGTAAGACTCTATGGGATATTCTGAGTATTGGCTGAATAATGGATTAAGAATTTTGCCACGTGGTCCGTGTAAGAAGGCTGTCGCTGAGATAACAAAGATATTGGTTCTAGCCCTTTCAGACGTCTCTACTCAGCCCATCTCCTAGGTGGCAGGGTTGACAGGTAAAATTCAGGATGCCAGTGGAGCCTGGGTTTCCCATAGACAAACGCTTTTTAAGAACAAGGCTGTCCCACATGTAACATGGGTGTAAATACCGCATCTGTGCTCAGGCGGGGACAGACGCTGTGCTGTTCTTCCTGCGGCCACACGATGTCGCCCCAGGACCTCCCAAGAGCTGGACCACAGGATGGGAGGCAGCTCACCCCCAGGCAGAGGCAGCTCTTCCTCCTTGAGGAAGTTACATAGAAAATTTTGTATCCAGTGCAGGGAACAATGTATTGACCTGTCCAGCGGACCCCTATAACGTCCCCTGGGTGAGCCCCCTCCCCAGGGTGGGGGAGGGCTTATTACTACTTGCGGGGGTGTCTTTAGAGAAGGCCTTCATTCGCTTCGGTCCTTTGATGACTGCTCGGTCCTTTGATGACTGCTCGGTTCACTGAGTCCTGCAGAGTGGGTGTCAGTCCTGAGCAGGTGAGGAGGGGGCTCCTGGGCCGTCAGGCTGAGCCATCGACACAGCAGGGGCCTCTGCCCTCTCGACGGTCAGCCATCGGTAAAGAGCTTCTGAGCTGCACCCAGGAAGACGTGCATTTCCGTACTGTACAAATGCTCCTGTACAGTCATGTACTGCAAGTTAGTGACTTCTCATCTTTATGAAGGTGGAACGTGTTTTAAAATCCTTTTCCTGTTCCACGCCAGGCAGCACGCCTGCAGACACTTTCTTAAGTGCTTTCGGTGCCTATACCCCTCTTTGAAATTCTAATAGCTTCTCTCCACACAAGTGTTCAGATCTGCATATAAGCTCACAATCTTGCATAGAAGTATATTTTATTTTATTTTAAAAATATTTGTTTTATTTATTTATTCATTTTATATGTTTATTTATTTAGCCGCATCGGGTCTTAGTTGCAGCATGCTGGATCTCTGGTTGCGGCGTGCAGGCTTCTCTCTAGTTGTGGCCTGCGGTCTCCAGAGCGCATGGGCTCTGTATTTTGCGGGACGCAGGCTCTCTGGTTGAGGCACGCCACCTCAGTAGTTGTGACGTGCCGGCTTAGTTGCCCTGTGGCATGTGGGATCTTAGTTCCCCAACCAGGGATCGAACCCGCGTCCCCCGCATTGGAAGGGAAATTCTTTACCACTGGACCACCAGGGAAATCCTTGCATAGAAGCTTAAAGACTCCACATCAGACCCAATATCCATCCATGGGCCGCAGGCTCCAGACTGAGAATTTACTAGAAGCAGAGGCACCAGGGAAGAGGGACAGAAGGGCACTTCCCGTTCCCGTGTGCTGTGGGCATCCCACGGGACTTGGTCGGGGGTCACGTGGGTTTTCTTCCTCTACCACCTGGAACCAAATGACAATGAGAGCAAAGGAACATTTTTTTTAAGATAGTAAAATGCTAATGGATTTAGCTGAGCAAGGAAACTGGCAGGCTTGTAGAGAGGCTGACAAGGGAGAATGTTCAGGACAGGGCTGCGCTTGCGGTGAACACCCCATGCAGAACAAGTGTCAGCTACCAGGATCGCCCCCAGCGAGGCTTGTCCTCTACTAAACTACCACCGGCCATTGTGAACACCTGCATTGGCACAACGTGGTGATGGACAGAAGGATGCCCTTCTCTCCAAACTGACCTACACAGCCAATTCTAACAACTCCCAGAAGGCTCTGTGAGGAGCTGAACAAGCAATTCTGAAATGATATGGAAGCATGAAGTCCCAGGGATCACAATGGAAGGAGAGTCAGCCTCCCAGATGTGGAGCCTGGGCCCTGAGAGGCAGGGCTGGGTCAGGGCGGGGCAGGCGCAGAGGCCAGAGACAGTGGGGACATGGCACCCGAGAGCCTTACAAATCCGGGACAATAATGCTGGCGGGTCATACAGGTGACAGTTCTTATGGGTCGGGGATGCTCTAAGTGTCCTTCAGAAGTGCCTCATTGATGCTCACAACAGATCCCGAGACGGGTAGTGGCTCCAAGCCCCTTTACAGGTGATGGAATCACGGCCGTCCTGGGCAGGCACTCAGAGCCACGACCACGCAGCAGGATGCTCTCAGGGCCCCGGCTCCTGAGAGGCAAGTGGGGTCACTGCCAGTGTCCACAACCAAGACAGTCAGTGAGGGGGGTACAGGCTTAGGCCGGCAAACTACAGACCAGAGAGAAGATGAACTGGGTTTATACAAAGAAGCGTGGCTGAATTTTCACAATATAATATTCGGCAAGTGAAAGGAATGAAATAAAATCTTTAGCACAACATGCATGTGAATCTAAAACAAAAACATCAAAAGCCACACCGTGTGTTTCCAGGACATACACGCAGGCATGGATATCTTTGAAGTGCTTCAGTGTGGGTTCTTTCTTGGGGAAGAAGGGAAAATCAGAAGGGGAACTGGCCCCTCCTTAACAGGGAGACAGGATGGGAATAATGTAGACCAAGTAAAGGAGGAACAATTTTCAAAAGCAATTTTGTGATACCAGCTTTCATGGCTAATCTCCTCGCTCCCTTGGAAGATACAAGAAGAATTAGTTTGGGGAGGAAGAAGATTGCGCAGTTTACAGCTTTCCACTCAAGGCATCTGTTGATGGTCTCTGCTGTGATCATCATTTGTGAATTACTCAATATTAATCCCCGTCTTATTGGGTTCCCACCAGTGCGTCTCCTATCACTCTTCTTTGATGTGAGTCAGTCCTGATGGGAGGGACCTTGTTATCGTTTTGTCAAGGAGCCCGGCGTGCTGTAGTTCTGGACTTCTGTCCTGTTTGGGACTGTTTGTCTGTTTTCTTTTACTTGCACGATGTTGTGTCCACATGTACTCTTCTTGGGTCAGACTTTGTTTTCACCAGGTTTTTGAAGATATTGCTAATGTATCTTTGGGTTTAGGATGTTTTCAAAGGAGGTCTGAAGTCGGCCAGATGTCCATACCCTCCCGAGCCCATGGCGTGGGGACCGGGAAATTGTTGTTTTTCAACATTTTTTGAAACCGTGGAATTCTGCAACGTAGTCAGTGTACATCTTAGTCTTGAGCATTTTATATCCATTTTCCCCTGGGACATGTTATACTCTTTGGGGCTCAGCTTGCAGACTTTCCTTCAGGTCATGGACAGTTTCTTACATTTAAAAATACATTTCATGCTGGAGAGGGTATAGAGAAAAGGGAACTCTCTTGCACTGTTGGTGGGAATGTAAATTGATACAGCCACTATGGAGAACAGTATGGAGGTTCCTTAAAAAACTAAAAATAGAATTACCATACAACCCAGCAATCCCACTACTGGGCATATACCCTGAGAAAACCATAATTCAAAAAGAGTCATGTACCACAATGCTCATTGCAGCTCTGTTTACAATAGCCAGGACATGGAAGCAATCTAAGTGTCCATTGACAGACAAATGGATAAATAAGATACATATTGACACATAGACACATATACACAATGGAATATTACTCAGTCGTAAAAAGAAACGAAATTGAGTTATTTGTAGTGAGGTGGATGGACCTAGAGTCTGTCATGTAGAGTGAACGAAGTCAGAAAGAGAAAAGTAAATACCATATGCTAACACATATATATGGAATCTAAAAAGGTTATGAAGAACCTAGGGGCAAGACAGGAATAAAGATGCAGATGTAGAGAATGGACTTGAGGACACAGGGAGGTGGAAGGGTAAGCTGGGACAAAGTGAGACAGTGGCATGGACTTATATACACTACCAAACGTAAAATAGATAGCTAGTGGGAAGCAGCCGCATATAGCACAGGGAGATCAGCTCGGTGCTTTGTGACCACCTGGAGGGGTGGGATAGGGAGGGTGGGAGGGAGACACAAGAGGGAGGAGATATGGGGATATATGTATATGTATAGCTGATTCACTTTGTTATACAGCAGAAACTAACCCACCATTGTAAAGCAATTATACTCCAATAAAGATGTTAAAAAAAGAAAGAAAGAAAGGATACCTTCCAGTTCCTCTTACTGAGGTCTTTACTGCCCGTACTAAGGCTGGGTCTTCTCTGCGCCCCCCGCCCCCATCTGTTAGCCTGTCTCTGGTGACGTAGTAGCTTTGCATTTTCACCTACACTGTGAACCTCCCAAGTGTTTTTTTTTTTTTCAATGATGGCTATTCAATTTCTAGTCATCTCTGTCGTGCTCAGTGCTTTTCTCTTTCACTGATTTTATCTGTAATGATCTCTGATGGTCAGTTTTTGTCTACGGGTCTCCACGCGTCCCTTTTCAAACTTTTCTATAGTTTTATCATTTCTTCCATGAGTCCTATTCAAATGATTCTGCCATATTTTGATTTGCTGCGTAACTCAATCATTTAGAGGAAATGCACTTTTGTTTCCCAGGTTATGTTTCCTTGTTTGTTTGTTTTCCTCTGTGTTGGGTCTTCGTCGCTGCACACGGGCTTTCTCTAGTGGCAGCGAGTGGGGGCTACTCTTAGTTGAGGTGTGCAGGCTTCTCACTGCCGTGTCTTCTCTTGCTGCGGAGCACGGGCTCTAGGCGCACAGGCTCAGTGGTTGTAGCCCAGGGGCTTAGTAGCTCCGTGGCATGTGGGATCTTCCCGGACCAGGGCTTGAACTTGTGTCCCCTGAATTGGCAGGCGGATTCTTAACCACTGCGCCACCAGGGAAGTCCACCCGGATTATGTTTTAACTTAGATTTATTTATTTGTCTTTTCCTTCCTTTCCTTCCCTCCCTCCCTCCCTTCCTCCCTCCCTCCCTCCCTTCTCTCCTTCCCTCTCGTTTTTCCTACATTTTTTGGGTGTAATTATCAGGACATCTCTTTACCTTTCTCAGGTTTGGGCAGCCCTGTGTACACCCTCTATTTATGTTGAAACAAAATGAGAAATCTCTCGTTTCCTCTCCCCAGTGTCTGCGGGCAAGGCTGCAAGCTCCCACTGGGTGGTTGGTCGCCCACTGTCCTGTCCAGTTGGTGTGGCCCTGGGGCACGGCTTGGGGAGGGGAGCTTGTGAGCTCCCAGGCCTGCTTGCACCTCCTAGTTCTTAGGACTTGGTCCCAGCTGGTGGGAAGGTGTAAACTGTCGTCCTGGGGCTGCCCAGGCTTCAGATGCAGGGAGTTTTGCTGGGGCCACGTGCGGGGCCCACATACGGGTCCTCTGAATTTCTGCCACCATCCACCTCTCCACCCCCACTGGTAACGCGGATTAACTGAAATGACACCCCGCCTCACTTCTCCCCAACGGTACCCGGCTTTTACTTCTCACATCCTCATCCTCATGCCATCTAAGTGTGCTGGCCAGTCAAGTAAAAGTGAAAATGACTTTAAAAGCATCATAAACCTGGGCTTCCCTGGTGGCGCAGTGGTTGGGAGTCTGCCTGCTGATGCAGGGGACGCGGGTTCGTGCCCCGGTCTGGGAAGATCCCACATGCTGCAGAGCGGCTGGGCCCGTGAGCCATGGCCGCTGAGCCTGCGCGTCCGGAGGCTGTGCTCCTCAACGGGAGAGGCCACAGCAGTGAGAGGCCCGCGTACCACAAAAAAAAAAAAAAAAAAAAAAAGCATCATAAACTAAACGAGCACATAGACAGCAGTGGAAAGCAAACCACGTTGTTTGAGCATGAGGAGTTTATGTCTTCCATACAGAAATAACTTTTTAAAGCAACAAAGAGAATTCAAAGACAATAAAATGTAAAGAAAGAAAATCACCCTCACTAAAAAGAAATTAAAGCAATAAATGAGATGCCCTTTTCCATCTGTGAAATTCACGGAGATTTTAAAAATAAATGGTAAAACTGTCGTGAGGCTGTCCATATAGTCGCCAAGAATTATGAGCGAACTGATGTCCTGGAGAGGCCGAAAGGCTGAATTAACAAGCGCTCTCAGGTGTGTTAAGATGGGGTATGAATATAAAATATCCTTCTCAAGTACGCGTCTTTAATGACATGGATAAAAAGTCAGTCAAAAAGAACTATGCTTACATGGAGATCACAACTGAAAAGGAAATATAGCTGTAGAGGTGGCAAGATAAGATGGGGAGACGTTGATCCAAATGTTACCATTGGGTGCTGGGATTATTGGTTATGTTAACGTCTTTCCTGTATTTCCTGAGTTTCTTTTTTTGCACGATCATCCTGTATTTTAAGAGTCAGAAGTAATATAAAAAGGTGTTGTTACATGTATACGTATAACTGATTCACTTTGATGTACACCTGAAACTAACACAGCACTGTAAGTCATCTATACTCCAGTCAAAATTAAAAAAAGAAAGAAAGGAAAAAATGTGTTGTTAACCATATTTCAGAGGCTGTGGCCCATTCGAGGGAAGGCGTCTTGGTTGGGGCCGGTGATCCTGCAGAAAACCCATCCTCTCGCCTGTCACCTGAGGAGCCGGTGACCAGGATAATTATAAGGTCCAGATGCAATAGGGAAGTGGCAACATTTAGAAAACTGAGAAAAGTTTCTAAGTGTTGGGTTGGGTCAGCGAAAACCTGGAGCCCAGCAAACGGATAAGCACATCCCAGGAAGCACCGTAAACAGTCATCATGGCGTGGCCCAGCTCCAGCTGCTGCGTCCCCGTTTGCTGCCGTTGCGAGAGCTGAGGCTCTGGCCCTCAGCTGGCCTGTGCCGACGCCCAGCCCGCTGTCGCAGGCTCTTTCTCTCCCCCTCCCCATGATTTCACTCAGGGACTTCATTGCCTCTGGGCCCAAGCTTCTGAGACACATCGTCAGGATGGAGAGGACCCCGAACCCCTTCTCACCCACTGGGCCCTCCTTCCAGCTCTTTGCCCACACCACCCCCCAGACCTTCCTGCTCTGCCCCCCCCCCCATTCACAACCCAGACTGGCCCACAGAGGCCCCTGGAGCCACTCAGACCCGGAGAGCTGCCCCTTCTCAGGATGCCTCCGGGTCTCTGTGTGTCAAGACCTCATTCTGGGTGCACCACCACACAGATGTGAAGACCTGGCAACAGCGGGACAGTCACAGAATTGCAGCCTCTCCCACGTAACAGAAACGGGCCCAGTTTGCTGAACGAAAGTACTGGCAAAGCAAATCCAACGTCGCGTTTACACAGTGACACGTCCTGGCAATAGAGGATGTGTATCAAGAATGTAAATGTGCTTAATATTGATAAACGTATGAGAATACTCCACTGCATGGATAGAAGGGGAAAAACCCATCAGCTATGTCCACAGTCCTGAGAAGGTATTGATCAAAGTCACCAATACTTGATATGTAACAGTGAAACAGCAATGGGGTAATTCCTTAACATGATATAAACACTCGTGCACATACAATTCACGTGTTTCTGTGAACACGCACATCCCCGTGTCTAGAATCTACTCTCAGCGTCGTCCCTGGAGGGAGGAAGGCTGTGTGGACGAGCACAGCTTATACCAAGGAGGCCAGGGCTCTGCCGTCAGAGCCTGGGGACCGGGTAGGGCTGAGCTGGGGAAGGGGGTGCCTGCCCGGGCTGGGGGCTCTCCGTCCGACCCCCAGTGTTTCTCCTGCCCCCGCACCCCCCGCCTCCTCATGAGCCCTCACTCGGGCCCCATGAGAGCTTCTTGAATCAAACAGATGCACAGCTGCCCCTTCTTGAGTCTCCTTCCTGGACTGAGAGATATCAGTAAATTCTGGGAAGAAAGAAGGAATGTAAATTGTTGTCTTGTAGATCATGTGTGTGTCTCTGGGCTTGTGAGAAAAGCAGGACTTTCTGTTCCCTTGCTTTGAAAAGCACTAGATACAGATTCTCTGCTGTTCACACTTCTTTAATAGATACAAGAGACACTTATGAGAATGTAAAGGACAGCCTGCGACCAAATGCACCTTAGGGTCATTGTTTTTTCAAAGCCGTGATGAGAGTGTGCGTTCCACCTGTGTTCTCCTCTCTCCCCTGACTTGGAGTGTCACAGCCAAGACCCGGGTGTGAGGCCCACACCCTGCACAGCTGTCAGCAGTGTGAACCACCTGTGTGCCTCATTTTTCTTTCTTCTCACATAAATGCCCACGTTTAGCCTCACCAGGGCCCAGGTAAGCCAGCACCCCCTGCCCTCTTGCTGGGCCTGTCATCTGGGGATGCCATGTTTCTGTCATCCCACTGCCTCTCTCCTCCTCAGGTTGGAGCCCAGAGAACCGGGAGGGAGGTGGTGGAGTCAGAATTCGTGATGACCACCTTTATTTTCTCACCAGGCCAACCGTGCTTTGGGAAAAAAAAGAGTTGTAGTGTAATCAAGAGAAAAGAAACACAAATTTCCAACACGGGGAAAGAAAAGGGTGACATCGTTTCAGACCCCACAAACATCAGAAAGATTATAAAAGGATTTGACAATGTCTATAAATGGATAAACTCCTTGAAATCTAAATTTCTACAGAGTCAAGGAAGAAGAAATAGAAAATCTGAATCATTCTATGTCTGCTAAGTAAATTGAATCCATTACTAAAGCCTTCCCACAAAGAAAACCCCACACCCAGATGGCTTCATCAGTGAATTCCAAAAACAAAAATGAAGAGTACTAATTTTACATACATTTTTCTGGAGATAAACAGAGGGGAAGATTTTTGAACTTTTTATGAGGTTAGCATAACTATGATACCCCAAACCTTCAAGGCCATTACAGGAAAGAAAAATGTAAAACCAAGCTCTGTCATGAACATAGATGCAAAACTATTTAACAAAATACATGTTAATTAAATGTAACAACATTTTAAGAGATAATATATTATGATCAAGTGGAATTGATTCCAGGTTTGCAAGGGTGGTTTAACATTCAAAAACAATCAATATAATTCATTACAAAACAGAAAAAAAGAGGAAGATCCATTTGATCATCTCTTTTGATGCAGAAAGACATTTGACGAGATTCCACAGCAATCCTAACAACAGGATCTCTCAATCTCAGGCTGCTGGCATCTGGGGTAGAGAATTCTCTGTTGTGGGGACTGTCCTGTGCATTGGATGATATTTAGAAACATCCTCGTCTTCTACCCATGAGAGGCCAGCAGCACCACACACCTTAAGTCATGACAACCACAAATGTCTCCAGAATTTGCCAAATGTCCTCAGTTGAGAACCACAGCATAATAAAAATTTTAGCAAACTGTGACTAGAAGTAAACGTTCCTATCTGATTTTTTAAATCTATAAAACGTACAGCAAACACTAAACTAAATTCTAACAAATATATGCTACTGGATAAAGAAATAAAAGTATGAAAAAACACCTAAATCCTGAAATACTAAACATTATACCCAAAAATCATGAACAAAACCTGGTTGCATCTGATCTCTAGGTCAATTAAACACTGACTTGGGGAACCCAGTCTGTTCAATAAGGCAAGAAAAAGAAATAACCAATAACAGTAAATATTGGAAAGGAGAAAATAAAATTGCTGTAATTCATGAATAACATGATTTTTGAATGTATGAGGTTCAAAGAAATCTATTATAATCAATCAGTTAATATAGCAAGATAGATGGATACAAGATCAATATAAAAAGTAATTGTGCTTTGCTAACAAGCTACAATAACATAAAAGATGAAATTTAGAATATATCATTAACAAGGGAATTTAAGAAAATAATGACCTAGGTATAAAACGAAAGAAAGAACTAATGAAAATTGCGACTTTTTTTTTGTTTTATAAAAGGCTCCTATAACTTTTTTTTAATTTTTTTTTTTAATTTTTAATTAATTTATGGCTGTGTTGGGTCTTCGTTTCTGTGCGAGGGCTTTCTCTAGTTGCGGTGAGCGCGGGCCACTCTTCATCGCGGTGCGCGGGTCTCTCACTATCGCGGCCTCTCTTGTTGCGGAGCACAGGTTCCAGACGCGCAGGCTCAGTAATTGTGGCTCACGGGCCCAGTTGCTCCGCGGCATGTGGGATCTTCCCAGACCAGGGGGCGAACCCGTGTCCCCTGCATTTGCAGGCAGACTCCCAACCACTGCCACCAGGGAAGCCCGCGACATATTTTTGAGGGAAGTTAAAGAAGATGTAGGCAAATAAAGCCAAATATTATGTTTGTAGATTTGAAAAGCCAACATTATAAAGACGTCAGTTCTTCCAAGGTTTATATGTAGAATCAACGTCACCCATATCAAAATCCCAGAAGGCTCACTTTGTTTAAATTGATAAGCTGACTGTGAAGTGTATATGGAGGGACTTCCCTGGTGGTCCAGTGGTTAAGACTTCACCTTCCAATGCAGGGGGTGCGGGATCGATCCCTGGTCAGGGAGCTAAGATCCCACATGCCTCACAGCCAAAAAACCAAAAACATAGAACAGAAGCAGTACTGTAACAAATTCAATAAAGACTTTTAAAAAAATGGTCCACATCCCCCCCAAAAATCTTTAAAAGATAAAAATAAAATAAAATGTATATGGAGATTCGAAGGGCCGAGAGGAACCCAGGCCATCTTGAGGATCAAAGCTGGAGGATTTACTTGCCAGACATCCAAAGTTAGTGCGAAGGTAGAGTTTAAGAGAAACGGATTGAAGAAAGTCGGGGGGTGGGGGTGGGTGGAGGGGGTGGAGGGGGGTGAATGATGGAGCGGCACACCGCCCCGTCCACAGGAGCCTCTGTGCCGTGTCGGCCTTATTCTACACCTGTGCTCTGCCCGATGGGGTGCACGCTCGCCCACCATTGGCTGTTGAGTCTTTGAATAGTAACCGAAGAGACTGAAGAACCGAATTTTTCATTTTGTTTATTTATAATTACTAATCATTTTAAACAGCCATATGTGGCTAACGGCCACCGCACTGCACAGCACACTTACAGAGAGTCCAGAAATGGTCCCACGTCTTATACGATAACCTTATTTACAACCAAGGTGATTATAACCAAGGTTGCTTTAGTGCAAACATGGAAAGGGTCATTTTTTCGATAAATGGTTTGAGATAAATAGACTATCTTACCTCACACCATACACAAAGGTCAGTTTCAGATACATTGCATTTCTAAATGTGAAAGATTTTTAAAAATAATAACACTTTTATAGGAAACCTAGGAGGACAACTTTACGAAGATCCATGTTCTCTTAAAGGGTAAAAATATAATAGTTTGGGATATCTAAAATTTAAGAAATCTCTCATTAAAAAGAAACCGTTAAGAAAATGGAAAGGCAACCAGAAGGGCTGGAGAAGATGTTGAAAAGGGACATATTTGTCAAAGAACTAGTAGCAGGCTACTATGAGTAATTTAAATATAATAATAATAACCTCTGTGAATAATTTTAAAGACACAAATAATCCAATGGAAAAATGCACAGAAGATTTTAACAGACACCTCACAAAAGGGACAGCCAAATGGCTAATAAGGATAGAAAGCTGCTCAGATTCTCAGGCAGCAGAAAAATACAAAATTATAGTCACAATACGATACCACTATACACGTGTAAGAGCAGCTAAAACAAAAATGACAAAATACTAAATGATGGCCAGGCTGTGAGGTCAGCTGGAACTTTCACACGCTGTTGAAGAAGCAAAACTTGGCTCAATCATTTTCAAAAACTATTTCCTCACGACCCAGCAAATCCCCCTGATTATTTTACACCCAACAGAAGTGAATGGTGATGTTAACCAAAAAGGCAGATACAAAAATCTTCAAAGGCGCTTTATCCCAAACAGCCCAGAACTGGAAACATTTCAAATGTCCATAAACTACAAAGCAGATAAGTAAATTGTGTATTTGTCCAGTGGAACCCTTGGCGACAAGGAAAAGATGAACTGCCACATGTGACAACACAGACCTAAATGTTGAGCGGGTCAGTCTCCAAAGAGTACATCCTTATAAGTCCATCTCTACTTATGCTTGTCCAGAGAAAGGTGCCACTCACCTCTGGTGACACGGGCCAGGATGGTGTTTGGGTCTGAAGGCTTTCTATGAGAGGAGACACGTGGGGGCCTTTTAACCACACTGGCAATTTCAGCAGAAAGATTGAAATTATAAGAAAGAATAAAATTGAAATGCTAGAAATTGAAAACACAGTAACAGAACTTTGTGCCTCCGAAAGGGCTCATCAGGAGACTTGACAGAGTTGAGGAAAGAATCTGAACTTAAAGATAGGGCCAGAGAAATACATACACTGAAATGCAAAGAGAAGAAAGAGTGAAAAGAAATGAACAGAGCACCCAAAAGCCGTGTGACAAAGGAAAAGTGTCAGAAATGGGAAAAAAAAGGAAGGCAAAATGTATTTTCCTTATTTTTCATTGTTCTACTAGGTCATGGACTGTTGAAAACACTAATGATCATGACGAGTTGGATGCTTAGGGCGCACGTGGATGTGGGATGTTGATCACCATGGCAACAGACACAGGAGGGAGGAATTGGGAAAATGAGGTCTTACCCCATACAAGAGGCAGTGTGATTCTATTTGTTGTGGACTCACATTATTAGAAGTGTGCATTTTTATATATGTGGAACCTGGAAAAAATGGTACAGATGAACCAGTGTGCAGGGCAGAAATAGAGACACAGATGTAGAGAACAAACATATGGACACCAAGGGGGGAAAGTGCTGGGGGTGGTGGTGGTGGGATGAATTGGGAGATTGGGATTGACATGTATACACTAACGTGTATAAAATCATTAACTAATAAGAACCTGCTGTATAAAATAATAAATAAAAGAAAATTCAAAAGAAAAATGAAGCGTGCATTTTTAAGTGAAACTATAAGTGTTCACTGTCTCTCAATGGCTTTTTCCCCAGTGCCCTTCTGTTACCGAGTCCAAGCGCGTACCACTGACCGCACGACAGGCCAGTGAGTTGAGAGACAGGGTCTTGGGGAAGGAATAGTGACTTTACTCGGAAGCCAGCAGACCGAGAAGATGGCGGACTAATGTCCTAAAGAACCACCTGAATTCGGGGTAGAATTCGGGCTTCTTTTGTGTGAAGGGGAAAGGGGAAGCAGGAGGATCTGAGATTAGAGGGTGAAGGCAGATTGCAGACTTCCTGGAGCCACCTGGCCTTCAAGGAAGCGTAGCATTGCTTCGTTCTTCTGCTTGCTCACGCAGGCTGGATCACAAGGCGCCTGCAAATCCTCAAGTCCTTAGCAGTTATTTTTACTTTACAGTCTTATCTCTGCTTATTTGCAAGGTTTCCAGGCTGAAAGCAAACTTATCTACAACAAGTAATGGCCATAAGTAACCCAGGACCGTGGGATGGGAACGTTCTTCAGGGAACTTAATGGGCTATTTGGGAACAAACAACATTTCTCTACTGTTTAACTCTTGGCGTTCCGGAGGCGAAAGTGATGGACTACATGGGCCGAAGAATGGGGTGTGGGGGGGAGGCGTGATTTCAACGTGCTCTTAGTTCTGCCTTCCTCTGTCACAAGTCCCCTTAAAAGTTTGCATTTCATAGAATCCACGGGGAGTTTTAAATATTACATATCTACTCATCACATCAAAATGATGGGAGCTGACATTAAAATATGAAAATCGGATTGATGTGCTGTTGAGCAAGAGAGACAATTAGTCAAGCCATAGTCCGAGACAGTGGGTGTTTTTCATTAATCACAAAGACTATTGGTTTTGAAGCAATATTTCAGTGTTGGCAAATGAGAGCCTGCAATAGTGGTGTGTATTTGTGTGTGTGTAAGGAATGGAAATTCAGTGAGTGTGTTAATGGTGATATCTCTCTTGTACAAAAGAATCATCATTTCATATAATTTTCTTTAAGGTAGGGGATGGGTTTCAAGCTGTGTTTTTCTTAATGTTTCTTCTTACGCATTTCCCACCATGAGACCAGAGCAGGGATTTGGAAAGGCAACCAGTTCATCCTCCTGAACACCCCCCCCCCCGCAGCAGCCCCCCCAGGGGCCTCGGATCTGCCCAGAGGCTGTAAAGCCCCGAGGAATGTTCCCAGCAGACGCATTTCAGCGGCCATCAGCCCTGATCTGTAAAGGCCCAAATACCTTTCGATAAACTGACTTTGGGAACTTCGTATCTTCAAACATTTCTGTCTTTGGTGAAAATATTTCAAATCCAGCTCATCTTAAGAACTAATCTCTCCTACAGCTGCTGCTTGAAGATAAGGCCGGCTGTCCAGAGAGGCGCTGTCTGCGGGCCGCGGAAGAAAGCATTCCCTGGGAACGCAGCGGGGGTGGCTGCGTGCGCAGCCTGGCGGGACAGCGTGCCCTTGGTCTCAGAGAAACAGTCACGTCCGCAGTGGGAGACACAGTTCTGCTAGGAGTGGGTGACGTTTGGGAATCGTTCATTTCTGAGGGTGAAAGCGTCACAGACGACCCTCTTTTAGCTTGAGATCCTGGCTGCCTTTACGATGATAGAAAAACACACATCGCTTGAGTTTTCCAATCCCATGTAACGCAGAAACATGGAAAATGAGGGCAAACCCACACCTCATTCAATAACTCAGAGTTCCCGGTGATGATCGGGGCCTGAGTCCTTCTGCAATTGTGCTGCGATTATGGGATGTCTGACCGCCCTCAGCAGCCTTCCAGCCCGACCTCACAGGCCTGGTGCAAACAGCCGCCGGCGTCTGCAGGGACCGGCGCTCAGGCAGCCCTGCGCCCTCTGGCGGATGAGATGCCCAGGGTGGCGGCTCCTCGTGGACCAAGAACTGGACGGAAGAAAGTTCCTTTTGGGGGGAAACAGCAGCTGCGTCCGTTTGGGGCTGCAGCCAGAGGACCTGGGCAGGGCTGGGATGTGATTTCCCGTGTACCAGGCGATATCCATGGTTTACAGTTGTGACCAAACCCACCAGGGCCATGCTTGATGTCCCCAGAAATGTGTGGCCGCCTGTGGGGCTAGCCCTGAGCTGCTCCCCTCACTCCAGGGAGGAACACTTATCCCACACTTTCTGCCTCATCATCTATGACCTCGCCCACCTCCCACCATCTGCAGACCCAGGCGGGAAAAGGGATGAAAACGTGTCTCTCCTTGGGCTGGACCCCGCTTAGGGCAGTCATGCCCTTAGGGACGAGGGTCTGGGCTAAGGCTCCTTCCGCCTTCAGATTCCCAGGGAGAGTGGAGGAATTATCAAGCCAGAGAGCCAAGAAGAAAGCATTGCACGTGATACCTTTCAGTAATAATAATAAGACCTCAAGACTGTCTTAACATTTAAATGATCAGCAGAATTCCAGGTGGTGACAGAAAGACAGGAAATATCATTGGCGTGAAGCTCTTTTCTAATAAGACGCACTGGTTTCGAGATGAGCTTTTCTCCCCGCTGTCTCCCGCTGTCTGCTCATGCACCTCTTGTTTTCTGAGGAAGTAGATCGAAGTATGTGGTCACTGAGGGTCTCCTAGGTGACACTGGGTCAGGAAAAACGACGGGCTTTCTGGTTTTGCCAGCAGAGAGCTCATAGTTCAGAAAAATCACCCAAATCACAAAGTTAAAAAACTATAGGGCTTCCCTGGTGGCGCAGTGGTTGAGGGTCCGCCTGCCGATGCAGGGGACACGGGTTCGTGCCCCGGTCCGGGAAGATCCCACATGCCGCGGAGCGGCTGGGCCTGTGAGCCATGGCCGCTGAGCCTGCGCGTCCGGAGCCTGTGCTCCTCAACGGGAGAGGCCACAACAGTGAGAGGCCTGCGTATGGCAAAAAAAAAAAAAAAAAAAAAATTATAGAGTTACCGTTGGCCACTGGGGGGTCAGGTGGGGGCATTCAGTGGTGCTCAATAACCGTATGTAGATAGATTGGTGAGTTGCCGATTGAATGAGCCTGTGGATTAAGGAGCATTTCCAAGTCCCACAGACCTTCCAGCCTCACCAGACCAAGGACGTGAGAGGGGCATGGAACTCCTTACACCCACTCCTGGCTCCGGCCAAGCCCCGCTCTAGTCGGCAGTGGGCTTTTTACCATTGTTTCCTGGGATGCATGTGTATCAATCAGAGTTCTCCAGAGAAACGCACCAATAGGGTGTGTATATATCCTATTGGTTTTCTCTCTGTGTAAGATTTAGTCTAAGAAATTGGTCCATGCAGTTGGGACGGGGGCACATCTGAACTCCGTGGGCAGGTGGACAGGCTCCCTGTGTTGCAGTCTTGAGTTTGAATCTTCCTTTTCTGGGAAACCTCAATCTTTGCGCTTAAAGCCTTCAACTGATTGGGTGAGGCTCACCCAGTGGCCGGTGATGTGCTTTACTCCAAGTCTTCCGATTTAAATGTTAATCTCATCTAAAAATACCTTCAAGGAAATACCTAGACTGGTGTTTAACTAAACAGCTGGGCAGCAAGGCCCAGCCGAGTTGACACGCAAAATTAACCATTGTAATAGGCATACAAGATACTCTTGAAATGGCCTGCTCTCTTCTCCTGAAAACTGGAGGACTGTCTTCATGGTTCCAGGACTTTGACATTGTATGATATCACCTGTGATGAACCAGGTGGTTGCTAGAACTGGTTTGCCCCTCTCACCATAAATGGTCCCACGGTTTCAAAAGTGGGAAGCATTCAGAAGACACAAGAGCAGATCTTTGCGGGCGCCCCCCTCCCCCCCGACGTCCTGGACAGACGCGCCAAGATCAAGTTCATCCACCCCATGGCGGATGTTCTGGATGAGGCTGTTGTGATGATAGACACCCCTGGCTGCTTTTGCAAGAGAGCTTTTAGGAGCTTTAACTCTTTCCTGTTGAATTCACTAAAAGCTCCTGCATTTGGTCGAGTAATATACACTACCAAACGTGAGGTAGATGGCTAGTGGGAAGCAGCCGCATAGCACAGGGAGATCAGCTCGGCGCTTTGTGACCACCTAGAGGGGTGGGAGGGAGGGAGACGCAAGAGGGAAGAGATATGGGAACATATGTATATGTATAACTGATCCACTTTGTTATAAAGCAGAAACTGACACACCATTGTAAAGCAATTATACTCCAATAAAGATGTTAAAAAAATAAAAGAAAAAAGAAAAGAAAAATCACTCTGTGCCCGAATCTTGGGTTCTGAGATGTTCTTTTCTGACCAGGAAGGGGACTGGTGGAATGTGCAGAGATGGCCACCAGATGGCACTGTTGCCCGACAGAAAGCATGGAGCGGCCGGCGGGGATGGAGCCCCTTCCAGGAGCCGAGGGAAGAGCAGTGAGCGCCCGCGCCCACGCAGCAGAGATGTCTGAGTCCCGGAGGGGTCAACGCCACAGAGAGCTGCGGGGCACCGAGGGCAGCTGCTTTCGGGGAGCTGCCACTTGGCCTCCCCTTTGGGGATAAAACTTTGTTTGGCGCTGCGTCCCTTTAAAGCCCGGGACACCAGAGAAAACTGAACGCTGCTCCTGTGGGCTCATCATTTGCGTTCCGTGTGCAAGACAGGCAGCGTCGTCTCAGAAACCGCCCAGCCGGAGCCTCCATGCCCCAGATTCTGCAAAGCCGCGTGCACTTCTGCTGCAGTTTTTATCCTCCCCAAACACCTGCTGGGGCGAGACCTTCTAGGTGCTCACGGGGCCCCTTTTCCTCGACATCAGCCTCCCCTGAGGTCAGGTGGGGCCTGGGGCTCAGGGAAAGGGAGTGGGCAGGAGTGATGCCCCCTCCGGCCCCGCCCCTTGGCATTCCCCTTTCTCTGCCTCTTTCTCCTATGTGACTGGAGGTGAGAGACTCCCCCAGGCCAGGACATGTGAGGAAGGAGCCAGGTCCCCGAGCCTCTGCTGGGAGGGCTCTCTCCCACGAGCTTCGTAACTGCCCCTGATTTGTGCCCTGAACAAGCAGATTGTAGCAGGTGCTGCGAGTTCCCACCTGCTCAGTTCTGGGCCACCTCTGGTCACCTGCGGACCCCAGTGTGGGAGCCGGGGAGTGTGGTGGTTTAACTCCCTTCCAGGGGTAACCTGAGCCCATGAAGGACACATGAAGGGCAGGAGTAGAGAGGCAGACCCAGGGACGGTCCCCAGGGGCTCCTGCAGCCACGCACACAGTGTCTGCCTCACCCCCTCACCCCGTGTTCTCCCTGAACCAAGACCTGGTGAGTCCGTGTCTCAGAGTCTGATTTGGAGGAGAAACAGACGAAGATACCTCCCTTGATGTCAGGCCTCGTCTGACGCACGGCAGAGCTTGGGTTACCCCGACCGACGCCGTATCCTAGAGAGCATCCGGGACCAGGGCCGGGGAGTGATACGGTCACTGGTCCCGTGGGTCACGGTCTTACCCGATTGGGAGCTCCCTCCGAGGCTGGGTCTGCCTGCCCCCCGCCCCCTGGTGGAGTAGGTTTGTTGGGTGGGACCAGGCCCCGGTGGGCATTTGGAGTCCCTTAGCCACTTGGTGTCGCGTGACCAAGGCTTTATTTTCCCATCAAAGTGCAGGAGAAGGCAGGGGTTTTGTTTTTTGTTTGCAAAGAGAAGAGCTCCTTGCTGCCCTGTGGCTTTCTGGAGCCTCCTTGTGGGCCCTCCGTCGGCCCACGGCATCTGGAGCACACATGACGCCCAGAGCAGAGCTGCTGGGCCGCTGGGATCTTTCCCCACCTTGGTCTCACTCAGGGCTGAGCCTCTTGGGTCGCAGCCGCAGAGCGAATGCGGCTTGGGTCACACCCAGGGGTCTGGAAGGCCCACCAGTCGCTGTGTCCTTTGCTCGGTGGCAGGGAGTGTAGGGGACAGCCACCCCCACCCCCCGCACTTTGGAGCAGCCTGGACATGTCCGGAGGTGTCCCCTCCGGGGCTTCACTGAATTCACCTCCCGCTTTCTGGAAGGCGAGGGTCTCACCGAGGCCCCCAGCTCAGTTGCCTCCTCTCTCTGGCCCCATCAGCAGGGTGTCTTCTGAGTGCGGGTGGCGTGGTTCCCTGCCACGTGGTACCAGCGGGGTCCCCGCAGACCCACGACGGAGCCGGGCTGCCTAGTGTTGGCGGCGTCCACAGAAAGACACGGGCGAGTCTGCGTGGCTGCAGGCAGACGCTGACCGGGTCTCGGCTCTGCGTGGAGGCCGGAGGCCGCGGTGACGTGGTCGGGAGGGCAGGTGGCCCCGACGGTGGCTGCTCTCAGAGTCCTGATCTGACGGAGCTGCTTGTCCTTCTCTGAACCCGAGCTGGGACTGTGCACGGTCAGGACCGGAGGGTTTCATGGATCCAGAGAGCGACCTCGGGCCTTTCAGTCCCCCGATGGACCGGGTCCTGCGGGCTGGTGACCTCTGGGTCCACGTGCTCCTCGGGGAGCCCATGCCAGCCTCCTCTTGCCGGGAGTCCAGTGACCGAGGGGACAATTGCAGGACGGAGGCAAAATCCCTGCCAGGCCTGCCCTGACTTGGGTTTGGGCTGGAACCCCGTTACTCACCTGCTTCCCACACCCTCCAGCTCGGCTCTGACTGGCGTGTGGCCATAGCCTTCTTCGTCCTCATAGATCCAATGTCAACAGGCCCTGAGAGACCGGAGCTGAGTCGTACCTGTGGAAGGCCACTGGGGTCGGGGCAAGGCACCTCCTCTGAGGGGATGCTGGTTGGGTCCTCGCTCAGGAAACTGGCCTCCGATGTGGTCAAGATGCTGAGAAGGTCTGGAAATGAGGGAGGGGAGCGGATGTCCCACTCGCCCGACTTCAGCTGCCAGGAGACAGGAAGGCTCGGGCTTCTCCGCTGTGGCAGAGGAAACAAGTGCATCCTCCAAACTGTACCCGTCGGGGCATCCGCTCCAGAGGAAGTCGGTGCTGCTGGAAAACCTCATGAGATAACGGATCCTCTCTTCATACACCCATGGAGTACCTGATAAAACTCAACCCCGCCTTGTTACAAAATCCCACATCAAACAAAGGTGGAAAGAGAAGGCTTACGTGGGGAAACTATTATTTTTCAAAAGGCAGTGAGGACCAGAACTTTAAAATACGGACCCCAAACCGTCGCCACTAAAGGAAGGTTCAGAGCCCCCCCCCCATGCCACCAGTGTTACTTGTTGTGGTGCTGGTGGGGCCGGGCTGCGGGGGTGGAAAACAGAAGAAGCCTCAGGAGAGAAACGCAGTCGGAAACCTGGGTGGGGGGCGGGTACCGGCGGACCCCTTGTTTGCTGTTGACGGATCACTGGGGAGAGAGCTTGAACTCGCTCCACCCGTGGGGGCTGCTCAAGTCTGAAGGGTCTCCCGGGTGCGGGACTTTCAGTGGGAAACGGGAAGAATCCTGTGCAAACTGGGGTGAGCGGGCTGTGCTCCTGGCTGTGACTGATGGCCCCCTGCTTCCTCCCCGACCCGGGAGGAGTGATGGATCTCATCTGTAGTTTTCCTTTGCGTTTGTACGACTATTGCTGGTCCTTTCATGTGTGCTCCGGCCATTGGTGTTTCCTCTTCTATATGAATTTCTCATTTACATTATTTGTCCGTATTTCTACTAGTCTTTTTGTTTTTTGCATTTGAATTGCAAATATCCTTTGTGTCTTCAAGCCCCCTTTGGACCTTAGCTTTAATTGAAACATGTCAGCACAGAGATATTCATAAACAAGGATGTCTACCGTGGCATTATGTGTCATGGAAACTGCAAAACAATACACAACAAATGATCTGGAAATAATATGATTTTCCACCAACAGGGTGACTGTTTAATACATGATGATACAACTCAACTATGGAATATTATGCAACTATTTGTAAAGAATGAGTTAAATCTACAGATGTGACCTTAAAATATTCCTGTTTGAGAAATAAAAAAGATCTCTGTCTCTCTGTGTTCACATGAGCACAGAAAGCTGAAAATGTATACCCCAAATGTCTCACATTGACAATGTGGTATTGGAATTAGAGGGAGTTGGGGGGAAGTTTTCACTTTTAATTTATTTACCGTTATATTGTTTGCCTAGTAACAAAAGTCAGATTTTTTTTTATATCTAAAGGAATGTACAAATTAAAGAAAACTTGTCAGGATGCAGGACGACACACATATTGCAATCCTTTAAATAAAAACAACTGTTAGGGGAATTAGAGACAAAGTCTTTGACTTCAATTTTTCGAAAAGAGGTGAATTAGCAAAGATAAAAGCATAAAATAAAGAAATAGAAAAGAAGGGAAAAAACGAAAAAACTCAACAGACCTGGCGTTTGGTCTTTGACAAATCTTGGCAAATCAGACCAAGAAAGCAAAGAGGCGGTGTTGGCTGGGTGGATGCCCGTGTGCGCCTGGCCTGGAGCACAGCCCTTGTCCATCTGGGGAAGACAGTGTTTATACGTGAAGTGGCAGAGAGAACAAGGAAAAATACACAAAACCCCAAACCCACGGCTTCACCTGACATCACCAATGACACAAGTGGCTGAAGTATGGAATAACCAGAAATAAGTTAAACAGAAAAGGTTTAGATCCACATGCCTTAAACTATAAAATCGAGTTAACTAACTTTATTTAATAATAAAATATGGGCCAGAAAAGAGACACCATCCATCCGTCTGTCCTGGGACACGTGACATCGTGGTGACCCGTCACCCCACACCCCAGGCGTGTGTTCACACAGCCCCACGGGAAGACGCGCGCTCAGCCCAGCAGCACCAGCCTCCGTGGAGGCTTTTAGCTTTTCTTCTAAGTACAGCGGGGAGCCAGTGGGGCTTTGCAGAGGGGGTGAGAGGGGATGGTTTGGGTTTTTTAGAGACCACTGTCGCTGCTCTGTGATGACAGGTTGTCAGACGGAAAGAAGAATGGAAGGGACCGGCCGAGTTCTGAGAATAAAGCTTCCGGCACATTACAAATGATGGAGGCTGAGATGGGGCCCGAGGGGGGCTGTCAGCCATAACTTCAAGATGTGCACAAATGTGAAGCACATCTCAGGCTGAGAGCGACGGCTCTGTTGATGAATGGGGTGTGGGGTCGAAGGAAGAGCCAGTCCCCAGCACGATGCCCAGGTTTCTTCCCGGGAGCCGTGGCTCTCCCCCAATGGGGGGGATGGGGCTCCGGGGCAGCCCTGTGCGGACGGGCAGGTGCCCGCGACGAGTCGTGCAGCGTCCATCAGGTAGCGGATCACAAAAGCATGTGTGGGAGCACGGCTATGGGGGAGGGTCACACCGGGAATTTCTTGCATACAGATGTCAAATTAAAGAAGTGGGGGGGAGGGAGAGGCAGAGAGAAGAAAAGAAGAGGAAGGGGAGAGGAGGCCGCTGGGAACGTTGCCTGGAGGAGACAGCAGCAGCCGCTGCAGGAGGACCAGGCAGGGCAGGGAAGGGGGCTGGAGGTGGGGACGGGAGCCCTTTGGGAGGAGGGTGGTGAGCTTGAGGACTGTGGCGGGCACCCGGGAGACAGGACCCCAGTGTGTCACTGAGTTTGTTTGAAAGATCCTGACGGCTGAGCCAGGTGCTGGGTGAGACACAGCGCCCTACTCAGAGCAGACAGGTCAGCCTGGTACTGTCTCGGGATGCAAATAAGCACACTTGCCTCAGCCAGTACCCTCTGGCTGCAGGCATCACCCAGGCAGCTGCCGCCTCCCACGAAGAGGAACTGCCCCAAGCCAGGCTCCATCCACCCTGGGTCACAGAGGCCACGTGACTCCCGGCACGGCAGGCAGTGTGGACATCAGCACGTTTGCATTGGTTCCCTACCAGCCTGAGTGCCCAGCAGGGATGGAGGGGCATAATGACCACGGGCCCCGATGACCCTTGCACGGCCAGCAATGTCGTAGCCAGTAGCAAACATGGTAGCAAGCGGCAAACCGTGCAGGGAGTCCCCGCCACACACACACACACACACACACACACACACACACACCCGTGCACGCTCGGCCCCCTCCCCTGGGAGCAGCTGCAGGTGGTCACGCTGCGGGCGCCTTCACCCGCTTCGCTGCCTGAGCGGCCGGCTATGGGGGGGCCTCAGCGTGGGGTGAGGGTGCGGCTCCGGAGCGCACAGCGGGCCGGGCCGTGGCTGCTCGGGGCCTGGCTCACGTCTCTCCCGCACCAACCAAGGCTGCGGGACCGGAACAGAGACAAGATGAGCAAGAGCCCCCGCGCTGGCCTTCGCTGAGCCGCGGGGTCGCTGCGCCCCGCTGCCCTGCAGGTGGCAGGCGCGGGCGCTGGGCTGCGGCCTGGCGGCTCCTCCCTGCTCCGGGGCAGGGCTGGGCGGGGCCGCAGGGCAAGGGGGAGGAGCCGGGCCCCGGCAGGGTGGCTGCTTCTCCTATACAATCCAGGGCCACGCGGCCTCCATCCTGCACGTTAGTTTCCTGCCTAAAACCTTCCTCTGGGATAAAGCCCTCTGCCTTGGCACCAAAAGCCGTGATCTGACCAAGAGCCACTGGTAACAGCCCTTCATTCCCTGCCGTCGGAGTTCTATGACCAGCCCTTGTGTGTGAGCCCAAAGGAAGGGCTCCGTGAACAGATTCCTCTTGTGTAAAGATGGAGAGGTTTCTGTGTCAGCCAGGACGGGGCGGGGTGGCGGGATGGTAATTACATAATTAAGTCACTACATGGATATGCAGAACCTTAGCTTTGCATCGCACCAGCGACTAGTGTTTGTCATCTCCCCAATCCACAGTTCAAGTGAGAAAAGTCACAGAATTTGCCCATCTTATTCTATCCACTGAAGCACTGCTGGTCCTGGTTATTCAGGCCACGTCCCTTTGTCATTAAAAAGCCCACCAAACACAGGTATCTTCAGATAACCAAATTAAACTGATAGCCAAACAAATTCAGAGTGCGGTCAAACACTCGCTAAATATAATGACAAAGGTTGTTACCATTAATATCTAGAGGATCTAAAAATTGAAGAATACACAAAACCCACATAAAATGGGCAAGCTAAGATGTTAGCCACATGTATGAAAAATGTTCACCATTTTGTTAAGAAAAAAAAACAAAAAAGGAAGGAAACAAAAGAAAAGAAAAAACTGGGAAAGGAAAGAGAGGCGCCCTTTCTCTCTCCGAGGGCAGCCTGGGAAGATGTTATCAGCCTCCGCTTTTGCTCTGAGCCCAGCTGACTGCTGAGCCCCATGCCTGCGGAGGGAGGGACGAAAGCATTTCTGGAAGCAGCCTGGCAGAATGGACCACAACCTCAAACCCTCCCTGTGCTTGGAAACAGCAATTTCCCTGCTGCAATTTCATCTACGGGAGTGCTAACAGGCTGACGCATAAAAGTGGCGCTGCTTAAAGATTTCTAACATAATAACGGAAGAGGGACAGCCCCACTTCAAATAATATTAGCCATTAAAGTCCTGGACCTAAAAAAGATGAATGTCCTGGGAAGTACACAGGTAGACAGCTCTATTTGCATAATCACACACATTTACAAGGAAAAAGTCCGGGCAGATGTAGCAAAAACTGGAGCAGTAACCAGAGTGCTAAGTCTGCACGCGTCTGGGTGGTGGGATTTGGTCAACTTTGATTTATGTTTCATTCTTTTCTATAATGAAAAAATTATTCCAATTTGTCCAAACTCTACTGTTATTTTTAAAGACCCAGTGCATTACAGGGACCTCACAGTAACAATGGCCTAAGCAAGATAGGATTTTAAGCCTCAATCACAGTTTTAAAATCTAGATTCCAAGGAGGCTCTTTACGAAGAGGCACCAACAGATGCTCAGGTTTTCAAGCGCCTTCCGTCTTTCTGCTCCACACTCCTAGCTGGAGGAATCCATCCTTCGGGTTTTAAGATGGCTGCTGGAGCACCCGCCATTGCATCAGCATTCTAAAAAGCAGAAGGGAGCACAGAGGGAAAGACTAAAGAGTGCACTAGCCAGCAGAGTGTGCTCCTTTGGAGAAAGAGGGTTGAACATAGAATTACCATATGACCCGGCCACCCGCCACCCCCACCGCCTAGGTGTCGACCCAAAGAATTGAAAGCAGAGATTCATATAGATATTTGCACAGCCATGTCCACAGCAGCGTTATTCACAATAGCCTAAATGTGGAAACAACCCAATCTCCATCAACAGGTGAGTAGATACACAAAATGTGGTCCATCCACACAGTGGAATACTACTCAGCCTTAATTTACGAAGGAAGGACATTCTGACACAGCCTACAAACATGGATGAACCTTGGGGACATTATGCTCAGTGAAATAAGCCAGAGACAGAAGGACAAATCCTGTGTGACTCCACTCCCGTGAGGTCTCCAGGATCATCACATCCATAGAGACAGGAAGCAGGACGGTGGGGCCGGGGCTGGGGGAGAGGAGGGGAGGGAGTGTTATGGGGGCAGCGTGTCGGGGGGAAGACGGGAGGTTCTGGAGATGATGGTGTGATGGTAACACAACCATGTGAGTGTGCACTTAAAAATGGTTAAGATGCCAAAATTTACGTTGTATACATTTTACCGCAACTGGAGAAAATAGAGGGAACAAAGGAAAACCAGAAGGATAAAGAAGGCTCCTGCCGGCCAGGATGTGTGACCACATGTTAGCATCCTTTCTGGGCGCCTGGGATGCGGGCGTGTGTGAGCTGGTGTGAGCGAGGCCCGGACACACGCGGCGACACCTCAGGGCTCCATCCTGGGCGGAGGGGGTGGGGGCCGGGCAGCCTCGCGTGTCCAGAGTGGGGAGCCGGCGGGAAGGCCTCGGGGTGAGCAGGTGGGCGAGGAGGCGCCAGGGCTCTGTCTCTGGAGGAAAAGGGGTCCAGAGCCACATGCTGTCTGCTGTCCCCGCCGGCTGCTGGAGTTTCCCGAAAGCACTGGGAAGCTGCTGAGGGTATTCAAGCAGGGGTGGGGGGGCCGCACCTCTGGATGCCCAGGGGGGCTGCAGGCCCGGGGGATGCGGGGTGGCCCTGCAAGAGGGGTGGGCAGTGGGATTGAGGTGGGGGCCTTGGGGCCAAAACCCAGAGATGGGCCGGTCCGGGCTGCCTGACAGCTGCTCTGAGGAGGGGTCTGGGGCCTGAGCGAGGACGAGGCCCAGCGACCGCGGGGTCTGTGACCTGGGCGCACGGGTTGGCGATGCCCTTCACCTGAGCGGTCACCCGGGGGATGGGGTGTGTGGAGAGGGCGGGGACTGCGGTCCTGCAACCCGGGGACCGAGGCTGGTGCCCGGAGGAGCCGGAGTCTGCAGAGGAGCTGGCAGCGTCCCGGGCACGTGGGCCACTCGGGCGGGGCCGGCACAGCCAGAAGACAGACACCAGGGCGTGGCTGCAGGTGAGAGCAGGGCTGCAGCCCCTACAGCGGCTGCAGCCCGTGTTCTGGTGGGTGGAGGGGGGAGCAGGTCTGGGGACAGGTGGAGGGGAAGGGGTCGGGGCCAGACCCCTGTGCCAGGCGCCCTCTGACCCCGCTGTGGCTCTGCCCTTCCAGGAGCCCTGTCTGTGACCCCCACCTCCTCCTGTGCTGGTACTGACCCCCCACCGGGGCCCTGGGCTCTGGGCTCTGGACACTGGGTTCCTGTGAAGCAGGGCTCCTCAGAGTCCGGGGACATTGACAGAGCCCCGTGCCCACCCGCAGCCTCAGCTCCCAGACCACCCCAAGGGGTCCGGCATCCTGCCCCCTGGGCCTGTGAGGATGGGGGCATGGAGAAGCCCCCTGCCCTCCCCCTAAGGCCATTGCCCAGGCTGAACGCCCGTCCGTCTCCCACCCAGGGGTCCCCGGACCCACCCCATCGGCACTGCCGGCCCAGAGCCCAGCTGACCGCCCGGGTGGCCAGGCCGGGAGCCGACGCGTCCCCCCCCGTGGGGCCGTCCGGAGATGGCGTGACTCGCGTGGTGTCACAGATACTCCCACAGGGACGCCGCAGAGACCTGCAGAACGTTACAGCCAAATGAAAGCGAAGCCGAGGGGAGGCAGATGTGGCCACTGTAAACAGTCTGGTTTCTGAATGTGAACCAGGCTCTGGCCCAGGACTTCAGGTAAACATCTGTGTCAGCGCGCAGCCCCACCTCCGGGGAGGCCCGGGGGTCTGCAGCGCCTGCTCTGGGACACGCCAGAGTGACCGCCGAGACGCTTCGTAATTAGGCGAAATTGGCCTTGCATTCCTTCACTAAATCCCCGAGATCGCTGCAATTTTAGGTCTTCTCAAAAATGAAAACATTTGGTAATTAAATGATACAAGTGAAAAAAAGCATAGAATGTTCTGTCAACTGGAAAATACCAATTAGGGAAGCAGTTCTGCCTTTCCGCCCACCTTGGGCTGAGCTGGGCGCTTATCTGGCTGTGAGGACTCTGCTGGGAGAAGGGTCTGGGGCAGGGCCCCTCCCTGGAGACGCCCCCCCCACCCCGGGGGAGGACGGATGGGCCGGGGCCTGGCCGGGAAGGGCCGGCTGCTGGGAGGGGCTGGGGAGGGGGCCGGCTGCCCGTGGCTCTGGGACGCGGGGATTTGGGGCTGGGAGGCCCCAGTACTGCATCCGGCTGCGTGGCAGCACCAAGGACAGTGGCCGCGCTGGCAAATGCCAGTGATGAGTTTGCTTCCCTGCTGGCTGGCTGGGCCCCTGCCCTGTCCTTCCCTCGGGGAGCAGGACGTCGCCCGGTTGTGGTGGGCAGGGGATCCGTGTACGTTCGGCCCTCACAGACAGTTATTCATGTAAAATGCTTATAGATTCCGGTTTTATTCCATTTTATCTGTTTTCCGTTCGTTTTTTAATCTTATTTAATGTTGCCTGTTCGATACCATAAAACATTTAACTGGCTGCCGAAGTTCCAGTTTCCTGCTCTCACTCCTTTCTGGTTTACCTTTCCTGTGGGCTTTGTTTGCAAGAGTAACTAGCTATGTGCGTGTTTTCTGCTCCCTCTTCTTTCTTACACACAAGGTTGCATACAGTACATGCTCCTTTGTTTTAAAGCTTATCATGTCTTTTTAAAACATACTTTTTATTTGGAAATAATTATAGACACACAGGAATTTTCAAAAATAGAATCTAGAGTCCCATGGACACCTCACCAGTTCCCCAGTGTCCCTCCCCTTAACTACAGCACACGTGGCCCCAGGACCCGCCGTCGTTCCGTGTGGTCTGGTTGGAAGGGACAGTGTGACATTACCACCCATCCCCGTAGCCATGCCCTTGATGGTCACAGACCCCACCCCACCCCTAACCCTCAGCTACCACCTGCCTGTCTTCTGTGGCTATAATTTTGTCTCTTTCAAAATTATACATATATGGAATCGCACAGTATGTGACCGTTTGAGGTTGGCTTTTGTCCCTTGGGACCATCTATGCTATTGCGTGTGTGAATAGTTTATTTCTTTTATTGATCAGCCGTCTCCCATGGGATCCACAGACTACTGTTTGAAGGATAGTTTCGTTTCCAGTTTTCGCTATTACAAATAACACTCCTATGAAGAGTCGTATGCATTTGCGTGTGTGTGTGTGTGTGTGTGTGGACATGTTTTCTCTTCTCTGGGGTGAATGCCCGGGAGTGTGATTGCTAGGTCCTAGGGTAAAGTGTTTGCTTAGTTTTTTACAGAAACTGTCAAACTCTTCTCCGGAGTGGATGCCCTCTTCTACATCCCACAGCTGGGTGTGTGATCTCCAGCCTGTGGGATTGTCAACGTTTTTTATTTCAGCTGTTTTAATAGGTGTGTAGCGGTATCTCACTGTAGCCCTTACTCCCATTTCCTTAACCGCTCATCGCGTTGGACATCTCCTCGCGGCTTGTTTGCCACGCCCGTCTCCTCTTCCGTGATACGTCCCTTCATGTCTTTTGTCCATTTTGTTAGTCTCTTTACGGTCAAGGTTTGAGAGTTCTTTATCGATTCTAAATAAGAGTCCTTTGTCAGAGATGTGATTTGCAAATATTTTCTCCCAGTCTGTAGCTTATCTTTTCACAGGGGCTTTTGAAGGGCAAAAGTTTCAAATTTTGATGATTTTTTTAAAAAAATTATGGACCATGCTTTTGATGTTATGTCTAAGAACTCTGCCAAGTTCTGAAGATCTTCCCCAATGTTTGCTTTTAAAAGTTTTAAGTTGTATGTTTAAATCTGTGATCCAATCTGAGCTAATTTTTTATAAGGTCGTATGAGGTTTAGGTCAAGGGTCTTTTTTACCCTCTGGATACCTGATTGCCCCACCCAGCACCATTTGTTGAAGAGACTATACTCCTTCCACTCAACGGCTGTAAACTTTCTGGTGTCCGCACTTGTGTGGGGCTGTATATGGACCTCCTTCAGTTCCACTTACATGTGTCCATCTTGTCTCCAGCACCACCCTCTTGATCAAAGCAGCTCTATAGTAAGTCTTAAAATCCAGTGGTGTGAGTCCTCCAACTTGAGTCTTTAAAATTTTTTTTTAAATTAGCTCTTCTAGTTCTTTTGCCTTCCATATAAATTTTAGAATCTGTCTATGTCTACAAAAAACTTTTTTCCTATGTTTTGGTAGGAATTGTGTTAAACCTATATAGATCCATTTAGGAAGATTAAATTAAAATATAAAAGCAATCTATGTAATTAACTACATGGATATACCGAGTGAATAAAACTCCATAGATGACACCCAGACTGTCCCAAACCCTCTGTGAATCACCTATTCATACCCTCAGCCCATTTTTCTGTTGAGTTCCTGGCGTCTTACTTATTGATTTGTGTAATCAATTTGGACATTAGGGATATTCATAGTTTCTTATTATATTCATTAGGAATATTTTCTCTGAATCTGTGATCCTTCTTTATGGTTGGGATTTTCAGTAGAGAGATGTTTCATTTTGAAAGAGTCGAGGGAATTCCCTGGTAGTCCAGTGCTCAGGATTCTGCACTCCCACTGCAGGGGGCACAGGTTCAATCCCTGGTCGGGGAACTGGGATCCCACATGCTGTGAGGTGCGGCCAAAAAAAAAAAAAAGTCAGATGTCTCAGACATTCCCATTATTTCACTCCACAGAAAGAGCTCTCCTTCCCCAAGATTGTATTAACATTCCCCTGCATGTCCTTTCAGAAACTTCATATTTTTATGTTTCTCTTTAGATTTTGGTTCGTCTTTACTTTCATGTCTAAGTTAAGATTTAATTCTTTTTTAATTAATTAATTAATTTATTTATTTATTTATTTATGGCTGTGTTGGGTCTTCATTTCTGTGCGAGGGCTTTCTCTAGTTGCGGCAAGTGGGGGCCACTCTTCATCGCGATGCACGGGTCTCTCACTATCATGGCCTCTCTTGTTGCAGAGCACAGGCTCCAGACGTGCAGGTTCAGTAGTTGTGGCTCACGGGCCTAGTTCCTCCGCGGCATGTGGGATCCTCCCAGACCAGGGCTCGAACCCTTGTCCCCTGCATTGGCAGGCGGACTCTCAACCACTGCGCCACCAGGGATGCCCAAGATTTAATTCTTTTACTCCAGATGAATTAGCTGTTGTTGCCCTTGAGTGGCAGGCTGTCCTCTTCCCTGTTACGTAAAGATGCCACATCTACCTTATCCTGAATCAGGACGGGTGGGCTTGCTGGAGTGCCCGGGTGGGCTTCATCGTTCTGTCTGCCTAATCTTGAGTTGGCGCGCTGCTCGTTCATTCCTGGTCCTTTGTAGTTTGTTCTAATATCTGTTTGGGAAATCTCATTCTGCTTCCTTTGTACTTTGCTTTCAAAAAGTTAATAGCTAGTCTGTATATATCCTCTTTAATAAGAACTTTAAGGGAACTTGGTAAGGTACAAATCGTCCATTCTTTTAAGTGGGATGGAATTAAATTTGTAGATTCACTTTTGGAGAATTGAAGTTATACTGAGTTTTCCCAGTCAAGGAACAGGTTGTATTTCTCTTCATTTATTTAGATCTTTTCTTTAGGAGAGTAGGCTCTTAGGACTTTTTTTTTTATATGAAATTTTCTTCCTTTATTTTAGTTTTTTGCCAAGGAGTTTCCTATAGTATTCTATGATTTCTAAATTAGAAATGGGAAAAGTTATCACATGAGATTTTCTATACATGGTATATAGAAAACCTGTTGATTTATGGTGTTTTATCTTGTACTGAGATTTCATTTGTTCTAGCGGTTTTGTCTCCCCTTTTAAATATTTTAAATTATATTTACTTTTTATTTCATCATGGTGCTATCATCCAAAACAATGCTAAGTAAAATAGGTAGTAGCTTTTTTCTTCTAATGTTTCACCTTTATATGAAGTTTAGTGTCAATTTCTGATGGATGGATTTTAGAAGTTAAAGACATTGCTAGCTTTTTAAGTCTTTCCCTTTTTTCTAAAAAAATGAACGCTGAGCTTTAAGCTTTAGGACTTTGAACTTGGTTGAACATATAAGCCTTTGCAGCTTATATCTGAGATATTCATCGATTTTTATCATTTGTCAGGTTTCAGGATTTCATAAATCGATTGTCTGCCAGCCTTATCTTTCTGGCAGAATCCATCGTTGGGTTAGTGCCCGACACAGAGTAGATGCTCGATAAACATCGTCACCTAAACAAGTGAGTGGAGGGGAAAGAATGTGGAGAAACCCCCTCCGTGGTTGTGGCACGAAGGGCCTGTGGAAATCAGGGGAAGGGGGAGGTACCCACGCCCCACACCGCAGCACAAGGTAGTGCCGGCCGCCCGCACGGAAGAGAATCCCAATCTCAGCCCTCCTACTGGCCAGAAGGACCAACCTCTCCCTAAGGTCCTGGCAGAACAAGAGAGCAGCCCATTCTGGACCTACATCCATGTATCCCATGTTCTGCTGCTCTGGCCACAGTGGCTGCCTTCAGCAGGGTTTTACAAGGTGACAGAAGAGGAAGGTATAGGGAATCGCTGTCGTTTGATAAAGCAGGGGGCTAATGGAACCAGTCTAGGAGACCGTCAAGTGATGGAACTACCATGGTTCCTCATGCAACCACAGAGATCGCTCCAAGGAGGACCTAAATGTAGGAGCTAAAAGTAAAACTGTTACAAGAAAACACAGGAGAAAATATCTGTAGCCTTGGTCCAGGCATGACTCCTCACATATGACACCAAAAGCAGGATCTGTATAAGAAAACACGGATAAATTGGACTTTATCAAAATTAAAATTTTGTTATGCTTCAAAAGACACCATGAAAAAAATAACATTAACCCCTCATACTATCCCCTTATATTTAAAAGTGTCTGGGGGGCTTCCCTGGTGGCTCAGTGGTTAAGAATCCGCCTGCCAATGCGGGGGACATGGGTTTGAGCCCTGGTCTGGGAAGATCCCACATGCCACAGAGCAATTAAGACCATGTGCCACAACTACTGAGCCCACGTGCCACAACTACTGAGGCTACGTGCCACAACTACTGAGCCTGTGCTCTAGAGCCTGTGAGCCACAACTACTGCGCCCATGTGCCACAACTACTGAAGCCTGTGCACCTAGAGCCCGTGCTCCACAACAAGAGAAGCCACTGCAATGAGAAGCCCGTGCAGGGCAGCAAAGAGTAGCCCTCGTTCACCACAACTAGAGAAAGCCCGCGCGCAGCGACGAAGACCCAATGCAGCCAAAAATTTAAAAAAGAAAATGTTTGGGGCTGGAGGAGAAATTTCCTGTTGACTGTTCTTTCCTTCACGTAAACCACCCCCGTTGTCCTCTGGGCCCAGTGTGGCTGGGTGGGCAGTGGGGGGAGGGTTAGGGAAACCGGGGCCCGTGGTGCCCTCTGGCGCTCACGTTCCTTCAACCTGGGAAATTTTAGGATTTGCCTCTTTATCATTCGTACTACAATGTACTTATGGGAAGGAATGCGTTTCCTCTCAAACCCTCTTAATATGAGAGTTTTTAAAAAAGTGTTTCTTTAATTCCGGGGAAAACTCTCTCAATTATTTCTTTCCCTCCAGAGTTCCTCCTCTCAGCCTCAAATTCCTATCATTTACATGTAGGCCCTTCTGCTTTTATTGTCCATATCTTTTAGTTTCCCTTTTATATATCCATTAACTTCTCCTGCTTCTTTTGGGCAAACTCTCCCCACGTGGTGTCTGCCTTGCTTGCTACATGGCAGCTCAGCACCCTGTATTCCTCCAGAGGCACCCAAGGGACGCCCCCCCCGGAAACACGGGAGCACACAACCACTAGAAGAGGGTGGGAGAGAGCAGCCGTGAGGAGACGGGTCTCTGGGGTCAGGGAGAGGCTTTGGAGACGCCTTGGCGCTTGGTTTTAAACACAGGAGTGACGGAAGTCGATAGAAGGCGGGGAGCTTGGATACAGCAGTCACTGCACGGCTTCAGTCCTGGGGCCTGTGGGCAGCAGCTCAGCTCTCACGCTGGCAGCACACGGGCACCAGCAGCCAGAGCCACAGCAGCCCATGTTCTGGTGGGTGGAGGGTGGGGTAGGTCAGAGGAGCAGGTGGGGAGAGAGGGCAGGTGCTCAGGTGTGGGGCCTCCAGGACCGGGAGCCTCTATATGCCTGCCAGGGGCAGGTGAGATCTGGGCACATGGTCACCTCCTTGTGTCTGTTTGTGCTATCATCCAGAGACATTTATTTCAATTTAAAAATAACCCTGTCGTTCACTCTAATTAGTTCACACTTTGCATGCTTACTTTTTGCATTTTTGTGAAAGTCAACCTGGGAGGCTGTGGGGTTCCTGTCACCTCCATTTCACGGCAGAGGACGCAGGTCTGGGGACCCTCTGGCTGGAGGGGCTCAGCCCAGCCTCCTCATTGCTCTCTTTCCACAGCCCCTGTCCCTCCAGGCCCCCAATTGTCAGTGGGAGGGTCTGTGGAAGAGGTGGACCTTGTTCAGGGAAAGGCCAACTTTGACCCTGAAGCCAGAAACGCCCACGTGGGGTGAACTGAACGGCTTCTGGGGGCAGAAGCCCTAGCAGCTCAGAGCCGCGAGCCTGGGGCTGGAGCCCAGCGGGTGACCCCAGCCCTGGACTGGGGGGCCCTGGTCCTGCTTGCTGAGCCTCCCTGGAGTCAGGAGCACCCGAGAAGCTGAATGAGTGTCGGGTGATGCTGGCCTCAGACGCAGGGCCATCCAGGGCTTGGCACAAGGGAGAGGCTGCAGCACAGGTGGGACCAGGTACCGAACACCTGGGGGCGGAGGCGGGCGGTCCCACGAGGGCTGGGAGGGGAAGGACACAGCACCCGGCCCTGCATGGGGTCAAGTACCAAGTGCCTGTCTATTCCATCCCCAGAACTAGAGGAGGCCTCAGCGCACAGCCAGTGAATAAATGTGTAAGTCTATCATGTGATAACTTGGGACCTGGCATCCTGGCCGTCATTTTAGGATGGTACCCACAACCGTCTCCTGAAGCTCTTACCTGGGACGTAAACTAAGGAAGCGGCTCTTTGTGAGACCGTGAGATCAGAGCGATTCTCCGAGGAGGCTGAGACTTCAGAGCAAAGGGCATCGCGCCCAAGTCCAGGCAGGGCTCTGTCCGGCAGGTCAGGGGTCAGCATACCTGCTCCATCTCCCCGGCCTCTAAGCCTGGAGTTGCATCTAATTAACTTGCCCCAAAGCGCCCAATAGCATCTGTAACCGCCCAGCAGACCCCACTCCCCGCCCCAGCACCCAGCCCAGCGTCTGCTCATGGGAGTTACTGTGGCGACATCCACAGACAGCGACTTCGAGCCGCAGGGGTGCATGTCTGAGGATCACCAGGTGAAGACCTTCCTGGTCCCAGGACAGCATCACCAGCAGAGGTGCCCGGAGCCCCCATCCTCCGGCAGCAGGGAAACACACGCTCCAGGGAGCGCTGGCCGCTCATCAGGTACCTGGCAGGGAAGATGGTCCTGGCTGATGCCAGGTCAGTGGCGATGGTTGATGCCTATGTGCTGTTGAGACTGGTTTGGAAAAACCTGGGAAAGCTGTCAGCTCAATGCTGCAAGCCGTGTCCTGTCTCCTGAGGGCGTGGAGTGAATCCACTCTGGGAGAGTCAGTGCGTAAGCAGCAGGGCTGTGTCCGTGCTGGTCCTGAGTCCGAAAGGAGGACAAGGAGGGCAGGGACCTCCTGCTTCCACCTGCCCTCGCCTTGGTCCCGAATCAGGACGCCTGGGAGTCCACACACAACAACTTTGGGGTGGAGAGCTGGGAAGGACGCCTCTCGTCCTCCGGACTGAGAATCTTCTCCTCACTTCCGGCCCCTGGATCAGCCTCTTGCTAGCAAAGGGCCTCCTCGGGACAATGGCACAAGAAGGAGCAGATTTCCAGGGCTCCAGGCCTTCAGAGTCACGGGGCATCACGTATGGGACAGCTGCAGCCCAGTCAGCCCATTACACCCTCTCCTCCAGGATTTGGGGAGGGCTGAGCCCTGCCATGGTGATTACGAAACTCATAGAGCAATGCAAAGGACCTAGAAAGGGCTTCCCTGGTGGCGCAGTGGTTGAGAGTCCGCCTGCCGATGCAGGGGACGCGGGTTCGTGCCCCGGTCCGGGAGGATCCCACATGCCGCGGAGCGGCTGGGCCCGTGAGCCATGGCCGCTGAGCCTGTGCTCCGCAGCGGGAGAGGCCACGACAGTGAGAGGCCTGCGTACTGAAAAAAAAAAAAAAAAAAAAAGCTGCAGCTTCAGCTTTTCAAAAGACACAGAGAAAGGAAGCGAAAGACATGCACAGACTGGAATAAAATATTTGCAAACCACATATCTGATAAAGGCCAAGAATGTAGAAATAACTCTCAAATCTCAACCATCAGAAAACAAACAACCCAATTCAAACGTGGGCAGAAATGCAACGGTCATTTCACTGAAACATACAAATGGAAAATAAGCACATGGAAAAGTGCTCCCCGTTCTTAGTAACTGGAGAAAAGAAAGTAAAACTACAGTGTGATGTTGTCACACGTCGGATGCCACCCTTAACAGGGATGCGCCTTGGAAAACCGGACCCTATTCAGCAGGAACACGGTGAGCCTCAGATTGCTGTGCTGAGTGGTAAAGCCAGCCCCAAAGAGCACACACGTTATCCTTCCACTTCTATAAAAAATTCAAATTAATACGTAGTGACAGAAAGATCAGGGGTCACGTGGGGATGAGGCGGGTTAGGCAGTCATTGGAGGGAGGGGTTGCAAGGGCGTGAGGAGCTTTGAGGGAGTTTGGTGACGAGGTTAGCATTTAAACAGCCTTTAGAATTTCAGGAAGCAGCCTGTCCTCCGTAGTGTGGAGGGCCTTATCTAATCAGTTGAAGGCCTGGCTAGAACAAAAGACCATCTCCCCAAGCAGGAGGGCGTTCTCTAGCTGGCGGCCTGCAACTTCATCTGCGCCCTGGACTCTCCTGGGTCTCCAGCCCACCAGCCCACACTGCAGATTTTGGACTTACCAGCCTCTGTAATAACCTGAGCCAATTCTTTTTTTTTTTTTTTTTTTTTTTTGCAGTACGCGGGCCTCTCACTGTTGCGGCCTCTCCCGTTGCGGAGCACAGGCTCCAGATGCGCAGGCTCAGCAGCCATGGCTCACGGGCCCAGCCGCTCCGCGGCATGTGGGATCTTCCCGGACCGGGGCACGAACCCGCGTCCCCTGCATCGGCAGGCGGACTCTCAACCACTGCGCCACCAGGGAAGCCCCACACAAGCCAGTTCTTGGTAAAGAATCTCTCCGTATACACACACATGCATGTATGTACATTTGTTGTTCTGTCTCTGAGCACCTTGCTATGACCCCCAAGGAAGGCAGGACTTGAGGGTCCACAATACCAGGGCAAAGGGAACCACAGGGTCATGGCATTCAGCCCGGGGCTTTCCCTCCCGGGATTTCTGACACCTTAACTGTGCCCACGTGGAGTGAGAAACCAGGCAGGAAACAGCGGCGCCAAGCCAGAATTCAGGTAGGGGCTCCAGCGACCTTGTGGCCTCGGGAGGGGGTGGTGGCAGCAGTGTGAGCCCTGCCCAGGTGAGGGGCCCCGGGCTGTGAGCTGAGACCCAGGACGAGGGCAAACGAGAGACTGGCCACGCCTGAAGCACCGCGACGCGCTGTACTTTTCCTGCTGCCGGAAGAAAACGTTTTTGGCTCCGAGGGAGGTTACATCATTCAGACTCTTTACGGATGTTCACGCACGACATCTGATGCAACCGAAGCTTTGCGGGGTGCTGGGCCTCAATGTGTGTGACCTTGAGTGAGCTACTTCATTTCTCCAGCCTTAGCTCCTCCATGTGAACGGGGGACGGGAGTGGCAATGCGGGCGTGAGGGCTCCTGGTCCTTACAGCTCACAGGTGAACCGTCACTTTCCTCTCCCCTCCCTTCTGCCACAAACTAAACTGTGAGGATGCCGCCCCCCCCCCCAAGCTGGATGTGTCAAGGGTCCTGCCCAGGGCAAGCAGGGGTTTGATAGGAACAGCACACACCCCTGGCGGTGCTGCAGCGTCTGGTCACAAAGGCACAAAGCCCTGAGGGAGGGGACGCAGCTGCTCCGTGTCGGTGGCCCCTGGTGCCCCAAATCCCCTGTGAGCTTGCAATCCATGCTTCACCTGAGCGATGGGGCGCTGTCTTATCAGGAGATGCGGCCAGGCCATCTGTCTTCTTACAAATTACTGTTCTACCACCAAGCTATAAAAATTGCTATTTTAGCATCTCAGGAAATGCTTCTCCCACGCAAAGCACTGAGAACTCGCTGTGCCCTTCACGGGGTGACCCGCTTCACGGTGTTTCTGATTCAGCAGCGCTTCCACCCAGAACCACGCCATTGGTCGCACTGCAGCTGCGGGTGTATGTACAGACCTGGGTGTGTGTAATTATACGCACTGCAATCATCACTGCTTTGGACCCAGCAATTACGTTCTCCCAAAAAAGCAGACACGTGACACACGCCCACTGGTTTATCATCACACCATTGGAAAGATGGGACCCAACTCAGAGAGGCTGAGAATCGAGTTCAACCTTATCCCTCATGCAGGCTGGAGCTCTGGTCCCCCAGGCGGACCCAGCCGGGCCCACGCTCGGCCCGAGGTACCACATGACGTTACTTTTGGGTCCTTATGGGTTGATCAGACACCTTTGAGAACGAGGACCTCTTCTCAGTCCCCTGGTTTCCACCCTCCTTGCCCATTGCAAGTTAGTGTTCTAGAAATATGTACACGTATTGACTAGCATTTCTGGAAGCCCAGGGATCTTGAGACAGCATTCAAACACTCAGCTGAAGCTCTTTCTAAGGGCCTACCCGCTCCATGCAAAAGGCCGAGGGACGGAGACCTGAGCCCGGGGCCAATTCTCTCCTGACTGAGATGACGTCTGCGTGGGGACGTAGGGCAGAGTCTGCAGACGGTTTACACGGGGGCCAGACAATAAATAGCGAAGGTTTTGCGGGCATGTGGGCTCTGTGGCAGCAGCTGGGCTCCGCCATCTGAGCGAGAAAGTGGCCACGGAAAGTCTGCAGATGGACGGGGCAGCCGCACCCCGGGAAGAGCGCACGGGAGCTGCGGGCTCTGAAACGTGCGCCTCGTGCAATTTCCATGTGCCACAAAGTATTACTCTTTCAATTTTTACCCAACTATTCGAAAATGTAAATCCCATTCTTAGCGTGTGGGCTGCAGAGGGACGTGGTCTCAAAGCCCCCTTGGGTTGGGCCTGGCAGGGGTGACCCTTTTCTCTACCGACCTTTGAGGGCTCCTGAGCCTGCAGGTGGGAGGGGAATCTCAGTCGAGAAATGAGGGGAGAGCCTGAGGTCCGCAAACACAAACGGAGCTCCACCCTTAGGGAACTGACCCAGACCAGCCCCGATGGGGGAGGTGCTGAGCAGGGCAGATGGGAAGGAAGCTCCCAGGCCAGGAAGCGGGGCGAGCCGGGCCGAACGCACACGAATCCCCTGCCCCCCACAACCGGGCGACGTCCTGCTCCCCGAGGGAAGGACAGGGCAGGGGCCCAGCCAGCCAGCAGGGAAGCAAACTCATCACTGGCATTTGCCAGCGCGGCCACTGTCCTTGGTGCTGCCACGCAGCCGGATGCAGTACTGGGGCCTCCCAGCCCCAAATCCCCGCGTCCCAGAGCCACGGGCAGCCGGCCCCCTCCCCAGCCCCTCCCAGCAGCCGGCCCTTCCCGGCCAGGCCCCGGCCCATCCGTCCTCCCCCGGGGTGGGGGGGGCGTCTCCAGGGAGGGGCCCTGCCCCAGACCCTTCTCCCAGCAGAGTCCTCACAGCCAGATAAGCGCCCAGCTCAGCCCAAGGTGGGCGGAAAGGCAGAACTGCTTCCCTAATTGGTATTTTCCAGTTGACAGAACATTCTATGCTTTTTTTCACTTGTATCATTTAATTACCAAATGTTTTCATTTTTGAGAAGACCTAAAATTGCAGCGATCTCGGGGATTTAGTGAAGGAATGCAAGGCCAATTTCGCCTAATTACGAAGCGTCTCGGCGGTCACTCTGGCGTGTCCCAGAGCAGGCGCTGCAGACCCCCGGGCCTCCCCGGAGGTGGGGCTGCGCGCTGACACAGATGTTTACCTGAAGTCCTGGGCCAGAGCCTGGTTCACATTCAGAAACCAGACTGTTTACAGTGGCCACATCTGCCTCCCCTCGGCTTCGCTTTCATTTGGCTGTAACGTTCTGCAGGTCTCTGCGGCGTCCCTGTGGGAGTATCTGTGACACCACGCGAGTCACGCCATCTCCGGACGGCCCCACGGGGGGGGACGCGTCGGCTCCCGGCCTGGCCACCCGGGCGGTCAGCTGGGCTCTGGGCCGGCAGTGCCGATGGGGTGGGTCCGGGGACCCCTGGGTGGGAGACGGACGGGCGTTCAGCCTGGGCAATGGCCTTAGGGGGAGGGCAGGGGGCTTCTCCATGCCCCCATCCTCACAGGCCCAGGGGGCAGGATGCCGGACCCCTTGGGGTGGTCTGGGAGCTGAGGCTGCGGGTGGGCACGGGGCTCTGTCAATGTCCCCGGACTCTGAGGAGCCCCGCTTCACAGGAACCCAGTGTCCAGAGCCCAGAGCCCAGGGCCCCGGTGGGGGGTCAGTACCAGCACAGGAGGAGGTGGGGGTCACAGACAGGGCTCCTGGAAGGGCAGAGCCACAGCGGGGTCAGAGGGCGCCTGGCACAGGGGTCTGGCCCCGACCCCTTCCCCTCCACCTGTCCCCAGACCTGCTCCCCCCTCCACCCACCAGAACACGGGCTGCAGCCGCTGTAGGGGCTGCAGCCCTGCTCTCACCTGCAGCCACGCCCTGGTGTCTGTCTTCTGGCTGTGCCGGCCCCGCCCGAGTGGCCCACGTGCCCGGGACGCTGCCAGCTCCTCTGCAGACTCCGGCTCCTCCGGGCACCAGCCTCGGTCCCCGGGTTGCAGGACCGCAGTCCCCGCCCTCTCCACACACCCCATCCCCCGGGTGACCGCTCAGGTGAAGGGCATCGCCAACCCGTGCGCCCAGGTCACAGACCCCGCGGTCGCTGGGCCTCGTCCTCGCTCAGGCCCCAGACCCCTCCTCAGAGCAGCTGTCAGGCAGCCCGGACCGGCCCGTCTCTGGGTTTTGGCCCCAAGGCCCCCACCTCAATCCCACTGCCCACCCCTCTTGCAGGGCCACCCCGCATCCCCCGGGCCTGCAGCCCCCCTGGGCATCCAGAGGTGCGGCCCCCCCACCCCTGCTTGAATACCCTCAGCAGCTTCCGGGAAACTCCAGCAGCCGGCGGGGACAGCAGACAGCACGTGGCTCTGGACCCTTTTTCCTCCAGAGACAGAGCCCTGGCGCCTCCTCGCCCACCTGCTCACCCCGAGGCCTTCCCGCCGGCTCCCCACTCTGGACACGCGAGGCTGCCCGGCCCCCACCCCCTCCGCCCAGGATGGAGCCCTGAGGTGTCGCCGCGTGTGTCCGGGCCTCGCTCACACCAGCTCACACACGCCCGCATCCCAGGCGCCCAGAAAGGATGCTAACATGTGGTCACACATCCTGGCCGGCAGGAGCCTTCTTTATCCTTCTGGTTTTCCTTTTTTCCGTCTGTTTTCTCCAGTTGCGGTAAAATGTATACAACGTAAACTTTGACATCTTAACCATTTTTAAGTGCACACTCACATGGTTGTGTTACCATCACACCATCATCTCCAGAACCTCCCATCTTCCCCCCGACACGCTGCCCCCATAACACTCCCTCCCCTCCTCTCCCCCAGCCCCGGCCCCACCGTCCTGCTTCCTGTCTCTATGGATGTGTTGACCCTGGAGACCCCATGGGAGTGGAGTCACACAGGATTTACCCTTTTGTGTCTGGCTTATTTCACTGAGCATAATGTCCCCAAGGTTCATCCATGTTTGTAGGCTGTGTCAGAATGTCCTTCCTTCTTAAATTAAGGCTGAGTAGTATTCCACTGTGTGGATGGACCACATTTTGTGTATCTACTCACCTGTTGATGGAGATTGGGTTGTTTCCACATTTAGGCTATTGTGAATAACGCTGCTGTGGACATGGCTGTGCAAATATCTATATGAATCTCTGCTTTCAATTCTTTGGGTCGACACCTAGGCGGTGGGGGTGGCGGGTGGCCGCGTCATATGGTAATTCTATGTTCAACCCTCTTTCTCCAAAGGAGCACACTCTGCTGGCTAGTGCACTCTTTAGTCTTTCCCTCTGTGCTCCCTTCTGCTTTTTAGAATGCTGATGCAATGGCGGGTGCTCCAGCAGCCATCTTAAAACCCGAAGGATGGATTCCTCCAGCTAGGAGTGTGGAGCAGAAAGACGGAAGGCGCTTGAACACCTGAGTATTTGCTGGTGCCTCTTCGTAAACAGCCTCATTGGAATCTAGATTTTAAAACTGTGGTTGAGGGCTTCCCTGGTGGCGCAGTGGTTGAGAGTCCGCCTGCCGATGCAGGGGGCAGGGGTTTGTGCCCCAGTCCGGGATGATCCCACGTGCTGCGGAGCGGCTGGGCCCGTGAGCCATGGCCGCTGAGCCAGCGCGTCCGGAGCCTGTGCTCCGCAACGGGAGAGGCCACGACAGGGAGAGGCCCACGTACCGCAAAGAAACAAAAAACAAAAAACTGTGATTGAGGCTTAGAATCCTGTCTTGCTTAGGCCATTGTTACTGTGAGTTCCCTGTAATGCACTGGGTCTTTAAAAATAACAGTAGATTTCAGACAAATTGCAATAATTTTTTCATTATAGAAAAGAATGAAACATAAATCGAAGTTGACCAAATCTCACCACCCAGATGCGTGCAGACTTAGCACTCTGGTTACTGCTCCAGTTTTTGCTACATCTGCCCGGACTTTTTCCTTGTAAATGTGTGTGATTATGCAAATAGAGCTGTCTACCTGTGTACTTCCCAGGACATTCATCTTTTTTCCGTCCAGGACTTTAATGGCTAATATTATTTGAAGTGGGGCTGTCCCTCTTCCGTTATTATGTTAGAAATCTTTAAGCAGCGCCACTTTTATGCGTCAGCCTGTGAGCGCTCCCATAGATGAAATTGCAGCAGGGAAATTGCTGTTTCCAAGCACAGGGAGGGTTTGAGGTTGTGGTCCATTCTGCCAGGCTGCTTCCAGAAATGCTTTCGTCCCTCCCTCCGCAGGCATGGGGCTCAGCAGTCAGCTGGCCTCAGAGCAAAAGCGAGGCTGATAACATCTTCCCAGGCTGCCCTCGGAGAGAGAAAGGGCGCCTCTCTTTCCTTTCCCAGTTTTTTCTTTTCTTTTGTTACTTTCCTTTTGTTTTTTTTCTTAACAAAATGGTGAACATTTTTCATACATGTGGCTAACATCTTAGCTTGCCCATTTTATGTGGGTTTTGTGTATTCTTCAATTTTTAGATCCTCTAGATATTAATAGTAACAACCTTTGTCATTATATTTAGCGAGTGTTTGACCGCACTCTGAATTTGTTTGGCTATCAGTTTAATTTGGTTATCTGAAGATACCTGTGTTTGTGGGCTTTTTAATGACAAAGGGACGTGACCTGAATAACCAGGACCAGCAGTGCTTCAGTGGATAGAATAAGATGGGCAAATCCTGTGACTTTTCTCACTTGAAGTGTGGATTGGGGGATGACAAACACTTACTAGTCGCTGGTGCGATGCAAAGCTAAGGTTCTGCATATCCATGTAGTGACTTAATTATGTAATTACCATCCCGCCACCCCGCCCCGTCCTGGCTGACACAGAAACCTCTCCATCTTTACACAAGAGGAATCTGTTCACGGAGCCCTTCCTTTGGGCTCACACACAAGGGCTGGTCATAGAACTCCGACGGCAGGGAATGAAGGGCTGTTACCAGTGGCTCCTGGTCAGATCACGGCTTTTGGTGCCAAGGCAGAGGGCTTTATCCCAGAGGAAGGTTTTAGGCAGGAAACTAACGTGCAGGATGGAGGCCGCGTGGCCCTGGATTGTATAGGAGAAGCAGCCACCCTGCCGGGGCCCGGCTCCTCCCCCTTGCCCTGCGGCCCCGCCCAGCCCTGCCCCGGAGCAGGGAGGAGCCGCCAGGCCGCAGCCCAGCGCCCGCGCCTGCCACCTGCAGGGCAGCGGGGCGCAGCGACCCCGCGGCTCAGCGAAGGCCAGCGCGGGGGCTCTTGCTCATCTTGTCTCTGTTCCGGTCCCGCAGCCTTGGTTGGTGCGGGAGAGACGTGAGCCAGGCCCCGAGCAGCCACGGCCCGGCCCGCTGTGCGCTCCGGAGCCGCACCCTCACCCCACGCTGAGGCCCCCCCATAGCCGGCCGCTCAGGCAGCGAAGCGGGTGAAGGCGCCCGCAGCGTGACCACCTGCAGCTGCTCCCAGGGGAGGGGGCCGAGCGTGCACGGGTGTGTGTGTGTGTGTGTGTGTGGCGGGGGCTCCCTGCACGGTTTGCCGCTTGCTGCCATGTTTGCTACTGGCTACGACATTGCTGGCCGTGCAAGGGTCATCGGGGCCCGTGGTCATTATGCCCCTCCATCCCTGCTGGGCACTCAGGGTGGCAGGGAACCAATGCAAGCGTGCTGATGTCCACACTGCCTGCCGCGCCGGGAGTCATGTGGCCTCTGTCTGTGACCCAGGGTGGATGGAGCCTGGCTTGGGGCAGTTCCTCTTCGTGGGAGGCGGCAGCTGCCTGGGGGATGCCTGCAGTCAGAGGGTGCCCATGGTGAGGGGTGGGTGCCGCTGCTCTGTGTCTGGGGAGACTACAGCCCCCTTGGGGGAGGCTACGGCCCCCTTGGGGGATACAGGTGAGGGATCTGGGGCTCCTTCAGCGCACCCCGCGGGGCTCAGGGAAGGCAGGAGCCCCACCTCCCTCTGCAGCGGCTCTGAGCGTGTTCTGGATGAGTCTTGCCTCTGCTCTCAGCACCGGGCAGCTGTTCAGATGTCAGAGGCCTTCGGCCCCGGCTGCTCATCCTGACTGTCCCTCCTCCATCGTCTGCAGGAACTCTGTCCCTGGCTTCACAGGGGCCAGCACCGGCCTGTCTCTGAAGGCCTTTCCTCCCACACCTCTGCATCCCCCCGGGGCCAGTCTTCTCTCTGCGCACCTCCGTCCAAGTCCACCTCGGATCACAGCCCTTTTTCAAAATCCTGTCTGGGACGCTCCCCCATTGCGTTATGGTGTGCTGGTATTTGGGGGCAGGTCAAGGGCTCTTAGGCTGTACCTGTAAGTCTTCCGTTGATTAGACAGAGACTGAATGTAAGGGTTACTTTATGATGAAAATTAGATAAATGATACAAGCAACATAACTGCCTTCCCGACTCCAGACAACGGCCACCTGTTGGCCTGGTCCCGTGGACTTGGTTTGGTTCCACACTTTTGTATCTGGGTGGCCCAGGCTGTAATCTCATCAGAACCTCCAGGTGTTTCCGTGGACATGCGGGTTCCTGACCAGCTGGGGACACAGCCCTTTGAGACCTCAGCAGAATCCTGCAGACCCCAGACCCTGGAGGCCAGCTGGTCGCTCCCCCTGCACAGAAGGTGTCCAGGCCAGCAGCCTTACTTCCACTGGCCGGTCCCCCGCCATGTGCATCTTCTGCCACCAGGTGGCGCCCTCTCACTTCCGTCACACCTGAGGAGGCCCCGTGGAGCATCTTCCCACCTGATTTTTTTATTAGTGGGGATGGTCCCTACTGCTACCAGTGCAATTTCAGAGCTGAGAGAAGGAGGTTCAGGAAGCAGAAGCAAGTTGGCGGCGAGGACCAGAGTCTCTACCCAGGACACAGACAACCCCTGTGTGACAGGGATGGGGCTTGGATGAGGGGACAGGGTCAGGGGTACCCAGAGGCCAGCAAAGGCAGAGCCATGTCCTCGTGGGCCTGCACCAGGTGGACCCAGTGCCCAGGGGGCCTGCCCGAGCCGTGGAGGAACAGGCAGGTGCAGGGGTCTGGAGTGCAGACCCGCCCGACCGCCGGGCACAGGGCGAACAGCCTGTAGGCCTCCTGACCGAGGCGAGGGGCTTGCTCTGGTCACACTCCCATGCCCAGTCTCCCCCAGCTCTGGGACAGGTCAGTGAGGTACACAGGAGGGAAGGGGCCAGAGGAGAACGTGGGTCGCCTCAGTACCAGCGGTCTGCTCCAGGGAGGAAGGGGCCGTGGTACCGGCTGCTCTGAGCTCGCAGCCCAGGGGACCAGCCTGGCCGGATGGCCAGTTCCAGACTGTCCCTGCTCAGAGCCCTGGGTCCCTCCCTGACTGCCCGCAGATGTGGAGCTCGCGGCACCAGGGGGCGCCCACGGACTTTGCATCAGCCTCTGCTCGCCCACCTCCTTTCTGCTCCTCAAAGACAGCAGCTCCCCTCAACCCCGAGGCCCAGGGCCACGACCGACCGGGAGGGGGTAGGGTGGGGGGGGCGGGGGGGCTGCAGATGGGCATGGGGAGGGGGGCCGCGCTGAGAGCTTGGGGCCCAGGAGATGACAGGGAGCAAGAATGACATGGTTTCTGTGCCCTTGGGGGACCTGCGAAGGGCCGGTGGCTTTTCATCCACTCTCACTGAGCAGCCTTAAAGCAGTCACTGCTGACCCCACTTTACAGATGGGTAAACTGAGGGCCAGGGAGGCTGCCTGACTGCCTGAGGTCACAGGACTGGCAGGGAGGAGGGGTGGGGCTTGCACCCAGGCAATGGTTCCTGGGGACTGGACTGGGCAGCCGCGTGCCTGCCACCCCCCAGCCTTGTCCTGCGGCCCCGCCCATGCTGAGAGGCTCTGCACGCGGGGCTCAGCGTTGCCTGTGGGGGCAGAGCTTTCAGGCCGCCTTCACTGGGGGTGGGGGGTGGGTGGTAGGAGGTGGATGTAATCTACCTAAGATGCGGTTGCACTGGATTAGGCTGGTCCCTGATCAGATGGCTGGTGTTCTCAGAAGAGGAGTGAAGACTTGCTGTGCAGACACACAGCACAGGGGAGAAAAGCTGTGTGAAGACAGAGATCCCCGGAAGCTGGAGGAGGCAATGGGGACCCCCGCCCCGAGCCCTCAGCGGGGCACAGCCCTGCGACACCTTGGTGTGGACTCTGGCCTCCAGAGCCGGCAGAGAGTGAGCATCCCAGTTACAGTCATTGCTCCAGTGGTCCCAGAAAGCTAATAGAGGCAGCAAGACGGACAGCGCGTCGGGCCACGGACCCTGCCCACCATGTCCAGCTGACACAGAAACGGGAGCTCTGCTGTTTCTCAGGGAGCGTGTGATAGAAGATCGTAAGTGCAAAACCACGACCCCATTGAGGTTACTTTGAGATTAAACAAACAAACAAACAAATACAATTACCCCAGAGAAAAGGCACAAACAGGAACCAGGAGGTGACCATGTGCCCGGATCTCACCTGGCCCTGGCAGGTATATGAAGGCTCCTGGCCCAGGAGGCCCACACCTGAGCACCTGCCCTCTCTCTCCACCCTCCAGAACGTGGGCTGCTGCGGCTCTAGCCGCTGTGTGCCCGTCTGCTGCGGCCAGTGCAAGAGCTGAGTCTCAGACCCCAGGAGAGTCTCTCTCCCCGGGACGCGGCGAGAGCCCCATCTCAGCTCTGGGCTGTCTCCCAGACCCAGGAGTTAGTGTTTCCCGAGCCCCGAGGAATGGAATGACCCTGTCACGTCCTTGGCCTGTCCTGTGACCCCTCTGCCGCCACAAGGAGTCTCCTTCTCCCCTGACCTGGGTACCCGACAGCTTCGAAGCTCCCAGAGCCCTGAAATCTCCAACGAGCCCGCTGCCCGGTCCAGCCCTCATGGGACCCTCCCTCTTGCCCCTTTCCCTCCACACTCCCTGTCTGAGCCAGCCTTGCAGCTGAGGTCAGAACTGGAGGGAAAGAGCAACAGCTGAGACTTTGTGTCCAGAGGGACCTTCGATCCCTTTGAATAAATGCGTTCTCCAGCCCCAGCCTTGTCCTCGCTGGTTCCTGGGCTGAGGTTTTTGTCATTAGGTGCAGCTCACGCACCATTTTGTCTTCACGTTCACTGAGCACCCACGGCGTCTCGGGCTCCCTGCTTCTCCCCGGGGACACCAGTAAGGAGGATAAAGATCCCTGCCTGGGGGTCAGCATCTGGGGGGCGGGCTTCTCCAGTCCGGCAGCCGCCCTTGAGCTTGGCCCCGTGGCGTCTGCATTTCCCGGCGGCTGAGCCCCCGGCACCGAGCGGGCACACCTGGGCGAGGCCCCAGGCACAGGCGGAGCAGGTGGGATTGTGACCCCTCTGTCTGCCTGTCTGTCCTGCCTGTGACCATGACAGGACACCTGGCCAGCGCCGAGGGCCTTGGTTTATAAAAGGCACCGGGAGGGCAGAAGAGGGGCAGGGGCCTGGGGGACACGCATGCCCTCTGCTCTGGGGGGTGGGGGGAGGTGACAGCTCACACATACCCTGGACGTCTCTCCATCTGGGGACCTAGATGGCGGGGAGGTGGCGGCCGGGGCACCTGCCTGGGGCTCGTGTCCCTCCTGGGCCCACAGGGCATACAGGCTGGGCTCGGCCGGGAGGCTTCCTTCCTGGGCCCCCGTGGCCTCCAGGTGTGGGAAAGGTCAGGTCCCTGGTGACCATCAGACTTGGGCCTGGAGCCCCCGCGCCTCTCCCGGCTGGCTGCAGGCTCCCCTTGCAGCCCTTCCCGCTCAGTGAGGTTTCTGAGGCCTTGGGAGGCCATGCCACAGGAAAGGCCGGCATCCCCGGGGCCGTTGGGCTCCTTGGCCACCCACCAGGCCAGATGCCATAGGCTTGCGGGGAGCCCCGGGCTGGACTTCAGGCCTACCAAAGCCACTGTGAATCTCAGCCACCCCACGAGGTGGTGGTACCAGAGGGCGCAGAGGACCGTGAGGTTGTCTCTCCGCATCCCCACCCGTCCGCCCACACTGCCCGCCCCGTGTTCACCCAGAGCCCCCCTCTGCTCTCGGGTCCCGCTCAGCCCTGGGATCACCGGGATAAAGACCTGTGTCATCCCAGACCCCTCCTCGTCACGGCTTCTTCTCTCTGACCCCAGGCCCAGCGAAGGACAGGCGAGGCTGGGACAGGCCCCCACGGGCCCCAGGCCGCCCCCGACCCCCAGGGCTCAGTGGTTCCACGTCCCCGGGGACAAGCCTTGGTCACCAGGAGGGCCTGGCATCTTTTGACCTGCTGTCCTCGGCCAGGAACGCTCCCTGTCGGCTGGAGGTGCCCACCCCATTCAGGGCAATAAATCTAATTTAGTGCTTCCCTTAACATGAAAACATGATTGAAAAATAATAATAATAGCTAACTTTTACTGAGTGTCATGTGCTACGTTAAATGTTAACTGAGTTAAACATTTTATATACCCTCATGTGCCACCTTAAACATTAACCGAGTTAAACGTTTTCTATACTCTATCCTAAATGTATAATTGAAAAGCAGGGGACCAGGAGGTAAAGGAATGTGCCCCAGGCCACAGAGCCAGTAAATGCAGAACCAGGGTCTAACCAGTGCCCCTTCGTTCCCAAGGCCCCATGCTGCCCCGCTCCCTTGGACGCTGTTGACTTACCCAGAGGGCACAGATTATTTCACAGCAAAAGTGCGGCAAGAATACGACCTCCCAAAGGAAGGAAAGAGTAGAAGTACAGTGACATCATGGCGTCCAGGTCCAGGGAAATGAGAGCCTGAGAGCCCAGCTTTTGCTCTGAGCTCCCGGCTCCTTTCCGAAAGGGAAAGAGGGGCCTCACGGGCCTTGTCGCCTGGGGGAGGGAGCAGAGCAGTTTGCAGAAGCACCCCTGTCCTCTGCAGAGGGAAGACTTATGTGGGGTGATGGGCCCCAGAATAGGAGCTGCCCTCCGGGGCAGAGGGTCCCCGCGGCTGCCTCAGTGAGACTCAAGGGACCGGTTCTCAGCCCTGACTGGGAGGTTGTGCCCACCGAGTCTAAAAGCTCAAGTAATTCACACACGGGCAGCAAGTCTGAAGTTCATGTTCAGGGAAAGCGGGGCTGGTCCTGTGTGAAGCAAGGGTAGAGGGCTCATCACATCCCTGCCAGCGCGGCTGGGCCACGGCGCCCGGGTATTTGGGCAGACGTTATTCTGGATGTTTCTGTGAGGGTGTTTATGATGAGATTTGCATTGACCTTGGTAGATTTTGAATGAAGCAGACGGCGGCCCATGATGTGGGCCGCATCCAATCAGTTGAAGGCAGGCCGACCTCCCCATGAGCAGGAGGAGGTTCTGCCGGCGTGTGATGGTCTCTGGAGCCCGTCTGCAGCACTGGCTTCTGCTGCTTTGCCAGAAGACTGACCTCAAACTAAAATTGCAGCCCTGTCCTGAGTCTCTGCGCCCGCTGCCCCCTTTCGGTTCTGGACCTGCCAAGCCTCCATGATGGCCCGAGCCAATGCCTTAAAGTAAGTGTCTTTCTGCAGATGCGTATCCTGTCGGCTCTGTCGCTCTGCAGAAGCTGACCGGCACGCTGACCGCCGGCTGCGGGGACGCTGCCCACAGGTGCTCGTCCACACCTGGTAGTTCCAGGCCCTGCCCGGCCTCCTCCGCATGATGCCATTTAGGACAACAGAGCCCACAGTTCAGAGAAGACCTCAGTTACCCCATCCTGGGAAGATACCTCGCCATCAGAAAGGCACCAGTATTGAACCCAAGCGAGTCCACACACGTCCTGGCCCCATGCCGGGGTCTGGGCCGGCCAAGCACGTTGCTGCGTGTGTGTTGGTCTCCTTCTGTGAGGACCCGGCCGCCCACCCTGGGGGGGGGAGTAATAGATGCCATAAAACAGTAGAAAACCCACGTGAGCCGCTGCCCGCCACCCGCCACGAAAGGGCAGGATGGGGCGGGGTGGCGGGGAGAGGGTGAGGGCCCCCCGCCTTCAGCATCCTGGCTCCTGCGTGCGCTCACCTGGCCGGGAGCCAGTCCCGTGGAGTCCGAGAGGGCGGCCCCTGCCGGCTCTCACCTGATGAGACGTGTGGTTTCTGACCTTGAATTCATCCTTGGAGGCCTTCCAGCTCCAGACACGCGAGAAGGTGCATGACCCGGAAAATTCCTCCGGCTGAAAAGGAATGGAATTAGTGGGTAAAGAAGAAAGTCCTTTTCAATTGGCAGCTGACTCATAAACACCAGGCGGCTGTCACAGGACTAGTGAGGGGCCCAGGTGACGGCTGTGAAGGGCAGTGGTCAGGGCTGCCCCACTCTTGACCCCAGACTCCCAGCAGCTGTTTCTCCTTCCCGGGACACGTCGCACTGAAAGAAAACCACAGGAAGGGGACACACGTGCACATAGACCTCAGTAACGGCACAAGCTGACCACCCTGCTACCACCAGCCCTCAGATCGAGACGGAGATCGTTCGGCACCTGAGGAACGCCCGCTTCTAGCTGCTGTCCCTCGCCGCCCCTGAGGCCCCGCTCTCCTCATTTCTCCAACCGAATGAGTCCTGTTACCAAGGGTCACACAAACGCCCTCACACACTATGTATCTCTTGTGTCCTTTTGCTCCAGGGTCCTTTCCATCCAAGTGTGTTGGTGGGTTCCACCCACACTGTGCAGGTGACTGGGGTCCACTCACGGCTCTGCCACACCGCATCCCATTGGGTGGATGTACCACCGTGTCCTTGTGCATTCTGGGACTTTGGTTCTACGAGCTAAGTGGGAGGTGGGGCCGCATGGTGGGTGGTTAGAGCTGAGACTCCTAAAGGCTGCATCCCCTCAGTGAGGGGGGTCCAGGGAAGCCCCCCATCGTCTGAAGGAGGGAGCAAGGAAACATTCTTCCTGAGTCTGAGCAGTGGGTGATTAGAATGTCTCCCCTGGAATTCCCTGGCGGTCCAGTGGTTAGGACTCTGCGCTTCCACTGCAGAGGGTGCCGGTTCGATCCCTGGTCAGGGAAGTTCCACATGCCACAAGGTGAGGCCAGAAAAAAGAAGAGAATGTCTCCCCTGACAAGTGACAATCCAGCCCCCCCCCCCCCACTTACAGAGTTGGAAGCTCAAATTGACATTAATTTTATGGTCCAGAAAACCACAGGCTGAGAAAGTCATGGGGAGCGGCCTTGGATGGCGAACAGACAGGTGAAGCAAAGAGAGACTTCAGAGAGGATACTGCCTCTTCCGGGCCTTCAGGGCTCCTGCCGGAGTCCGGGTGACCCCAGTCCACGGCACAAAACCACAACACACGCGAGGAAGAGGCACCACAAGTGAGAAGCAGCAGACGCACCGGACGGAGGCTCCCGAGAGGTCCCAAGAGAAAACACCACTGGAACAGCTCACGCACGGGGGCTTTACCCACAGGTCTTCCTGCCGGGGGGGGGGGCGGGGGGGGCGCTTCCTTCCCTCAGGGTTTCAGGTAGACCCGGCAACACAGCTGCCTCTCTGCCCACACGTACCTTCAACAGCTAAGATGAAGTGGACCAGTTTCTGGATGGGTGACCCACCAAGCTCACTGGGGAAGAAATAGATCATCTGAAGAGTCTTACATTTATCAAAGAAATTGAAATCGTAGAAAAAAAAAACCTGCCCTCACACACGAAAATGCTCCACTCCAGACGGCATCATTGGTGAATGAGACAAAAGCTTTAAGGGAGAAATCGTGCAAATTTCATACACTAGCTTCCAAAAAGTATAAGAGGACCGGGCACTTCCCATCTCTTTTGAGGGACCCGCATTCTACTGATACCAAAACACATCTCAAGAAGAAAACCACAGACCTGTGTTCATCACCTCAAACTCAACCAAGTGTTAGTGCATCCAATCCAGCCATTTTATATATATAAATATATATGTAAGTATATGCTTTATATAATTTTAGACACTATATATAATTATATATATTGTAAATATAAACATATGTAAGTTGGTGTGTGTGTTTTGTGGTAGAACAGAGAGAGGGAAGTAGAGATTTTCATAGAAACTGAGTTAAAGATTAAATACAGGGAATCCCCTTCATATATATACACACACATACAAATATATAAAAATACATATTATGTATAATATTTTAAATATATGAATATATTTATGTATAAAACATATACTTTAAGATTAAATACAGGGAATCCCCTTCAAATATATATATAAAATATATGTTAAGTATAATATTTAAAATCTAACATGTAAATATATTGATGTGTAAAACATACACTTCATATCTCTCATCCATCTATATCTGTGTACCTGCGTATCTATCTGTCGGTCCGTCCTGCAGCTACATCTGTCTATCTACCTGTCAGTCATCTACCTCCCGCCGGCCACCCGCATCCGCCTCCCGGTGCCCCCACACCAGGGCAGCCCGTCCCCCCCACAGCCCACCAACCAGAGCCGCAGTCCCACCACTGCCACCAGGTGGCGACTGAGGGCCGGCCACCGTCCCTCTTCCTTAGGGCCACTGTTCCACTTTTCCTTCTGCTATGTGACTCACCTTGTGGAGATTGTGGGGCATTTGAGGTTTTTCTCTAATGCACATTTTGTTTCATGCCCACGCCGGGCACTGGGAACACCAGCAATCAGACTGGAGTGAAGCTTTGGGGGAAAATCCAAGAGGCACCGGGGCTGCCTCGCTCTGTTCCCTGGCTTTGGGGATGGTGCCCCGAGGGTACTCACGTCCCTCAGGACAGGAGTGCGGGGGGCGGGGGGGGGCGCACCCCACCAGTGACTTCCTAAGAGCTCCCCGCATGCTGGAGGGAGGGGACAGGTCCCCGCCCACCCTCAATCTTCCTCCTGGGATGAGAAGCTGGCATGGGGGACAGAACCATCCTTGGGAATGAGCTGCTCCTGGCTCGACCCTCAGAAGTGCCGGGGCTGGTGAAAACCTAGTTCCTTCAACAGGAGAATTTTATCTTGTTTCTTTTGGTCAGTTGTTTGGAGACATTCTTGGATGTGGTTTTGTCAGTTACGATTAAAAGCTACTTTTTTTTTTTTTTTTCAGAAAACAAAACCAAAAACAAAGCATACAACACCAAGAGTGAACCCTAATGTACACTACGGACCTCAGGTCACGATGCCACGTGCATGAAGGTCCATCAGCTGTAACAAACACACCGTCCGGTGAGGGTGTCAGTAGTGGGAGCCTGTACACATGGGGCGAGAGGGTCTATGGGGAATCTCTGCACTTTCCACCCAGTTTTGCTGTGAACCTAAAACTGCTCTAAAAAATAAAGTCTGTTTTAGGGCTTCCCTGGTGGCACAGTGGTTGAGAATCTGCCTGCCAATGCAGGGGTCACAGGTTCGAACCCTGGTCTAGGAAGATCCCACAGGCCATGGAGCAACTAGGCCCGTGAGCCACAACTACTGAGCCTGCGCGTCTGGAGCCTGTGCTCCACAACAAGAGAGGCCGCGATAGTGAGAGGCCCACGCACCGCGATGAAGAGTGGCCCCTGCTTGCCACAACTAGAGAAAGCCCTCGCACAGAAACGAACACCCAACACAGCCAAAAATAATAAATAAATAAATTTTTAAAAAATAAAGTTTATTTTAAAACAAATGAATAAATCAAGGCTATTTTAAAAAAAATAGTCTCAGAAAATGAAATGTTTAGGAACAAGTTGAATAAAACGCATACGGAACCTGTGTGCCCAAGCGTTGATGAAGAAAACCAAGGAAGACTCAGTAAACACAGAGATGGCGCTCATGGATTGAAGAGTAAAACAGCGAAGACATCAACTCTCCCCAAACTCATTTGCAAATTTAATGGGATTCCATTAAAAATCTTAGCAGGATTTTTTGATAGAGACAAAATGAAATTTTGTCTGTTTGTGAAATTAGAAAGGTAAAAACGTTAAAATTGCTGAAACAAATTTGAAAAAGAGAAATAAAGTTGGAGGCATGGTATTCCCTGACCTGAAGACCTATTGGCATATTATGTGACTTTTACCACAATAAAAAAAAATTTAAAAAAAAGACTTATTGGAAGTCTCCAATATAAGTCTGGACAGTGTGTTGTCAGCAGAGGGCAGACATGTAGCTCTGTGGAAAAGCAGCACCTCTGGACAGAGGTGAATGCAAATAAGACCAACTGATTTCCGTGACGGTGCAAAGGTAACTAACTAGACAAGGGACAGTCTTTGAAAATCACCAAAAATTCAAAACTCACCAAAATTCAAAGACACTATTTAAACATCCACAAATAAAATATTTTATTTCTTTTTCAACAAATGGTGTTGGAACAATTGAATGGCCATAGTTAAAAAAAAAAAGAACCTTCACCTAATCCTCATACTTTGTGCAAAATGAACTCTGGATCAATCACAAATCAAAACATTTAGAATAAAGCACAGGAGAAAGTCTCTGTGACCTTGAGTAATACAAACAAGTATATATTAGAGGTGGATGATAATGTATCTATTACAGTTTGGCGGTGCAGGGTGAGGTCATAAAATCCTGTTACACTTGCCAAGGAAGAAGGGAAAGCTTGACAGTGGGTGGTGGTCGGTGGAGGAGAAGCAAGGAGAGGATCCCTTTGGAAGGGACTTTTTTTTTCTTGCGCCATTTTTCATCCAGTGTTTAGCCTTTGGGGGACTCGTGATAATCTTAATTCAAATTTCGCTGCATTATAAAGCCACAGGGACATGCTGCTCTCAGCATGACAGCCAAGGGAGCTCTGCAGACCCACTCAAATGTGAGGCTGGAGAAAATGGGTTTTTTAAAACTGCAAATAGCCCTTCTCTGGAAATGACCCTGAGCCGTTTCACTGAAGAAACATTTATTCCGTAAAATCTACCAGAACTAGATAAGAGCTATGAGCGTCTGTGGCCTTTGAACAAAGGTGTGTGTCCTCCCTCCCCGCTCTGGCTCAGTAGGGCAGAAGCCCACCCCAGGCTGGGGAGCCACGCACACAGGGACCCCCGCTCCCGGCATCCGGCTGCCGGGCTATCTTCCCGGGAGGGCAGCGTGTCAGCGTCTCTCATCCTGCTGCCCAGAGATCTGTGTTTGGGGCTAAATCCTGAGTGAGTGTGGCTGAGAGGTGGGGGCTCCCTGCTCTGGCTCAGACCCCCCCGTGGGAGCAGGCTGCACGTTGGGCTTAGAACACTGAGGTTGCTGGTTCCCTGTTACCCTTGCTCTGGCTTGTGGCAGGTGGGGTGGTCCATGCAGAGACCCGGAGCTGCTGTCCCCCAACCCACCAATCACTCATCTTCTAAAGTGGGGGTGAGATGCTGCGAGCCCTGGTTCCTGCCCCCAGCATCAGAACTGTGGCTCCGAGAGCTTTCCTGGGGGAGAAGCAGGCTGTAGACCCCAGGGCTCCCAATCCTTCTGCAAAGGAAGTGACTTCTTTTGCAGCAGAGTGTAGTCAAGCCCAAGGGTGCTCTCAGGACCCGTGGGAGGAGGCTGGGAGGAGACTGATGCATTCTTTAGAGACATAGGGTAAGAGATCCAGAAAGAGAGGCAGCTGTTAGGAACCTTCCTGGGGTCAGAACAAATCTCAGACACCTGTCCCAGCAGCGGAGAATAATCAGTCCTGCACTCAGCATCTTCCCTTGGTGACTCAGAGGACATGGACAGAAGCTAAGCAAGGATGTAGAAGACTTAGGGTCCAAGGGCACCCGTGACAGATACACATTCGTTTCAGGTACACATGGACCGTTGACTAACCAAGACCACTTTCTGGGCCAGAACGCAAGTGTCAACCAATTTTTAACGTTTCAAGTCATACAGAGTATGTTATCTGACCAGATGGAATTAAATTAGCTATTACTACTAGAAAGAAATCTTTACAATACCCGTGTATTTGGAAACAAAATACCAAACTGCTGAACAATCCACAGATCAAAAGGGAAGTTGGAAGGTAAATTAGAAACTATTTCCAAAGAAAGAAAGTGAAGCATGTCACTTTTTGAATTTGTGTTTTCACAATTTAGAACGGTAATGTCCATATTAGAAAAGAAGTTCTCAGTGAAGGACCTCAGGGTCCACCTTAAGTAATTAGAGAAAGAAGGAGTTAAAAGCAGAAGAAAAATGTAAAAGATCATAGTGGAAATCAATGAAAGAGAAAATAGAAAAGCAACAGGGAAAATCAATGAGAACAAAAGATGGTTCTTTGAGAAGAGGAACAGAATTGACAAACACATGGGGACTTCCCTGGTGGCGCAGTGGTTGAGAGTCCGCCTGCCAATGCAGGGGACGCGGGTACGTGCCCCGGTCCGGGAAGATCCCACATGCCGCGGAGCGGCTGGGCCCGTGAGCCATGGCCGCTGAGCCTGCGCGTCCGGAGCCTGTGCTCCGCAACGGGAGAGGCCACAACAGTGAGAGGCCCGCGTACCGCAAAAAAAAAAAAAAAGAATTGACAAACACTTAGCCAGACTGACAAGAAAAAGAGAGAAGACAGAAATTACCAGGATCACACATGACAAAACCATAATCACTACATATTCCACAGATGTTAAAAGAACCGGAAGGGAATAATATGAACAGCTTTATGTCAAAACATTTGATAATTTAGATAAAATGGACAAAATCTATGAATTCCACAACCTTCCACAGCTCACTCAAGAAGAAATAGAGAATTAAATAACTCTGTATTTATTAAAGAAGTTAAATTTTGGCTTCAAAACAAAACAAAACGCATCAAAACAAAAAACTTCCCACAAAGAAAACTCCAGGCCCAGATGGCTTCATGGGTGAATTCTACCAAACACACAAAAAGGAAATAATACGAATTCTACACAAATACTTCCAGAAAATTGAAGAGGAAGGAAATACTAAAATACACAGAGAAATGAAAAAGACCTGGATTAAACAGAACAACTTAGGAAAAGAAGAGGACTTATACCACCTGACTTCAAGGCTTATTATAAATCTACAGAAATCACGACAAACCTGTGGTCCTCTGCTGGGCACGATGTGTTCAGGAGGGACATTTGCATCGGGCTGAACTGTGTCCCAAATCCCTGTGTTAGAGTCCTGACCCCCAGGACCCCAGAATGTGGCTGCGTTTGGAGGTGGGGCCTTTAAAGAGGAGATGAAGGTAAAATGAGGCCACTAGGGTGGGTCCTAATCCCACAGGACTGGGGTCCTTATGAGAAGAGGAGGTCAGGACACAGACACACACAGAGGGACGACTCCGTGAGGACACAGGGAGGAGGAGACGGCCGTCTACACGCCGAGGAGAGAGGCCTCAGGAGGACCCAGCCCTGCCCACACCTGGATCTTGGATTCCAGCCTCCAGGACTGGAGACAGTGACTGTCTGCTGTTTAAGCCCCCTGGTCTGTGGGCCTTGTTATGCCGGCCCTAGAAAATGAAGACAGCAATGTCTTAAGATGTTTTTGGTTGTTACACGGGGGTGTGGGTGGGGATACGGGTCTCTGGCACCCAGTGGTCTGAAGCAGGGATGCTGCTAACACTTTACAATGCACAGGAAGCCCCCATGACAAAGAATTGTCCGGCCCAAAATGATAATGGTGTCAAGGCTGAGAAACCGTGAGATTGATAAATAAATCAGGGAAACGAAGTAGAGAGTCTAGAAATAGACCCACATACAAGTGGACAGCTAATCACACCTTCTCAGCAGGTGGAACGACTGGAGGCCCTCACCGAAACAGGGGACTTGATTCATACTTCCATACACAGCAATTACTTCCAAATGAATCTTAGATCTAAATGTAAGATATAAGCGAAAATATTTGTGACTTTGGGTTGGGCAAAAATGTCTTAGATATGACATCAATAAAAGAAAAAAAATTGATAAGTTGGATTTCCTCAAAATTAAGAGATTCTGTATTCAGAAAGTCATTGTTAAGAGAATAAATGAGAAGATAATCCAAGGATGGGAAGAAGTACGCGGGCCTCTCACTGTTGTGGCCCCTCCCGTTGCGGAGCACAGGCTCTGGACGCGCAGGCTCGGCGGCCATGGCTCACGGGCCCAGCCGCTCCGCGGCATGTGGGATCTTCCCGGACTGGGGCACGAACCCGTGTCCCCTGCATCGGCAGGTGGACTCTCAACCACTGCGCCACCAGGGAAGCCCCAGGAAGAAAATATTTGAACGCGCATGTCTGATCAATGACTAGTATCCCGAATGTATCAAGAATTCTCAAAGCTGAGAAAAGAATTAAATATCAAAAATGGACAAAAGATTGAAACAGACACTTCACCAAAGGATATATACAGACAGCAAGTAAGCACATGAAAAGATGCTCCACATCACACGTCATCAGGGAAACGCAAATTAAAACCTCAGTAAGATAACACTACGCACTTTTCAGAGTGGCTAGAATAAAAAAAACAATAACGGACCATCTCAGGTGCTGACGAAGATGGTAGCAACGGAAGCTTATACACTACTGGTTGCAATGCACAATGGGGCAGGCCCTTGGGGAGTGAGTCTGGTGATTTCTTTTTTTTTTAATTTATTTAATTTATTTATTTTTAGCTGTGTTGGGTCTTTGTTGCTACGCACAGGCTTTCTCTAATTGCAGCGAGTGGGGACTACTCTTCCTTGCGGTGTGCGGGCTCCTCATTGCTGCGGCTTCTCTTGTTGTGGAGCACGGGCTCTAGGTGTGTGGGCTTCAGTAGTTGTGGCACGTGGGCTCAGTAGTTGTGGCTTGCGGGCTCTAGAGTGCAGGCTCAGTAGTTGTGGCGTACGGGCTTAGTTGCTCCACAGCATGTGGGATATTCCTGGACCAGGGCTCGAACCTGTGTCCCTGCATTGGCAGGCGGATTCTTAACCACTGCGCCACCAGGGAAGTCCCTGGTGATTTCTTATAAATTAAGCATGAACTTACCATTCAACTCAGCAATTCTACTCAAAGTCATCTACTCAAGTGAAATAAAAAATCTGTGTTCACACAGAAACCTGTAGGTAAATGCTTTTCCTTTTTGGTTTACCTGGCCACGCGGCTTGTGGGATCTTAGTTCCCCAACCAGGGATTGAACCTGGGCCCCAGCAATGAAAGTGCCGAGCGCTAACCACTGGGAAACCAGGGAACTCCCTAAATGTTTTTTTGTAATCATGAAAAGCCAGAAAGAGCCTAAACTGACCCTCATCTTGGGAATGGGCAAATGGGTATATCTCCATATTGGAACACTGCTTAACAATACAAAGAAGCGAACTCCCATACATGGAACAGTGTACTGAATCTCAGATGCACCATTACCACTGAAAGAAGGCAGACTTGAAAGCATACATGTTATGTGATTCCGTGTATGTGGCGTTCTGGAAATAGCAATATCATGGGAACAGAAAAAAGATCAGGGGTTGCCAGGGCTCGGGGGGTGAAGAGAGAGTTTGACTGCAAAATCGCATGGGGGAATTTTATTGTGATGGTGGAACTGTTCTATATCTTGATCTTGGTGGAGGTTATATGATGATACATTTGTCAAAATTCAAAAACTGTGAATTTTACTGCATCTTACTTATACCTCAAGTTTTTGTTAATGGGGAAAAAAAAGTCCAATCCCAAGGGCACTCCCCTGGCTCCTGCCAGGACCTGCCAGCTAGTTCTTGCGATTCTGTAGGTGTGCAGTGTCTTTCCTGCCTTGGGCCCCCTGTGTCCCAACTGGACTAGGTTGGTCAAGGCCTTGGGGGAATCCTTCTGCCGCCTTCTTCTGTGGAAGAAGAGCGAGGCCTCCCAGGACCTAGCCTGCCTGGGAATCCCAGTCATGGCCGAAGGCAGCCTGTAGCTTCAGGGCAAATGGGGTGTTGGATTTCAGAGCACAGCTGCTGGGGCCTTTGATCAATTACAGTCCCCCAAACGAAGCCAGCAAGTACACACAGGATTTGACATCATAATGAAGAAATTTTACCTACAAGTCATATAAAGAGCCCGACACCGACTGTAAAATAAATATTTTTTCAAGGACATATGATACATTAACAAAAGGTTGACCATAAAGTAAGTATGTAGACACTTCCAAAGGTTGAAATCATATACAGAATATTCTCTGCCCACAGTTCAATTATGCTAGAACTCCATGGAAGAAATTTAATTAGAATATTCACTGATAGGATATTGAGAAACGTATTGTAAATATACTATGGTGGATAAAAATACAACGTTATAGGGGAAGTATTTTTATCTGAAGCTAATAATGTTACTAATCCATTCGTAGGCTGAAAGTAGGAAATCGCTAATATTTAGCTGTTTTCACCATGAAAGCAGCAATTTCAAATGGTTCAATGAAATAAAATGAAAACAAGACAAGGAGATCAGTAAAGCAACGAAAGAAAAAAAAGTATGATTGAAATGCAAGGGTACCTGACCCAAGGCATTTTTTCCTGAAAATTCTGCCACTCGTGCAAAATCAGTAGACAAGATATTTCCATCAACTTTAATGTGAAAAACTATGATGCGTTTGGGTGTGGTATCATCACCCAAGATACCAAAACTACTTTAGGAAACTTGGTTTAATTGAACAATGCAGACAACTGGAATGAATTCAGTTTGTGCATGAAAGATGACGAAGGTTCATATTTTCCTGTATTTTTTCTGCACCGTTTTCTTCAGCAATGTTTCAACCAATTTGTCACAGTTATCCTGCACTCAAACTGCTATTAAAAATAAAATGAGGGGGCTTCCCTGGTGGCGCAGTGGTTGGGAGTCCGCCTGCCGATGCAGGGGATACGGTTTCGTGCCACGGTCCGGGAAGATCCCACATGCCGCAGAGCGGCTGGGCCCATGAGCCATGGCCGCTGAGCCTGTGTGTCCGGAGCCTGTGCTCCGCAGCGGGAGAGGCCACAACAGCGAGAGGGAAGCGTATTGCAAAAATAAATAAATAAATAAATAAATAAAATGATAGCCCAGGAAGACAGCTGAAGGGCAAAATAGGAGGTAAACATGAGAGCATCTTTGAACACGTATATAATAGACGCGAGAGGTATAGAGCCTGCACCCTACCCTGTGCCGCCTCCTGCCTGGTGATTTGTGCCCAAAACAAAACATCGTGGGTTCACCCACATGTGGCGCACACTTCAGACTGTACGGTGATATTCTCTGATCACCACTGTGTGTGAGAGTTAAACAAAAGTGTCTTCATCTGAAACCGTGATGACGAAATATCACTTCTTATATTTATTTATTTAACATATTTGGGGAAGAAGAAGGTCACTACACTGAATGAAAAGAAAAGGTTGTTCTAAAGGCTGTACAAGCTCTCCACGGCCTTTATGGCAAAGCGTCATAAACTGAACAGTGGTTACATCTGTATTTGAAAGCGAGAAAAGATAAAATAATAATAATGAAAAAAAGAAACGAGGAAAGATCAAAATTAACAAGTTAACACAGACACAGAAACAAACTTACGGTTACCAAAGGGGAAAGGGGGAGAGGGATTAATTAGGAGTTTGAGATGAACAGATACACATTACTGTATGTAAAATAGATGAAGAGGACCTACTGTATAGCACAGGGAACTATATTCAGTACTTACAATAGCCTATAATGGAAAAGAATTTGAAAAAGAATATATGTATACATGTAAGTGAATCACTTTGCTGTGCATCTGAAACTAGCACAACATTGCAAATCAACTATACTTCAATAAAAAAATTTTAAACTAAAATTAACAAGTTAAGCATTTAGTGTGAGATTTTGGAGATAGGAACAAATAAATAAGACAGCAAATAAAATAGTAACTATTAAAGGAATTGAAAGGAAGCCTTCCTACTTAAAAAACTCTAGGGCCATGTCGCTTCCCCAGCTGCCATGCCACAAAGACGACACAAATAAAAAAACCCTTGAAAGAATTCAAGACTAACAGAGCTTTGCTACCCAAACCTAATAAGGATGGTGGAGAAGGAGAACTTGCAAGTCTGTCACCCTCCTGAACATGAAGGCAAAGAAAAAAATCACGACAAGCAAAGCAGCGTTTTAAAGTAATAACACAGAATGGACATCTTAGATTTATTCCAGGCAGGCAAGCCTGCTTTACTATTGGGGGGAAACACCAAATAAAGTAATTTGCAACATTAAGGTATTAAAGGAGGAAAATCACATAATCAAGTCAAAGGAGAGGGCTTCTCTGGTGGTGCAGTGGTTAAGAATCCGCCTGCCGATGCAGGGGACACGGGTTCGAACCCTGGTCTGGGAAGATCCCACATGCTGCGGAGCAACTAAGCCCGTCCGCCACAACTACTGAGCCTGTGCTCTAGAGCCCGCGAGCTGCAACTATTGAGCCCACTTGCCGCAACCATTGGAACCTACGCTCCTAGAGCCTGTGCTCCGCAACAAGAGAAGCCACCGCAATGAGAAACCCACGCACTGCAACGAAGAGTAGCCCCCGCTCGCCACAACTAGAGAAAACCCGTGCACAGCAATGAAGACCCAACGCAGCCAAAAAAAATCAAAGGAGAAATATTACTCGATAACATTCAATATCAATGTAATAAATTTGAGCCATTTCTGTTACAATGTGGGTTCATAAAATGCAAATTAGCTCAAAAGCACTTAGTAAATAAAGAAATGTCAGCGTGGCACAAGAATAATGCTTATTTAAAAGCCGCACAGCACAGGGAGATCAGCTCGGTGCTTTGTGACCGCCTGGAGGGGTGGGGTAGGGAGGGTGGGAGGGAAGGAGACGCAAGAGGGAAGAGATATGGGAACGTATGTATATGTATAGCTGATTCACTTTGTTATAAAGCAGAAACTAACACACCATTGTAAAGCAATTATACCCCAATAAAGATGTTTAAAAAAAAAGAAGAATGCTTATTTAGACCCATTTTCCCCAGCATAGTAACGATTTTAAATGATTGAGGCGGGCATTTTTGTTACTGACCAAGGTTCTTGGCCTCCTTAATCCATAGAAATTGATCAGAGGCCGGACAAGAAATTCAGGCAAGGCTTTATTGGGGTCCCTGCTGCAGCAGGGGGGAGAGCAAACAAGTAACAGCTTCCCTTGCTGGCTCACTCCCCTAGGTCGGGCAAGCTGGCTCCTCATATGGGAGGCGCGTAGGGGTGTGTCCTGGGGTCGGGCTGGCGGGGTGACTTAGGGGGTTCGCCCAGTCTTTTGGCGGTGCTGTGTGCAGGGGGCATGCGCAGTACCCCGCTTTTGCTCTGGGCTCTTCAGAAGTGGCAGTTGGGGCCTCTGGTCTTTTTGTGTCTTGTTGTCCAGAATACGCCCCAGCTGGGCGTGCACGCAGTTATTTTTAGTCTCTTATAGTTTCTTTGTATCTGTTGCGCAAGGAGACATTTGTTCAGGTGCAAGCACTGCAGCAAATGGTCCCAGATCCCAGCTCGTCTCATTTTCATAATCATAGAGGAAGTCCTGGGAAATATGAAGGCCTGAAGGAAAAGCTGACAGCCCTGGAGGAGATTCTCCTAACACAGGAGCTGACTGCCGAGAGCCAGGGCAGCGTCCACAGTGTTAAACTGTCCGGAGAAGCCAAAGCACAAATGAAAAATCTGGGAAGACGCTTTCCCCTGTGTTGAAAAAAGGCTGAAAACGCCTGTGCTTTGGACCAGGTGTTAGAATTTGGTGAGATCTGGAGTGAATGCCTTTAAGGACCCAGTTGTTGAACTAAGTATACTGGGCCAGAGCTGACGGCTTCCAGCGGATAAGCAGCTGAGGTGCTGGGTGACAGTGACGGTGGGCACCGGGCTTCGTGTTGTTCAGTCTTTGCCGGGTCACAAGGCCGCATAGGTTTTGAGTTGTCTGCCCCCAGAATCCACTTTCCTGTTGGCTCGGTTATTCTAAAAAATATGCTTTTGCAGAGGGCAAAGCTGTTCATATTTATGGCATTATGGCCAAAATGTCAATATTAGCATATTATGACTCACAGGGAAGCTCCTTAAACTAATGAAAGATTTCTACAAATACTGAGAGCAAATGTCATCCAAAATTATACAGCCGGAAAGATTTATCTTTGAGATGAGGATTACAGAAGGAAATCCTGCCCTCAGAGCCTCTATTTCCCATTGTAATTGAAGTCCCAGAAAAATGTAGTTAAGTCAAGAAAAACAAATAAAATGCATGCGGATTAGAAAGGAAGGATTAAAACTGTAATTATTCAAATGATCACATGCTATGATTGTGTATGTGGAAAATCCAGAACTTAACAAAAACATCATGAAAATAAAAACACTTATGGTAAAAGGACGCCCATCCGTCTTTAAAAGTTAATTGCAAAAACAAAAACACAAGAAACAAAAGTCAACGGCCTTTCTTTACATCAGCAATAAACACTTAGAAAAGAAACGATTTCAAACTGTAACATATACAACAAAAATCAATTATCTGGAAATAAATCTAACAAATTCTGTGTAAGACCTCTACACAGAAAACTGTGGAGTTGGAGGCTTCCCTGGTGGCGCAGTGGTTAAGAGTCTGCCTGCCAATGCAGGGGACACAGGTTCGAGCCCTGGTCCGGGAAGATCCCACATGCCTCAGAGCAGCTAAGCCCGTGTGCCACAGCTACTGAGCCTGTGCTCTAGAGCCCGCGAGCCACAACTACTGAGTCTGCGTACCACAACTACTGAAGCTCGCGTGCCTAGAGCCTGTGCTCCACAGCAAGAGAAGCCACCGCAATGAGAAGCCCTCACACTGCAACGAAGAGTAGCCCCTGCTCTCTGCAACTAGAGAAAGAAAGCCCATGTGCAGCAACGAAGACCCAACACAGCCAAATATAAATAAATATATTTAAAAAAAAAACAAAGAGCAAATGCGCCCCAAAATCAAGCGATGATGGGCCAGGCACTGAAGCCAGGGCACTGGGAATGAACTAGGTGGGATCGCAGACACGTGTTAAAACAACTGCTGTAAACACATGAGAGAGAACAGAGGAGGAGATGACGAAATGGACGAGAAGACAAAGAATCTCCCCAGAAAACTGGAATCTACAAAAAATCCAATAAACCTTCTTGAACTGAAAATACTATAACTGAAACCAAAAAAATGCATCATATGTGCTGAATCCCAGCCTGGACACAACGGAAGACAGAGTTCGTGAATTCCAAAAAGGTGAATAGAATATAGAAAAACAAGGCACCGCGAGAAAAATGTAAAAGTCAGAAAAGAGCAGACTGTAGAATTGGGAAGAAATCCGATGTTTAACATGCACGAGATTGAAGTCCCAGAACAGAGGGGAGTGAGATTGGGGCAGAGGCGAGATGGAGAGGAGGTGGTGGGTCTTTTCCAAAACAGATGAAAGACCTCAAACCACAGTGTCGAGACCCAAGAGGGAACCCGGCACCACAAATTTAGAGCCACAGCGGCAGCACCTCTGACAGTCAGAGCCTGCTGAAAACCAGAAGCTTAAATGTAGCCAGAAAAAAGGACATTCTTTCTGTATGGGAAGAAACGCTCCCTTTGCCCCTGATGCAAGGGCGTCAGGGGAGGACCTCCAGGGAGTCCCATGACCCCAGCCTCACACTGTCCACAGAGATTAATTCAAGACGGATCCTAGACCCACAAGCAAAAGAAGAACAAGAAGCTATTACAGCAAAACAAAGAGAAAAACTTCAGGACTTTGGAGTGAAGAAAAGTTAAAAATCGGCAGGACGTTCATCACAGTGATAAAAACATTAATCCTACAAGAAAAAAATTATAAATGGGACTTGAAAAATAATAACTTAGGTTTATCGGGCTTCCCTGGTGGCGCAGTGGTTGAGAGTCCGCCTGCCGATGCAGGGGACGCAGGTTCGTGCCCCGGTCCGGGAAGATCCCACGTGCCGCGGAGCGGCTGGGCCCGTGAGCCATGGCCACTGAACCTGCGCGTCCGGAGCCTGTGCTCCGCAGCGGGAGAGGCCACAGCAGTGAGAGGCCCGTGTACCGCAAAAAAAACAAAAAAAAACTTAGGTTTATCAAAGATCATGTTCAGGTTGACAAGGCAAGCTGCAAAGTGCGAATATTTGTATCTGTTCCTTCGTTCTCCCGGCTCCTCAGTCTTCTGTTACTCCCATGACCTTGATACTTCTGAAGGTCACAGGACAGCTACATTTTTAATCTGGGTCTGCCTGGTGCTTGGTTATGTGTTTCTGGCGGTGTTTCAGTCAGCTCGGGCTGGCCCAGAGCTTCTGAAACCCTTGTGATTTCCTAAGAGATACAAGCCCAGGAGCTTCTTTTGTTCTAACATGTGGTTTTGACCCCATTACCAAGCTTCTAAATCCCTTGGGATTTCCTGGGGGCGACAGGAGTGTCCTTTGTTGTAACAGGTGACTCTGGGTGGGCTTCTGGGTGGCGCTGGTCACCAAAAGACCAAGCAGTGATTAGAAGCTTGGAGTTTTAAGAGGGGAGCAGTCTGGGGACTGAGTTAATGATTGATCATGCCATGTGGTGAAGCCTCCCTAAAATCCCAGAAGGATGAGGTTTGGAGAGCTGCTGGGTTGGTGAACAGGTGTAGGTGCTCGTTGGGTGGTGCACGCATAGAGGGCATGGGAGCGCCACGCCTCTTCCCCACACCTTGCCTCGCGCAGCCCTCCATGAGGAGGTTCGCCTGTATCCTTTATCACACCCTTTCATAATAAACTGGTAAGCAGAAAACTGGTTTCTTGGGTTACGACGTGAGCCACTCTAGCAAACTAACCGAACCCAAGGAGGGGGTTCATGGGAACCTCTGATTTGTAGCCAGTCGGTCAGAGGCAGAGACGACAACTGGAGTTTGCCACGGGTGTCTGAAGTGGGACAGTCTTGTGGGACTGAGCCCTTCCTCCGTGGGATCGGTGCTGTCTCTGTGTAGACAGTGTCAGAAGTGAGTTAAAGTGTCGGACCCCCAGCCGGTGCCGCGCAATTGCTTCATGTGGGAAAAACGCCCACACGTCCCATGTCAGGAGTGTTGTGAGTGTGGGAATCGTATGAAAGCAAAGGGGACTCACAGGACAAGTGCAGGTTTTCCTTCCAGGCTGCAGTAGAGGAACACTGCAGACCGGGCAGCTTAAACAGCGGACAATTACGCTCACGGTTCTGGAGGCTGGTGGTCTGGGATCAAGGTGCCGCCAGTTTGGTTCCTGATAAGACCTGTCCCATTGTGTCCTCACATGGAGGAGAGGGGGCCCTGCTCCCTTCCTTTTCTCACAAGGGCACTAGTCCCCCACGGGGTCCCACCCCCGGGACCTCATCTGATTCTCATCACGTTGGGGCATTTCAATTTGGGAGGCACAGGCTCAGACAGTCCACAGCAGGAGGGATACACACGAGTGAGGCTGAGTTAGGCTGTTCCCGGTGCATCCTCTCGGGTGGTAGACAATTCTGATATATCCCCTTCCCAATGATGTTCACCGGGTCATTAGATCGAGTAGGACCTGCAGAGTTCTCCACCCGTGACATCACTCAGTTTTCCCTCTGTAATTATAATTATTCTTCAGGGTGGTTCTTTGAAACCAAAGATCCCAGTGTCCATTAAACCTCCAGCTGGTTTATTTACTAACCTCAGTATGGACTCATGGTTTCCTATTTTATTCAAAGGATTATAATTGTTACCAATATTGTCTACTTTGATCCTCAAATTGTCCTGGATTTGGGAGGGGGTCCTGCACACTTTGGACACATCCTCCTCGAACCTTCAGCCCTTGCTTCCTGGTGCAAGCTGGCCCAGGTCAGCCCTGGGCGTTCCCTGGAATCAGCCGTTTCCCAGGGAGCCCTGGGTCTTGTAGGTCAGCGGTCCCCAACCTTTCTGGCACCAGGGACTGGTTTCGCGGCAGACAATTTTTCCACAGGCTGGGGGTGGAGGTGTTTTCGGGATGATTCAAGCACATTACATTTATTGTGCACTTTATTTCTATTATTGTTACATTGTAATATATAAATGAAATAATTATACTCTCACCATAATGCAGAATCACTGGGAGCCCTGAGCTTGTTTTCACTCGCCACTCACTGATAGGGTTTTGATGTGAGTCTGCAAGCAATTGATTTATTATGGTCTCTGTGCAGCCAAACCTCTCTGCTAATGAGAACCTGTATTTGCAGCCGCTCCCCAGCGCCAGCATCAGCGCCTCAGCTCCACCTCAGATCATCGGGCATTAGGTTCTCACAAGGAGCGCGCAGCCTAGATCCCTCGCATGCGCAGTTCACAGCAGGGCTCGCGCTCCTGTGAGAATCTAATGCCGCCGCTGATCTGACAGGAGGTGGAGCTCAGGCGGTAATGCGAGCGATGGGGAGCGGCCGTAAATACAGGTGGAGCTTCGCTCGCTCGCCTGCCGTGCGGCCTGGCTCCTAACAGGCCACGGACTGGTACCGGTCTGTGGCCCGGGGGCTGGGGACCCCTGTTGTAGGTGGTGAAGTGTCACTGGGCACTGGGTGAGCTTTTGCTACTGGGACGTTGCAGACCCTCTCAGCGGAGAGAGCCAGAGGACACACATCCTCCTCCAATGCCACCGAGCACCCCGGGTGCACCCCCATTTTATCCCTTTCCACATTTCCCACCCTCCTCACCAACACCTGACTCCGGTCAGCTGTGATATCTTTGCTAATCTGACCAGTTCCCTTGTCTGTCACCAACCTCCCGTCATCACTACTGTCCCTCCGCATGAAGATGCCCTTCTCAACCCCCCACGTGGTCCCTTCCTCACCCACCTTGGAGCTGGCCCCCCTCCTCCCCAACACCCCCCAGCTGGGTGCCCCTCCTACTTCTCTCTGTGTGTTTTCATTCACAGTAAAAATGGACAATCTCCTGCTCACCTGTTTCCCTTCCCACTATCATTTTCCTTCCAGAGACACTCTGTTCTATGCATTGTGGTTATTTGTGAATAAATACAAGGCTAAACTCCCCAGGGGAATTGCTTGAGGCCAAACAAAACTGTGCACCTTTATTCTTTTTATTTTCATATGTATATGAAAATATATGTTAATAGACATTTATTTCCCACTGATGACATTTATGAATAATACTGCTATAAATATACATTTGTATAAACACATATATACGTATAAATATACAGAAAAAATTATGTATACTTATAAATAAATATATATATCATACAGAAAACTTCATAAGGCATAGTTGTACAATCTTTTATAAAGCATATACTTGTGTACCCACCATCAGCATCAAGAAATAGAACCTTAGGGGCTTCCCTGGTGGCGCAGTGGTTGAGAGTCCACCTGCCAATGCAGGGGACGCGGGTTCGTGCTCCGGTCCGGGAGGATCTCACATGCCGCGGAGCGGCTGGGCCCGTGACCCATGGCCGCTGAGCCTGCGCATCCGGAGCCTGTGCTCCGCAACGGGAGAGGCCACAACAGTGAGGGGCCCACGTACCGCACAAAAAAGAAAAAAAAAAAAGCAGTAGAACCTTCTCAGCACGCAGATGTCACCCATGTGTGCCTTGACTTGTCAAATGTATCAAAGTGGTTTTCTTTCAAGTTTTATTGACACATAATTGCATGCAGCACTCTATAATTTTAAGACGGACACTGCAACAATTTAACTTACATACATCATGAAATGATGACCACAAAAGTTTGGTCAACATCCATCATCTCATGTAGATGCAGCATTAAAGAAATAGAAAAAGAGATTTTTCCTTGTGATGAGAACTCTTAGGATTTACTTCTTAGCTTTTGTATATGAAGTACAGCAGTGTTCATTATCTTTTTTTTGTTGTTTTTGTTTTTGTGGTACGCAGGCCTCTCACTGTTGTGGCCTCTCCCATTGTGGAGCATCATTTGTGACCAACTGGAATATTTTTTTCCCAGTCTGTAGGTTGTCTTTTTGTTTTGTCAATGGTTTCCTTTATTGTACAAAAGCCCTTGTGTTTAATTAGGTTCCATTTGTTTATTTTTGCTTTTGTTTCCCTTGTCTGAGGAGACAGATCCAAAAACATATTGCTACAATTTATATCAAAGCGTGCTCTGCCTATGTTTTCTTCTAGGTGTTTTATGGTTTCTGGTCTTACATTTAGGTCCTTAATCCATTTTAAATGTACTTTTGTATATGGTGTGAGAAAATATTCTAATTTCATTCTTTTACATGAAGCTGTCCAGTTTTCCCAACACCACTTATTGAAGAGACTATCTTTTCTCCATTGTATATTCTTGCCTCCTTTGTCGTAGATCAATTGACTATGCAAGTGTAGGTTTATTTGGGGGCTCTTTATTCTGTGCCATTGATTTATGTGTCTGTTTTTGTGTAAGTACCACATTGTTTTGATGAGTATAGCTTTGTACTATAGTCTGAAGTCAGGGAGTGTGATTCCTCCAGCTCTGTTCTTTCTCAAGATTGTTTTGGCTATTCAGAGTCTTTTGTGTTTCCATACAAATTTTAAAATTATTTGTTCTAGTTCTGTGAAAAATGCCATTGTATTGAATCTGTAGATTGCCTTGGGTAGTATGGTCATTTTAACTGTATTAATTCTTACAATTTATGAGCATGGTATATCTTTCCATCTACTTGTGTCATCTTCAATTTCTGTCTTCAGTGTCTTACAGTTTTCTGATTACAGGTCTTTTACCTCCTTAGGTAGGTTTATTCCTAGGTATTTTATTCTTTTTGACATGATAGTAAATTACAAGGCAGAACATTCTTTGACATAAATCATAGCAATATGTTTTTGGATCTGTCTCCTTAGGCAAGGGAAACAAAAGCAAATTATTTCCTTAATTTCTCTTTCTGATCTTTCATTGTTAGTGTATAGAAATGCCACAGATTTCTGTATATTAATTTTGTACCCTTCAACTTTACTGAATTCACTGATGAGCTCTAGCAGTTTTCTGGCAGCATCTTTAGGATTTTCTCTGTATAGCATCATGTCATCTGCAGACAATGACAGTTTTACTTCTTCCTTTCCAACTTGGACTCCTTTAATTTCTTTCTCTTTTCTGATTGCTGTGTCTAAGTCTTCCAATACTATGTTGAATAAAAGTGGTGAGAGTGGGCATCCTTGTCTTGTTCCTGATCTTAGAGGGAAAGCTTTCAGCTTTTCGCCATTGGATATGATGTTAGCTATGGTCTTGTCATATATGACCTTTATTATGTTGAGGTATGGTCCCTCTATACCTACTCTGTGGAGAGTTTTTATTATAAATGAATGTTGAATTTTGTCAAAAGCCTTTCCTGCATCTACTGAGGTGATCATATGATTTTATCCTTCATTCTGTTAATGTGGTGTATCACATTGATTGATTTGAGGATATTGAAAAATCCTTGCATCCCTGGGATAAATCCCACTTGATTACTGTGTATGATCCTTTTACTTATTGTTGAATTCAGTTTGCTAATATTTTGTTGAGGATTTTTTTGTTTCTGTGTTAATCAGTGATATTGGCCTGTAATTTTCTCTTTTTTTGTGTGATCTCTTTGTCTGGTTTTGGTATCAGGGTGATGGTGGCCTTGTAGAATGAGTTTGGGAATATTACTTCCTTTGCGATTTTTTGGAGTAGTTTCAGAAGGAGAGGTGTTAACTCTTCTCTAAATGTTTGATAGAATTTGCCTGTGAAGCTATCAGGTCCTGGACTTTTGTTGTTGGGAGTTTTGAAATCACAGATTCCATTCAGTACTTGTGATTGGTCTGTTCATATTTTCTGTTTCTTCCTGGTTCAGTCTTGGGAGATTGTACCTAAGAATTTGTCCATTTCTTCCAGGTTGTCCATTTGACTGGCATATACTTCCTCTTAGCTGTCTCTTATGATGTTATGTATTTCTGTGGTGTCGGTTATAACTTTTCCTTTTTCATTTCTTATTTTATTGATTTGCTACCCCTACTGTGATGTGTGGGGATTTGTCAGTATTTGGGCTTCAATGGTCTTGAATCTGTGGCCTAATTGATTCCATCTTCTTTTCTCCACGCCCCTCTGGCAGCCCTCTCAGGAGCACGTCTTTCTGTCCTGGAAATCAGCCTTGAGCCTCCCTTTAGGGGTCCCAGCCTCATCAGGTGGCATTAGGTGGCAGGGGGTGGGGGAGGGGATGCTGTGCCTCTTCTGACTCAGAAAAGCCCCCCATACCTGTCCCCGCTGTCCTCCCACCCACAGGTCACGTGCAGAGGACCAAGTCTCGTGGGCAGTCAGGGACCTGCTCCTCCCCTTGTGCCCCCATCTGAGCCGGTGGTCACTATTCTGTGGGAGGGGGAGCAGTCGGGTGACACCCTGAGCTCTGCACCCCTGCGGGGGAGATGAGAGCACACGACTGAGAAAGAATATTCTGTGGGTTTCCAAAGTCTGCAGAGTCAGGCTGGAGTGGGCAGTGGCTTTGCAAGTGGATGGGCCCTGGGGAATTCTGGGGGGGCTGTGGTCAAGGCAAGGGGCTGTGCTGGCTGCACAGCGGCACCCCCCACCCCAGCACACACATGCCTGCAGGCAGAGGCACAAACACACACGCACACATGCAAACGTGCCCACATGTGCACACTCAGATGCACGCACACACGGCCAGTCTCGCCCTTTAGACCCGCTCCCCATCCAGCTACTTGGTCCCGATCCTTTTAGATTGGACTCTGGGCTGGGGGGGTGTCACAAGGACAGTGGCCAGACCAGCCAGGGCAGCACGAGGGAGAGGGGAGGGCAGGGAATGTCACCTGATGCCCCCAAAGATGCAGAAAACTAGGGGGCACGTCCAGGAGGGACGGGAAGAGAGTGAGCGAGGACGATTCATTCATACGTATTTATTATTTACTGCAAACTGAAAATCAAATAAAAATGGGGAGGGGAGAGCGCAGGGGGCACGGGGCCGGAAGGAAGGTCAGGGAAGAGACCAGAGAGGCAGAGACACAGGCCTGGAAGCCAGAGACCAAGGCACAGCCCATGCGGCCTGTTGCCTGTGAGGGCGAGGGGTCCACGTGACCCACCACGGTCGTGGTGCCGGGGATGCCCGCCCCCGCCGGAGCCTGATGGTGCGAGGCCGGCACCTTTGGGGGCCGCGTGCCCCACGCTGCCCAGGACCGGATACGAGCATCCGTGAGCCGAGGGCGCCTTTGCTGGCTGCAGGGCGACTGTGCCGTTTCTCCAACAGGAGCCCGACGCCTCCGCTGCAAGGGCACCACCAGGGAGAAGCTGGCGGAGGCAGACAATGTGGGTGCCCTTCCTCGGGGGAGCCGTCCCCCGCAGCCAGCCAGCCGCGGGCATCGAAGGTGGAGGGAGGATGAGCAAAGGAAACATTTCCCCTCCACTTTCAGCACCCCCGCCAGGCACCATAAAGCGCTAGGACGCCAGGGTGGCCCAGGCTGAACCCCAGGTGCCTGGGGAGCCCGTCGGGGTGCGGGGCGAGGACTCTCTCCCGCGACCGGCCGCAGCCCCTCCCATCACTCCTCGTCCCATTCCCGGCTCCTCCAGGGACCCACGGGCTGTGGTGGGCGCCTACCTGGGCCTGACTGCGGAAGTGTTGAGAGCGCCCATGACTGAGATGCAGTGGTCTGTCACGGCGTCCGGTTGCTCAGTCCCACCGCCAACTGCCCTCGCGGCTCCAGCCCTCCATGGAGGCCACCTGGAAGGCTGGCTGCTCCCTCCCACGGGGTGGCCGCGATTCAACTCCCTACGACCTTGCAGGGCCCCTGACTGCCCCTTCTACCCCAATCCACCACTGCCCGGGGTCAGGGGTCAGCAGCACCGGGTCCCTGCCTTCTCCCCTGTCTTGGGGGGAGTTCGTGAGTCCCACTCACTCACCCCATCTCTGCCCCCATCCACCCAGGCTGCACCCGCTTTGCTTGAAGCTTCCTGACCCAGCTCGAGTCTCCACTCTGAGCCCTGGGCCATATCCACGGGCGTGCAGCCAACACCCAGGCTCTTGATATTCTCACCTGGGAAACACTTCTCCAGGCCCAGTGGTCATAACACCCAGAACCGCTGCTCCTGTGACCCGCCCCCCGCCTTGAGTCCCCATCCCTCCCGGCAGTGGACCCCCCAGGATTCTAGTCCCTGAGCCCCTCAGCCTGCTCCTTCCTCCCCAACCAAACACCAGCCTGTGTCCTGTTCCAACACCCACCTCCTGGACACCTCTCCCAGCCCCCTGCACGGGGCTCCCTCTCTCTAGTCTGTGCAGCTGGGCGCCACGTGAGAAGGCCACTGAGCCCACCACTTGTGCCATTAGATGGGCAGCCACCCAACCCAGCTGGCCCACAGCTCTCTAGAGACCCATGGCCCATCCCGAAGATTTGCCTTCCCAGAGGACTCCAGGGGAGGGCCCCTCTCTCCCAGGAGGTCCGAGGGGAGCCCCCAACTCCTGCCCCCACATCCACACGACCACAACCATCGCCGTAGCGATGGAAGAGGTCTGTCTGCACACAACCTCCTCTGCTTCCTAGACCGGCTGCATCCCTCATGGTGAGGCCTCGGCTGGCTCTGGGGTTCCTCCACCTGCTGCCCTCCCTGCAGCTCCTGGGCTGAATCGGGCCTCCTCCGTCAGGTCCCACAGGGCCTGCACTTCTCCTGTCCTAGGACTCTTCAGACTTGCTCTCAGAGGCTGACGCACCCTGCCGGGCTGTGAGCAGAGCCCATCTCTGTGGGAGCATCGCTGCCCTGGTTCCCCGCACGTGCCGCCTGCACCGATCTTGATACTGAAACAGCAACCTCCAGCGGATGCCTCGTTTTCCCCTCTGGTGAACCTCATGGCGCCTCTGAGAAATGGGAAAGCCACATCCCCTACTTCGCGGATGAGGAAACGGAGGAAGCTGCCCAGGTCCCAGGTCCCCAAGGTAGACTGGGATTGGCCAGGGCACCGCCACGGCCGCCTGGGGCACCCTCCTGGTGCCCGCCCCCCCTTCCCTCCTCTCCAAGGAGGCTGCCTGATCCTCGTGGGGACGCGTGTTAGGAGCACACTTCACCAAAAGCCCCCTCGGTCCCGTAATGCACAGTGAACAGAAGAGACCACCTGGATCATGGGGCGAACTTCCCCTGGAAAAGCCAGCTGCATGCAGCACTCGGGGCCCAGGATCCCCAGGCAGGGATTGAGTGGGCTTCCCAAATCCCGCCCCCCACACGCCCTCCACCCCGAGCCCTGCCCAAGTGGGGGACAGGAGGCTGGGCCAGAGCTGGGCAGGTATTTTATTGGAAGTTCACAGATACAAGAGCTCTGAGCAGGGTCACAGCTTGGAGGAGGTGGCGTCAGGGAGGAGAGAGTCAGTCCCCAGATGCTGGCGGCCACCGGATCCTGGGAAGCTCCCACAAAAGCCCTTCTTGCTGGGTGTCAGGTCTGAGGGGCCCCAGGAGCCTGGGCGGGGGCACAGGCAGGCAGGGAGGGCAGCCACTGGAAGCCAAGGTGCAGCAGCACAGGAAGAAACCCACGGGCCCCCCCGAAACAGGAGGAGGGCCGGGAGGCAGAGAGGGTGGGCTGGCAGGGAACTCACTGTCCCCCTGCCTCGCTGCCGGGTTCCCAGCTGCAGGGGGGCTCCGGCTCCGCCCCCACCGCAGGGCATCCGGCTTTCCTCAGCCACGAAATGAACCCATCTCAGAGCTTCATCTCCAGGCTGGCGGTGCCTGTCGGGGCCTCAGTAGTCGGTGAGCGGGTACCGCAGGAAGATGAAGACGAGGATGATGCAGGAGGCCGCCAGGGCAGAGCTGGTGATGTTGAACAGCCGAGCAGTCTTGGCGTCCTCCACTGCCCCGTTCAGGTCGTTGAGAAGTTTCTTGTCCCGAACCTGAAGCCAGAAGGAGGAGGTGAGACCGGCAGTCGGCGCCGAGGGGTGGACACAGGCAGGCGCCAGGCGAGAGGGCATGAGGGCAGAGGGCCCCTGAGACTGTAGCCCCAAGCCCGTGTCAGTGGCCGATTCCTGATTCCTGACAACCGTGCGGGGCTGCCGCACAACGATGTCCCTGCTGGGTGGAAACGTGCCCTGGATTATGGGGCATCAGGTCGGAAACTTACTTTCAAACAGTTTACAAAATAAATAATATGTATTTAGAGAGAGAGGGAAGAAGAGTGAATACGGTACACTGTTAACATGGGGATGTCCGGGTGAAGGGTATATAGGAATTCTTTGTATCTTTTTTTTTTGCAACTTTTCTATAAATCTAAAACTATATAAAATAAAATGGATCATTAATACTGTATTATATACTTGAAAGTTGCTAAGAGAGTGCATCTTCGGTGTTCTTACCACCAAAAAAAAAAAAAGATAGTTATATAAGATGATGAGTATTAACTAACCCCATTGTGGAAATCATTTCGTGGTACACCTTAAGCATATACAATGTTGTAGGTTGATTATATCTCAATAACGCTGGGAAAATAAATAAATAAAATAAGAGAGGAAGCCGGTCTCAGAGAGTTACGTGATTGGACGATGGGGCAATACACGTGTGTCCTAATCTGATTGGTCCCACCTCATTTAAAATTGACTGGGATTCCCTGAGAATACACACTGTGCTTGGATGGGAGGCAGCCCTGGGGTCCCTGCAACGGGATATTAAAGTGAAGGGAGCGGTTGGAGCCCAGTAAGTCCTGGGGAGATGGTGGACAGCGGTGGACCCATTTCCAAGATCCTCTGGCTGTGAAGAGGTGTCCCTGGGGAGCATGTCCCCTCATCCAGGCTAGGTCTGAGGAGTCCCCTCTCCCTCCACAGAGTCCAGAGAAGAGCAGGTCTGAGCATGCTGCAAGCAGAGAGCAAAGCCTGGGAGGAGGAGGAGAAAGAGGAAGCCGAGAGATGAGAGAGGCGGGGAGAGAAAGTCTCTGCATCAGCAGACTGGTGGGTAAATGGATGTACGGATGGATGTGTGGACAAAAGGCAGGGGGCTGGGTTGGGCAGATAGAGGACACTGATGTCTGGCTGCCCGGAGGGTGGGTTACGCAGATGGACGGGAGAATAGATGGGTAGTTAACGCGGTGGGGACACAGATGGGGTGGGAGTGTGGCTGGGTGGATGGGTGGACGAGGCGAATGGTGGAAGGAACAGAGGGAGAGGAGAGAAGAAAGAAGACAGAGGTGACTGTCTGGCAGTGGATGAAGGGGCTGAGGAAGGGAAGGAGGAGATGGAGTGGAGTGGAGCTGGGGGACAAGTTGGAGGGACTGGGGAAGGGGTGGAAGATTGGGTGACTTAAGGCAGATTGTATAGAATGGAGAGGTAGAGGGAGGAAAAGAAGCTGGCCTTGAGGAACTAGGGAAGGGAAGGAGAAAAGAAGAAAAGTCTATGCCCTTGTGGAACTTTTATTCTAGTGATTTTGGAGAGAGCCCACATCTTCACTGAGTTTTATCTTCCGTTGTGAGAACATGATGTATCACCCACTTATTTAGGTCTTATTTGACGTCGGCATTAAAATAAAATTTCATAATTCTCTCCAGAAGAAAGAGCTATTGCATCTTCTGTTAGACTTAGTCTGTTTATTTTGGTTGTCATATTGTAAGTGATGTCTAAGATTGCATTGCTAACTGATTTTTGCTGGTGTATAAAAGTTCAACTTCTATAGATTGATTTTGTATCCAGCTAAACTATCGTATTAATTATGATAACAGACCAAGTTTTCTATGTAATGGATCACATCTACTGTAAATAACATTTCTAGTTCTTCCTTCAGGTCTTTATTCTCAGACTCTGTAGCACAGTGGTTAAGAGTACAGATGCCTGGATTTGAATCCCAGTTTTGCCAATCACTGCATAACCTTAGCAAGTATTCTCATCTGTAATAGGAAGATAACAATAGTACCTACGGCATAGGGTTGTTGAAAGGAATTAACGAGTTGGTGGACACAAAGCATTAGCATAGTGTCTGGTCCAAAGCAAGCTCTCATATAATGGAAGCAAAGGCTTCGGAACGATGCTGACTAGCAATGATGTAACAGGCAGCCCACTCTCAGTCTTAATTGTAAACCTCACGACTGAGAATGATGTTCATTGTATTATTAGAGGTAGATTGCTGTATTTTTAAAAATCCCCATGAGATAAACATATTTTTTCTGTAATTCATTAACTAGTAAATTATATTCATTGATTTTTTTCCCTCATGTTGAAACGAGGCTGATCTATTTAAAAATAAACAATTGGTCATGACTCCCTTGTTGGATATTGGAATGAGGAAAGGAAGGATAGAGATGGATGTTGGAAGTGGATGGCTGAGTAACCCATCCATTCAGTTGTAAAGGAGATCAGGGAAGAGGAGAACTGGACAGGTGATTTGATGATGGGAAGGCAGGTGGGTGATGAGAAGGAGGGAGATATGAACGTCCCGTGCTGGATGCATGGGACACACAGAGATACGGACATAGGAGTGGATGCTGGATGGAAGGGATGGTTGGATGGATACACGGGTGTTTGCCAGAAGCGAAGGACTGGTACACAGATGGATACGTGAAACGTGCTCCACAGGCAGGCCAGGCAAGTAGATCAATATCTGAGAATGGGTGCCGAGTGGATGGAGCAGGCTAGATGGACACATGAAGGTATGCCAGGTGGGCAGGACAGGTAGACAGATGGATATACGAAATTACATTGCATGATGGGAACAGGTACCTAGGTGGTCACAGGAAGGTATACTGGATGGGTGGGACAGGCTGGTAGATGAATTTATGAATATACGCTGGATAACCTGGACAGGTGGCTAGATGGATACATGAGTATGTGTTGGATGGGTAGGACAGGTGGCTAGATGGGTTTAGAAATAAATGCTGAATTGTTGGGATAGGCAGGTAAGATGGATGTGTGAATGTGCACTGAGGTGGTGGGAAAGGTGCGTATAGGGACGTATAAAAGTGTGTCAAATGGATGGAATGGAGGATAGATGGATATACGAATGTGTGCTGGGTGAATGGGATGGGTAGATAATTGGAGAGGAGGAAGGGTTGTTGGGTAGATTATAGTATAGACCAATGCAGGGTAGGTGAATAGGTTCATTAACCCAGTCAAGCAATATTCAGTGCCTGCTCTGTGTAGTTGCTCTTCTAGGTCCCAAGTATACAGCAGGGAAAAAAACAAAGTCCCGTGTCCTCATGGAGCTTACATTTAAGGACACATTTAAGGGAGAGGACATGGAAAGTAAACGCAATAAATAAGTAAAATGTATAGGGTGTTAAATGTGCTAAAAAGAAAGCTGAAGAGGACAGAGAGCGGAGAGCACTGTGGGAGGTATGACTCTAGCTGGGTGCTCAGGAAGGAACACATGGAGCACGGACATTTGAGTAAAGCCCAGAAGAGTGTGACAGACTCGGTGTTTATCTGCATGTGTTTATCTGCAGGGAAAGCACGTCTCAGAGCACGAAGCTCTGAGGTGGGGATGAACCTGTGTTCTGAGGAATAACCAGAGGCCAGTGTGGGGAGAGCAGAACCCAGAGGGGAAGGGGAGTGCGACTTACGGTCAGAGAGGAAATAGGCAAGAAGCAGGTTGCGTGGGACTTTGTAGGCGCTTTTTAGCAGAAAATACAAGGGCAGAGGCTCCGGCGTGTTTTAACCTGGTAATTCTGGATGCTGTGTAGAGAATAGGTGGAAGGGGCAGAGGCTGGACAAAGCAGAGAAGAGGCCGGCAGTCCAGGTGAGTGGTCACGGTGGGTTGCATCAGGGCAGTGGTCGTGAAGGTGGTAGGAACTGACCTTTTTCTGGATCTATTTTGAAGATACAGCTGACAGTATTTACTGGGATCAGATGTGGAGTGTGATAAAAAAAGAAAGGAATTTGAGATGAGTTCAAGGCTTTTTGATTTGATCTACTGAAATCAGGGAGCTGTAGGAGACTCCAGGGGGAGTAAGTTTGTTCATGGTTCAGTAGTTGGGTTTCTGACATTTTTAGCTAGAAATGTCTTCTAGACGTAGAGCTGGACATTTTGAGCAGGTAGGTTTTCTACGAGTCTAGAGTTCAGGGATGAGGTCTAGGGCAGAGATACAAATTGGAGGAGCATATGAACATAAAGATGCTACTTGGAGCCATGAGGCTGGGTGAGAGCACCAAGGGAGAGAGTGTAGGCAAGAGATGAAGAGGACTAGGGACTGAGCCCCAGAGCATCCCAACGTTGAAAGATCTGGGAAGCAAGAGGTATCCAGGAAAGGAGGCTGAGAAGGGCAGTCTGAAAAGCAGAAGGAAGGCAAAGGGAAGGAAAGAATGGTGGGTGGGGGTGAAATGACATGAAAGGAGGAGGAGTAAACATGGAGGAATGGAATGGATAAATGGATGCAGCGCAGGTGGGTGAAGAGGTGGATGAGTGATGTTGGGTGGAAAGAAAGGAAAAGGAGGAAGACAGGTGAGTGAACAGACTGATGGTTGGATAGTTGGGTGAGTCAGTCAAAGAAAGGAAAGGAAGAAAAATGGGAGGATGTGCAGACGGATCAATGGATGGACAGTTCTTTTATGAATGTGTATCTTCATGGGATGATAGATTGATAGTGTGTGAAGGAAAGGGAGGGAGGATGGGTCGATGGGTGTATAGATGAATGGATACCAGCTCAACACCTGATTACACGAATGGATATAATAAATAATTGGAAGAACGGGGTAGAGGGAAGAAAGGGAGGGATAATATATAAATGGATGAATGGGCAACTTAATTTAGAGGTGAATGAAGGGGAAGCAGGAATAAATGAAAGGAAAAGATGGAGACGGAAATGTATTGATGGTTGACGGATGACTGGCTGGATGGTGGGTGGGTGGATACATGGTTGTGAGAAGGAGAAAGGCAAGAGAGAAGGGCTGATGAAGAGAAGTTTTAATGAATGATTGATTAGCTATATAGATAGGAGTTGGCAGAAGAATGGAGAATAGTGCAAAGGAAGCCTGTATGGTTGGGTGGATGAATGAATAAACCGAGATGGACAGAAAGTGCAGGAAAATGGACAGAGAGAGGAAGAGGTGAGAGGATGAATGGACAGAGGGTGATGACCACAGGAAGAAGAGTGCAGTGATTCAAAAAGGGTCCGAGAAAGGAACCTGATGCTGACCTCAAGGCAGTTACTTTGTGTCACTGTGCCTCCGTTTCCTCATCTGTAAAACCAGGATATTAATTGCACCTATTCATAGGGTTTTGTTATCATTAAATAAAATGCTACATCTAATTAAATAATTAGAAGTTCTTAGAAAGGTGCCTAGAATATACTCAATAATTAGTTAATTAAGAGCTCAATAATTAATTGTTTTATTGTTATTTGCTGGCTTGTTACTATTGCTATTACTATGAATGAGTAAAAGGGGGGAAACAGATGAATCCAGGGAGAAAAAAAGACTAGATGGAGAGCTGGGTGGATGGATAGATGAACAGAGTAATGGATGAGGTTGGTGGATAAACCGTGGAAGGAGAGGAAGAAAAAAAAAAGACAGATAGGGGCTTCCCTGGTGGCGCAGTGGTTGAGAGCTCGCCTGCCGATTCAGGGGACACGGGTTCGTGCCCCGGTCTGGGAAGATCCCACATGCCGCGGAGCGGCTGGGCCCGTGAGCCATGGCCGCTGAGCCTGCGCCGCAACGGGAGAGGCCACAACAGTGAGAGGCCCGCGTAACGCAAAAGAAAGAAAGAAAGAAAAAAGACAGATGATGAAACGAGTAGAAACATGAATTTAGTAAATAAGTGAAAGAGTGAATAAAGGGACGGCTGACAGTAAGGAAGTGAAATTCCGGAAGAAAGAAGATGAACAGATGAATTTTTGGAGACAAAGTGGATGGGCGGGTAGCTGAAAGGGTGGAACCATGAGTGCATGCGTTGGTGGGTGGACAAGGTGAGCGAGGGTCTTTTCCTCACAAACCCGCCCCTCCTGCAGCCTCCTTCCTCACCTATAAATGCCACCTCCCTTCTTTCAGCTGCTCAGATGAGTATCCCTGGAGTACTCTTTGGATCTTCTCTATTTTCCCTCACCTTATGTCCAGTCCAACAGGATACCCTGTTGACTTTTCTTTCAAAATATAGGACCAGTTTTAGCTCTCCACTCCCACCCTCTGATCCAAGACTCGACTCAGTGAACCGCTTTCGGTTTGTCTCCCAACCCCCCAACCCCTTGCATCCTTATAGCCAATTCTTCACCAGTAGCAAGAGCAATCTTTTAAAATGTAAGTCACATGGGGACTTCCCTGGAGGTCCAGTGGTTAGGACTCCATGCTTCCACTGCAGCGGGCGTGGGTTCAACCCCTGGTCGGGGGACTAAGATCCCGCATGCCGCATGGCATGGCCAAAAAAAAAGAAGAAAAAAAGTAAGTCACATAATATTAACTCTTCGTTTAACATTCCTCAAAGTTTTCACTTAAAGCAAAACAAGATCCTAACTGTGGCAGACAAGATGTATGTGGTCTGGCCCCTCCCCCACCTCTCTGGACCCATCTCCCGTGCTCACCCCCATTCTAGCCACATTGGTCCCTGAACCTGACTTTGCCGCAGGGCTTTTGCAATATCTGATCCCTTTTCCTGGAATACGCTTTCTCAGAAAGATGCACTTATGGCTACTGCGCGAATTAATCCAGGTTTACACTCAAATAGCATCTCAACAAAGAGGCTTCCTTGCCTCTACATAAAGAGCACCGCACGTCTCCCTCACCTGCTTCATGTGCTCTTCAGAGCTGATGTCACCATCTGACATGCATAAGTGTTGCTTTTATTATTGTCTGACACCCCACCAAAGTGTAAGCGCCTCATGGGCAGGGGCCCTGTGTTCCTCGTTACTGACTAGGCATTAGAATTGCGTGTGAGACAAATGCGTGAAGAGTGGAAGGATGTTGGGAAGTTTGAATGAACTGAAGACTAGGTCATTGACTAGAGAGTTTAATGAATAGATATGATGGTTACATACAAGGAAGGGAGGGAAGGAGAGGAAGAGGCGACGGGCATGATAATCAAAGTGAGGGAAGACAATGAATATACAGATGGAGGGGAAACTGATGGATGGATGTAGGTGAGGAAAGACAGGAGGGAAGAAAAGAGGAGATTAAACAAATCCACAAAGGTGTGTGGGTAAACCAGATAGAAAGAGATGGATGGATGGATTCAGCGGATAGGTGTGTGGGAGGGGATAGCTGAAGGAATTGGGTTACAGAGTGTGGATAGAGGAATTGATAGGAGGCTAGAAGTATGTGTGGGGTGAGCAAATGGGTAGAAGAAAAGAAAAAAGGGAAAAGGAAAGGTGAGGATGTGTCTGTATGGATGAATGGATGGATGCTTGGATGAACTAATTAGTAACGTATATTGATGGGTAAAATTGATGGAAGAAGGAATGAGTGGATACAAGGAGGAAACAGGGTATATGGGGTACATGGAGTAGGAGATAGACAGTTGGGTAAAAGAAAAAGAATGAGAAAGTTGAGAAGAAGAGAGGGGAGATGAATTATCTTCATGAATCACTAGATTAATTGATGGACGGGTAATTAAAGTGAGTAAGGGAAGAAAGGAGGCAACAGGAAATAGAAGGTGGGAAGATGGTTAGAGAGATGTATAACGGGAAAAGGATGGATGTTTAAATAAAGTTGGTGGATATGTGTATTGATGGACAGATGACTGGGTAAAGTCATACACAGGGCAGTGGATGCGTAGAAGTAATGGGAGGTAAGGATGGACATGGAGGATGGATGTAGGAAAGAACAATAAAAATAATAAAAGAAACGACTATGGGTACGGCGCTATGCTAACAGCATTACATGGCATTAACTCAGTTAATCCTCCCAACAACACTCTGAGGTAGGTACAACCCCATTTTTATGAGGAGGAAAATAAGGCGCGGATAGATGTAATACCAACTTAAGGTCCCAGGACTCAAACCTATGCTGTACACCAGAGCAACCATGAACACTGGGCGTATGGCTATGTGGTATACACAGAGGGTGGAAGAGGTGGGCAGGAGGGAGAGAAGATAGAAGAATGGATAAACAGAGTAGGTGGGTAGTTAGATGGATGAACCACTGGAGAGGAAATAATTGGAAGAAGAGGGGAGAAGGGAAGAAGGGATGAAGAAGATATATATAAAAAGACCAGTGGGAGGGTGGAAAGATGAATGGGTAGGTGGATGTGTTGGGTATGGATGAATGACTTGGTGTGTTGATGGACAGTATTCTGGGATGAACTGAGAAAGTAAAGGGGATCAGGAGTGAGGGTGGGAGAAAAGTTAAGTGAATAAATGAATGGAAAGATAGGTGAAAGTATGAATAGATTCATGGTGAGGAAATGGGTGTGTTAGCACGTAGGTGGATGGATGAATGAAATCAACGGATATAGTGAGCACAGATAGATGAAAGGATGGGTGGATGGATGGGCAGGTGGATGGATGGATGGATGGATGGACGGGCGGGTGGATGTATGTATGTATGTGAGGATGAGTGGATGGGTGGGTGGGTGGATGGATGGATGGATGGGTGGGTGGATGGATGGGCGGGTGGATGGATGGATGGACGGGCGGGTGGATGTATGTATGTATGTGAGGATGAGTGGATGGGTGGGTGGATGGATGGATGGATGTGAGGATGAGTGGATGGATGGATGGGTGGTGGGCGGGTGGATGGATGGATGATGGATGGATGGATAGATGTAGGTACATATGTATGAATGGATGGATGGGTGATATTCAGAAAGGAGGGAGTGGGCAAGTATGTATATACAGAAACACAGTATCCTTCCCCCTAATCTATTCTTTCTGACTGCCCTGTCACCGAGAAGTCTCACAGCCTGTGTCCTCATTGCAATCTGCTGCTCCTCTCTGCCACCATCCCGGCCCTGGTTCAAGCCATGTGCCCTCTCGCCTGGACCACCACACCGGACCCTCACTCCTCCCTGCCTCTGGGCTTGTCTCATCCCCTCCCTCCACCCTGGCTGCAGAGTTCACAGCTCTGATCACCTTTCCCTTCCGTGTCCCCCATACCCTTCCCATGGAACTCCAAGTCTTTCACTGCACGGCCTCAGTCTGCCTTTCCTGCACCTTCTTCTGCTCCCCACAGAGGATGGGGCCCTGCTGCTCCCGACTGCCCAACCCTCGTGTCTTAGTTTATGAACTCCTGTCCCCTGACCCACGCTTCAAGGCCCGGGTAAATGCTGCCTCCCCCAGAAGTGTCCGGGGCTGACCCCAACCTCACGCCCAAGCTGGGAGTGAAGTGTTCTTCTCCTGAAACGTTTGGTGTCCATCCACCCATTCCTCCAGCATCCTTTGCCCCCCAACTTGGTCAGCCCTGCCTTGGGTCAGGGGTGGGCAGCTGTGGTCAGAGCGGGGGCTCTCTGATGGGGAGGAAGGTTCGGCCAGAGGGAGGCAGCAGAGCCTTTGGGGGTGGGGGCAACCCGGGCCTCACAAAGGCCCCAGGCTGGGGGCAGCCAGGCGCACCCAGGGAGCTCGCTTAGGGAAGGGGTTAAAAGTGGGTCATGCAGGGCCCTGAATGCCAAGATGAGGAGGCTGGACTTCTCCAGGCCAAGAAAGGGGAGCCGGGGGCCATGGTGAGCACCTCGTACAGACTGCACGGACGGAGACCTGGCCTTCTGCATCTGAGCCATCCCCAGACACCAGGCCGAGCCCACGAGGGTGCCCCTGGGGGCGGGGCGTGCGGGGACAGACGGGGACAGCTAGGGACACAGCGCTTCTTTCTCACCCACCGAAGGCCAGCCTCCGCCCTGCTTCTGTGCTTATTTGAATGTTGTTTTGTTTTGCTGTGTTTTGTGAACGGATGAGGAAATGGGCTCAGTGAAGCGAGAGCACTGCTTTTAAGAGGCCACGCGGGGAGTTAGCCAAGGCCTCCTGACCCCAAGGCCATCAGGTGCCCTTGGAAGTGCCCAGGACGGCTACAAACGATGTAGGATGCAGCAGCCCAGGAGACGGACAGCTGGACGGACAGATGGACGAATTCCCAGGCGTGGGAGCCTGTGCCAGCCAGGTCTGTCCTCCCCTCTGCCCTGGACAGAGGCAGCTCGCCTTGCTCACCCCTCCCAGGGAAGCCCCAAGCCTTTCTGCCCTCGCTAACGCCCAGGAAGGATGTGAGGGAGCAGCCGGGCTGCAGGCGCAGCGAATCCCCTTCTGCCTCTAGAAGCAGCAACTCCCACCCCGCACTGCAGAGCGGATCCTGAACCATTCAGAAATCTGTGACCTACCTACAACCCGCAGCAGATGGGCCTGCCCTATGCCAGCCAGCTGCCCACAGGAGCACACGCGGCCGGCCCCAGGTCCACAGGCTACTCGTGGGGCCAGGCAAGAGGGCCCAGGGAGGCAGAGCTGAGGCTGGCCTGGGGGCTTCACCCCCAATTCCCAGGGACCCCTGCACGCACACACAATACACACATGCACACACAGGCACACACATCCACAATGCATTCTCACACCCATATGCAGGCATATGCTCGTGCACACCCATGCAACACACATGCACACTCATGCATTCCTACTCCCACACACACAATTATACACACATGCACACTCACCCACACACACTCAGTTACAAGTGCACTCTTATGCCTACACAGTTCGTGCACGCACACACACACACACGCTCACACCTATATCCAGGCACACACTCGTGCACACACGTGCCACACACTCACATGTGCACACCCATGCATTCACACTCCCACAATTACACACGTGCATGCTGACACCTATAGGCACGCACACACAATACGCACAATTATACACAGGCACGCCCACACCCCTATATTCATGCTCACACACATAATTACACACGTGCACACTCACACCGACACACACTCATACACTTACAAATGCACTCTCATGCCTCCACAACTCATGCACACACACACACACACACGCTCACACCTATATCCAGGCACACACGCACACAATGCAACACATTCACACCTATATGCACACACACTCGTGCACACTCACACATGTGCCCACACTCACGCACACTCAGTGGACACGGTGTCCATGTGGTGGAGCCCAGGGCTGGGTACACAGGCCTGGATTTGAAGGCGGTGGGTGATCGTGGCCAATGATGAGTCAGGAGGACAAGAAGACCAGGTGGCCGAGCTTGTGATGCCAGGGCAGGGGGCTCCGTGCTCAGAGACGCACAGAGGCAGAGCAGTCCCAGCACCTTCCCCCAGGCTAGCCTCTCGGGCCCAGCCCCTCCTCGACCTCCAGCAACCCCCCCACCCCGCCCCGTGTTCTGCTCCTGCCCCGCTGGGCAGCTGCAATCAGTGAAATGCGCCTGGCCTTGGACACTCAGATCAGGGCTCGGGAAAAGTGATGATCTGGCGAGACGTGAGCCAGGGCCTTCCGGGGTGGCGGGAAGGGAGCGAGGCCCTGAGTCTACCCCTCCCTTCCTGCTGGTTGGGCTCCAGCAGCCCCGGGTTCTCGGGTCCTTACACATCTCCCGACCCCAAGACCCCAAGTGCGAGTCAATCACAGCTCCCCTCCTGTCATCTCAGTCCATTTCTCTCCACTTTGCCCCCACCCCGGGGGGGATGGGGTCCTGTCTGCCTGGGACACTGCTGTGCTCCCAGCCAGCTCCTCTCACAGCAGCAAGGGGCTTCTGGAAGCTGTATACACTCAGGGCGTGGAGTCAGGGTGTATGGGACACCCTCACACCTCCCTCCCCCGGGCTCCTGGCTCCCATAGAGCCTCCCCCGGGACGGACCATCTAGAAACCGTGTGTGAGGGGAGGCAGAGCAGTGGCTGGGGGTCAGCACCCCCGTCTGTCTGTCACGGCCTCCCTCTGAGTGACTGCCTGGCATCAGGTTCCCTGCAAGGGGCTTGGACAAGAAGGTCTCCAGCAGTGATGTCACCCCTCCTCCTGTCAACAGGGGAAGGATTCCAAGGCCTCTTCATCTCCCTGCTGGCTCCATCCCTATGCCTAGGGACAGCTTCACCCAGGCCTAATTCCCCCGTCCCCCGCCCAGGGGACAGGACACCGAGTCCCAGGTCCCCACCCCACAGACCAAACTCGCTGTGCACAGACCCTGGCCCTGAGGACCCCGAGCCCCGACAAGACACCCTGGAAGGTTCCCCAGCTCAGGTCAGGATGGGCTGGCTCTCCCTGCCAGCCCCGAGCTGGCTGCCGTCCGTGTCTCGCTGGGTCCCCCACCATCCTTCTATCCCTCAGCCGCTCCGCCGCACCTGCTGCACCCATGGGCTTCTCTGCGAGGGAGGGGGCAGAGCGATGCAGCCGGCACCCACGTCTCCTGCTCCCCCTGCCCCCCTCCTCCATCCCCGCCCCCCGCTCACTTTGAGGGAGTAGGCCAGGGCGATGAAACCCAGGCAGCAGAAGTTGAGGTAGACGAAGTTGAAGATGGACCACAGGTAGTAGTCGTTCACCTCCGCGGTGTCGGGATAGACCTCGATGACCGCCGTGGGGTTCGTCACGGTCTTCTTCTCTGCTAGGTGCTTGCAGGCCTGGGGGGCGCTGGTGGCCCGCACGCTGTCTGTCCTGCTGCTCTTAGACTCCATGGGGAACAGGGTGGGTGCCATGGGGGGTGAGGCTGAGGGCTCAGGCCCGGGGGCCACTGGAGCCTGCAGGGCGGGGGGCTTGGACACGCAGGCGAAGCAGCCCTTGGGCGACCCCGCCGGGGGCCTCGGGATCCAGAAGGCCCCGTCCAGGGGAACTCGGGCTTCCTGGGTGCCGTCCGTGGTGCTGGCCGGGGCTCCCAGCGGGGCTGGGCACTGGCTGGAGCCCTGGGCCTGCAGGGAGGGGGAGAGGAAGGATGAGCCGGGTCCGGACCACCCTATTGGGCCCTCCCTGGCACCCTGCGGTGTCTCCCCTTTGGCCCCATAAACAGCCCCCCAGGACAATCCCCACCCGCCGCAGATGCCGGAGCCCTCACAGCAGCCTTGGCAGGGACGTCGGGGGCTTTTCGTCACTTCGCCATCTGCGCACAGTCACCCACTGACACACAACAGCAGCGCCCCCCAGCATCCCGACTGCCACACTCCTGCGGTAAACAGAGCGACCGGCACCCGCAGACAGCCCGGCACACACAGGGCACGCAGACCCACAGTGACACAGCCTCAGTCACTCTTTGGCGGAAGGAGGAGAGCTCCCCGGAGCACCTGCGCGCTGGCTCCCGCTGTCACACCGGACACAAACGCCAACACCACCACCCGGCTCCCCAGACCCCGGCACACGCCGAGCGCTCAGAGACGCCGCCAGGTAAACAACCCCGCACTGTGACACTCACACACACCGCGACACAGGCCCCGACACGATCCCCCGAGGATGAACACGGCGGCCGCTGGGGCTCCGAACCCGCGCGCATCGCCCCCTCACACCCCGGCCCCGAGCGGCGCCCGGACCCCAAGAGCGCGCACTCGCCGCGGGCCACTCGCCCCGTGCCGGGAACGGACGCACAATGACACTCTGCGAAACGAACACTCTCCGACGAGGCACCCGCGGCCCGCGCCGCCCCGGGGGTCCGCAGCCGAGGCCCCGCGGCCCCGCAGGCCCCCAGCCTGACCCGGGTCTGCCGCAGCCGCCCGGACGGCGCGCCCTCACCTACTGGCGAATCCTCGGCGGCCTGGCCCGACCCAGCGCCGCGCTCCGCGCGTCCTTCCGCCGTCCCGCGGGTGTCTGGCTGTCCCGCCGCTCCGCGTCCCAGCGGCCCGACCTCGGCGCGGGAAGCGCGCGGGGTGGCTGTGGGGAGGGGCGCGGGGTGGCGGCGCTGCCTCCGCAGCGCCAGGCCGGCCGCCGGCTGCAGCCCAAGCCTGACTCACGTTGGCGGCGGCGGCGGCGGCGGGCGCAGCCACCTCCCCGCCCCCTCCCGCCGGCTGGGTGGGGGCAGCGGGCGCCGGCCGGAAGCGGCGACCCTCGGGGTGGCAGAGCCGACCAGGCACGGGTTCCGCTGCAGCGCCAGACCCCGGTGCCCGCGCCACCCGCGTCTCCTGGACACCGCCCCCTGCGCCCTCCCTCTTGCTGAGCCCCCAGCCCCTCGCTGAGTCTTCGCATCTGTCTCCCCAGGGGAGAGCCCCTTCCTCCTTCTGTGCTCCCCCTCCGCTCCCCCCGCAGCTCCCAGGACCGTGTCAGAGCCCCTTCCCCCTGGGTGCTGCCCCTTCTCCGCCTGTTGAGTTTCCTGCTCCCCCCGGCTCTGTCCGCACCTCAGTCCTGGCCCTCCACCCACCCCGCAGTGCCAGGCCCGGTGGGTGTCTGGGCCTCCCCAAGCCCCTCCACCCACAGAGCCCAGGTGCCTCCAGCCTGTCCTCACCAAGCGGGTCCTCATGCCTAGCCCGGCCCCTGTCTGCTCTCCTGTCCCCGCACGACCCTAGACCCTATCCGAGCCCCCTCCAGGGCCTCTGTCCTCCTTGAGTCTCTGGCCCCTCCCAGCCCCCAGACCCCAGCTGCAGTCTCTCCCTGAGCAGGGTGCACCTCCCCAGGCCCCCACCGGAGTGCCCAGCTCTGCGCAATCCCATCCCTGGCTGAGGCCCCGCCCCCAGGCCGCCCTCACAGCCCTGTCCTTCCTGAGCCCACCCCCGTTGGAGTTCCTGCCCCCATATTTTCCCCAAATCGGACTCACGGGCGCCCAGCTCAGAGCCCCTGAGCTCCACGCTCGATAACGTGGCTGCCCGCCAAAGTGCAGTGTTGAAGGCTGTGACCCGTCACCTGTTGGAACCCTTTGCCCCTGGGACCAGGTGTCCCTCGCCAAGCCCCTGTGACACCGGTCTCCTTGGAGTCCAGGCCACTCACCTGCCCACGCCTCTCTGCAAGCCCGGCCCGTCTCACCCTGTGGATCTGTCCCCCAAGTCCCTCCCCCACCCCCGGCCTCAGCCTGCTAGCCCCCGTCTACCCCACCTTGCTTTCATTATCTCTTTGACACTTGCCCCCAAGTGGCTTCCCCTTCCTGCAAGAGTCCCAAGGATACCCTCTGCGAAGTAGAAACCCCAGCCCCCCTGCTGTGCCCTGAGTCCCCACTTCACTGCGCAGTGGCCCTCTCTGAGTTGGGTCCTCTTCACCCATCTGCCGGCCCCCATGGAGCCCAGAACCTCCAACCCCGCCACCCCTGAAGCTGCCCTTCTGTGTGGCAGCCTGTTCCCTCCCTCTCCTCCCTTGAACCCCTGTTCTCCCCCCAGGCTGTGCTCTGAGCCCTTCCTCCCGTGAAGCCCGGCTCTGCTCTGACCCTCTCAACCGGCCTCCCTTCCCTCCACGACCCTCTCTCCTCCCAGCCTGGGTCCTTCTCAGGGACCCCTTCTCCTCGGAGTGCTCGCCTGCCTGTGCCGGGCCCTCTCTGAACACTTCTCTCCCCAGTCTCTGTGCGCTCTGAGCCTGAGCCCTTCTCTGCACCCCAGTCCCTGGACACGTCCCACCCCCGCTCCAGGCCCCTCCCCTGCCCCGCCCCCACCCCCTGGCTGACCCTGGTACAGCCTCTTTCGGGGCTGGTCAGGAACCCCGCAGCGCAAGAGCTGGCTTTAAGGATGTGGATAAAACCGTCTTCAAGCAGGCGGGGTTCCCAAGCAAAGCCGGCCCCGCCCTGACCACACCCGCAGCGGGGCCCAGGCCCAGGGCCCACAGGTCTCTCAGGGCAGATGGGGACTGCGGGGAACCGGGGCTCAGTCTCCCTCATCCAAACCCCACTGCCCCTTTCCCAAGGGCCTGGCCTGCGGGCACCAGACCTCGGTCGGGCTGAGTCTGACCTAAGGGGCCCTCCCAGGCTTGTGAGTGGCCTGTGAACTAGGCCACCTGGTGTCCCCTGGGCCAGGCGCTGCCTCGGGCTGTACAGGCTGCTGTAAGCGGCCCACGGGCTGGTCTGCCCCCGCGTCCAGCTGGCCCTCAGGCAGCAGGAGAGGGCGCCTGGCCCACAGGAGCCTGCTGCAGGCCGCTGGGAAGGGGCCGGACTCAGGTGGGCTCCGGAGAGCTCAGCCCGAGGCTGGGTGTCCTCCAGGCGGGAAGCGCCCACCGGGGCCCATTGGGCTGGTGCCGAGCAGGGCTGAGCCAGCCAGGACGAGAGCCCGTGTTTGGAGCGTCCGAACGCCAGGCCCTGTGCTGGGGTCCTCATCGTGTTCATCAGGCCCAGCGCGAAGAGGTCCCTGTTGTCACCCTCCTTCCCTGGACAGAGACTCCAGGCTCAGGATCGGGTCACAGAAGCTGGATCTGAGCCCAGAATCAGACTGCAGGGTCCGGAGAATCCCGGCCGGCTGAATGGGTCCTCTGGGGGGCAGCGCAGGGCGGCTGCACTGGCCCGACCCTGGGCAGGACATCAACGCCCTGATGGTCTGGGCTAGGGGCTGGGGGCTCGGCCTGCACTAACCCACACAGTGTCCAGGGGTCTGGGGCGTCCTGCCACGCTCGTCCCCGTGTTCCAGAAGGGAGAACCCTCCAGCCGAGGGTCGCGGTGAGCAGGGCGGGTGGAGCAGGGGCCCGTGAGTCGGTGAGCCCCTGCTGGCCTCGGGTGGTGGGAGGCTGAGGGGGACAGAGTGGAGAGCAGGCCCGGGATGGTCAACGGGCAGGGGGTGCGGGGAGGGGTGCGTCCTCCCTGGCAGCCCTGTCCTACAGCCCTGCAGAGCTCTGCCAGCTCCCAGCTCGAGTTTCAGGTGCAGAGAACACCGGGCACGTGTTCACGACTCTCGTAATTCTGGAAGGCGCTTGCTGAGGGCTCAGCTCTGGGGTGCAGTCCCCGGGCCCCCTGGGGCCAGGTGACAGACACAGCCCTGCTGGCAGAGAAGGCACCAGGATAGCGACAAATGTCACATCAGCCAGACCCCTACACCTGCAGGGGGTGGGTTCCAAGGAGTCGTCCAGAGTTACCCATTCCTGAAGAATCTGCCCACCACCAAGTGTTCACAAACTCCTATTCATCCCTCAAACCCCCCTGGCTGTGCAGCTGCTTCTGACCACTCCCGCCTACCCCCACCAAACAGGCCAGACCAGCCAGGAAGCCACTGTGGCCTGAGGGGATTCCTAACTTCAATCCCTGCAACCCCAGGACTCCAGGCTGGCCTGCTCTAGCATCGGCACGGCTCACACACAGAGATACGGCTTCCAGGGGCTGGTGAGGAGGCCCAGATGAGAGGTAGGCTGCCCAGGTGGCACCAGCCCCATCAGGCCTCTTTCCTAGGCCGGAATCATGTGTGCAGGGGGATCAGGGAACACTGCGGGGCCCCACTGCTGGTGGAACATCTTCCAAGGAAACATGGAGGACACTCACCTGGACCTGAAAACCATGCCTCTATGAAGGTACTCACATAAGAAGCCCTGTGCTGTGCCCCACCCTGCCGATCACTGCTCCAGGCCCCCATACAAGCCAGTCCCCCACCAGTGGCGTCTTGGCCACGAGGCTGGGCAGGGGGCGAAAGTCTTGGGGTCTGGGTCTGTGAGCCAGGCCCGGGGCAACCCCAGAGGTGCACCCCAGGGTAGCTGGGTCAGCCCTCCCTCTGAAGTGACAGCAGGGCATCTGCCACACCAGCTCCTTCCCCACCACCCTCCCCACCAAGCACAAAACACGCCGACACACAGTAAGAGGCCTAGACGGATTTTATTTTCATGCCAACTTCGCTCCCGGCAACTCAAGAAGGGGGCAGCCGCAGGGAAGGCCGGCACCAGCCCCCTCCCCTCCTACCCCATCCCCAGGCCAGAGAACACCCTCAATGTCCTCCACAACGGAGTCAAGCCCCAGGATGACCCCACCGAGGCCTCACAGGACTAGCTTTTGTCCCTTGCCACCCCTGCCAGCTCCTTCCAGCTCATCCTAAGGCCTCAGCTGGCCCCTTCCTTGCCGGGTCTAGGGCAGACGGGTGGGGGCCGCAGTGCAGGGCGCCGGGCCCCAAGCTGCAGGGAGGGGCGACTGAGAGGCAGCCTGGCGCTGGGCGGCACCGGGTGGCCAGGCCCCCAGGTGCAGGCTGGGGAGGGAACTACCCCGGGGCTGGGGGTCCTAGGATGCACAGCGCCCAGCGAGCTGGGTCTTCCAGGTTAGAGAATGGAGCCTCTGCACCACAGCCACCCACTGGCTCCGCCCCCCACCCGCCCCTCCAGGAGACAGACAGACAGACGGACGAGCAGGCAGCTTTTCCGAAACCAGGGAGGGGGAAACCACAGAAGGGAACCCGGGCGGCCTCCAGAGAGCTGTGCTGTGAGTGCGAGTGCGAGTGTGAGTGTGAGTGTGTGGCGGGGTGGGGTGGCCGGGAGGGCAGGGGTGAGGCCTTCTCCTCCTCGACCCTCCTCCGGACTCTGCCAGCGGGCGGGGAGCCAGCTATGGCCTGGCAGCCTCGGCCAGGCCCACCCGGTTCTGGTCCCGGTCGAACACGGCGTAGTAGCGGCCGATGAACACGTCGCCCAGGATCCAGAGCGGCCCGCCGGGCGGGGGGATGTCCATGCCCATGAAGCCGCTTAGGCACATGGTCCTCCCAGCCTGCGACACCTGGGACGGCCAACGGAGGTCAGCACCCAGGCCGCGCCCTTGGGTGTGCTCCGCCCCACGCCCCCAGCCCCCAGCTCACCTTGAGCGTGTAGTCCTCCGGGGACAGCGTGTAGTCTTTAGCCCCCAGCTTCACGGTGACCTTGGGCAGGCTGGACACCTTCTCGCAGGGGATCATGTACTAAGGGGGGACGAGGAGACGCTGCATGTGCGGGGGGAGGGGCACGGCGGCCCGGGGTGCCCGTCCTCCCCACCCGGCCCCGCCGCCTGCTCACCTCGCCCTGGATCAGCGGCACGGCCCCAATGGCTTTCTGCAGCTCCCGCACCTCCTCCACGGGGCCCACGATGAGGGAGGTGCCCGTGTCCACGATGGCCTCACAGCCCCCCTTACACAAGGTCAGGCTGCTGCCCACATCTACCCTGCAGCGGAGGTGGTGTGAGTCCCCTCCCAGGGCCACCTGGAGACCCCGCCCCCACTGCAGGACTCAGCCCAAGCAGAGTTGGGTGGGAGGGGAGGGGAGGGGAGGCGGCTGGAGAAGCCAAGAGCAGGGTTAACAGTCCCCTAGGCAGCCTGTGGACGAGGGGACACTGGCTGGAGCCCGGGTACGAGAGCTCGGCTGGGCACCAGAAGGTGGCCAGAGCACCTAGGGCTGGCGGGACACAGGGTCCAGGCCCACCCTGCCCGGCCCCCCTCCACCGCAACAAGGCCCTGCTGAGTGCGAGGCCGGGGGCGGGGTCCCCACAAGCCACGCCCCCTGGGGAGCCAAGGGAGGGGCCCCACCTAGTACTCACTGGTCCATGTGGACCTGCCAGTAGGCCATGCGTGTGACGTTGTGGTAGATGAGCGAGCCCTTGTAGTACTTGGGGTCGGTGCCGCCCAGCATCAGCTCACCCCCGGGCTGTGCATTTGGGTCCCTGGGGGGGAAGGAGGGAGGGAGTCTGCTGCCCTGCCCACCCCTGCACCAGGCGTCCAGCCCGAGGACTGGGTGGACAGGCACAGGCTGGGACCAGGTCAGAAGTCAGGAATGGGAGGATCGATCTCAGCAGGTGCCCCAGAGCAGGACTCTTCCTGGGCGGGCAGGGGTGGAAGTATCCAGAAGGGGGGAGGGGCTGTGATCCTACAACCAGTGTGGACCGCAGGCCAAGCCCCATCCTGAGCAGAAGAGATCCTGCTTGGGCCTCTGGGCTCCTGGTCTGCCAGCTGAGGACGGCCAGGGTCAGGCCAGCAGGCAGACGGGAACATGAATGCTAACAGCTCCAGGAGCAGGGACCTTACCTGCCTGGAAGAAAAACCAAGGGCTTCCAGGAGGTGCCGGCAACCCTGAGAGAAGCTGAGCCAGCCGTTCCTGCCCCAGGCCCTTTGCACCTACCTGCTGCTCCCGAGGATGACCTCCATCCAGATCCTTCCATGACTCGCTCCCCCTTCAGATCTCAGCTTTTGACTCTCCCCACCTCTTATTTACACTTATATTAATGCTCTGAGCTCAGCGCGTCTGCCCGGCTGTGCCCAGCACGCAGAGCGCCTTGCTGAGCTCGTCCTTCCGCCACCACTGTGGCCTCCACCTCCTGTCACCTCCAAAACCCACTGTGTGGAGAGCAGATCTCACCTCCAGTGCCCCTCCGCACCCTCAGCCCTGCCCTTGCTAGCCCACTTCCTGCCTCAGCCCATCACCCGGGGAGTCATAGCGCTGGGCCACCCGTCCCCAGTGCCAGGCCCGGCCAATCTCCCGGGTCCACTGCACCTCGTCTGCCTCCCCTGGACCCAAGAACTCAGGGGGAACGGCCCCACTGTTCACCTGCACCCCAGCATCTAGCAGGTGGCCTGGCCCCAAGCAGCTGCTGAGTATTTGCCACTGACCTAGCAAAGGACAGAAGGCAGTTCCCACAGAGGCCAGGCCGAGGGCTCTGGGCTGGAATTCCGCCAGTAATGCCCGGGGTCAGACCCCGGGGGGGGCACGTAGGGCTCGGTGACCATGAGCAGAGCTCAGGGCAGCGGCCACCCGGCCCACGCCCTGCCGCAGCCTCACCCTCAGCACAGCTGCATCCCCCTCCCGTCTGGGCTCCCTCTCGAGGCCCGCAGCACTGTCGTCCTGGGAAGAGGCCGGGAACTGGAAGAGTGAGACCCCTCCCCAAGGACCCCCTCCCCAGCAGCACCCCCGGGGAGGCCTCCCACATGACATCGCCCCAAGCCCTCCCCGAGGTCACCCCCGCAGAAAAACCCTGGCCCTCTTGCCTCCAGAACTCCTGTCACAGATTGAGGCTCGTGGCCTGGTCCCCTGTGGGCCGAAAATGACCCGGGGGCTAAGACCACATCTGCCCATCACCAGGCCCGGGAATGGTGGGCAGACTGACGTGGGGGGGAACCCTGCGAAGACCCCGGCCCAGCTCTGGCTCTCCAAGATCCCAGACCCCGGTGAGACACAGCCTTCTGGAGGGGCTGCCTGTCCGTCTGTGAGAGGGCGCCAACCCATCCTGCAGTCGGAGGTCAGGAGCTGTGACCCAGCGCCTGGCCGGGGGCCACGGGAAGGGCCAGCATGACAGGGACTCGCCCTAACCCACCTGTTCAGGTAGAAGGAGAAGATGTTCTTGTCCACCAGCTTCTGCTGCATCAGGTTGTCAAAGACAGGCACCACGCTGTTCACGGAGATGCGGGGGTAGGCCATGCCCAGGATGCCGTCAAACTTGGCTGCGATGAAGGTGATGCCCGGCTGCTTGGTGGCCTCCCCGAAGGTCTGCCTCTCCACCTTGATGCTGCCCAGGCTCGACAGCCCTGATTTGCAGGGCACCTGAGGGCCACGGCGGCGGGGAGGAGTCAGTGGGCCACGTGGCCCGCCAAGCCCAACGCTGGACCCTGGGCAGCCCATCACCTCCCGTCCCTGCGAGGGCAGCCACGGCTACAAAGCCCAGCTCAGTCGGTGCCTGTCAGGTAGCCCACAGGAGACTCAAGAAGGGCAGAGGACCCAGAAGAAAGGGCTGGCAACCCCGGCCGGACACAGGTGGGGACAACAGGGGTGCGGGGCCCACACCCTGCCAGGAATATTTCAAGGATAGATGCAAACGGAGGGAGGAGGGAGGGTGGGGTTGTGAGCTCAGGCTTTCCCACCCACAGCTCTCCCTTCTGGCCTGTTCCTGCCCTTGGGGAACCCGTGACCCGACCCAGGACTCAAGGCCACACAGCCCCCCCGCCCCACCCCTGCCCCCCCCGCCCCCGCCACCAGGAGCTGCAGATAAAGACAGCACAGGATGTGGGAAGAAATGGCTGTTTGGGGCTGAACCTAGGAGGGGAACGTGCTGGGTGACATCCCATCTCAGGCCCAGAGAGAACGTGGCGGAGGGACCCCTGCAGATAAACCTGGGCAGGCAGATAAGGAGGGGGAGGGGTGGCCCACAGGGAACCACAGTGCCCCTGCCCCTCCCCCCACGCCTCTGCCATTCCCCCATCCAAGTACTGCAGTACGCGGCCTTCCCGGGGCTGGGGGCTGCGAGGGGACCATCTTCTGCTTTGTTCCTCTTCCTCTACAAGTCCCAACCCGGGCCCCTCCTGTGGCCTGGCCCCAGCAGCTCCACCCCAGAGCTCGTGAGAGGCGCAGGGGCACGGGCAGAGCCCACAAGGGCCCCTCAGCCCTCCCCGGGGCAGGTGGGCACATCCTGCAGGCGCCCCCTGCCCCCCAGCAACCCCGGCTGCTGCCCACTCCCGCCCAGCATCCTCTGCAGGTGCCCCTCTGCCAGCACCTCCAGCTGCAAGGAACCCCGGCCATGCCTGACCCCATCACCCAACGGCATCTCAAAGCCAACACGTCAGCACGGGACCCCATCTTCCCACTGGCTCTTCCACCCAGCTCTGTGGTCAGGGGCCTCACCACTAATCACCCACGGGGGTCCTGGTCCCAGAGCCCTGACCGGCGCTCTTACCCCTGTGCCTCAATGGCTCTCTGCCCACTTCCCCTTCCGATCTCCCAGCTGTCACCCAGCCCGCACGCGCGACCACGTCCACCCCGTCCCCGTCCCACTACCACTTCCTCACCACCAAGCACACTGAGCTGCCCCACCTCTGGGCCTTTGCTCAAGCTGAACCCCCAGGCCCCTCGCTCAGCTGACCACTGCTCGCCTCCCGAACTAAAGAGCTCCTCTGGGGAGCTGGCTCAGACCCCTGCCCTGGGGTTGAGGGCAAACCCCCTCCATGGGGAGTGGCCCAGAGACGGACTCACCGACACGGTGTCCTGGCTCAGGTACCCGGACAGGCTGCCTGAGCCGTAGTGGATGTCGAAGGATGTGCCGTTCTTCACGTACGTGCTGGACTTGCCACTGTTGTACTTGTGGTGGGTCCCTGCACCGGCCGGGAGCCCGTCAGGCTGCCCGCCGGGCCACGACCAGACCCGCTGGGCACCCCCGCCGCCTGCTGCAGCCCGTCCACCAACCACCCTCCCAACTCGCTCCATCCTTGGCTCCCACGGTCCCAGCCCAGATGCAAGCAAGGGTGGAGACCCCAGGGAGGAAAGCCTGTCTGGTGTGGCCGAGAGGTGGGAGCTGCGAGCTGCCCACAAGTGCCAGGACAGGGCCACCAGAGGTCTGCGCCTGCCCACCGCTACGCCCCAGGACTGAGGAGGTGGGCCGAGGCTGGACAGCTGAGCCCCAGCGCCCGCGGGGACAGCGCATGCGGGAGAGGGATGGAGGGCTGCATGCCCCTCCCCAGGGCCGCTACCCTCCTGCGTCCATGGCAGGCAGGGGCTGGGCCCGGCCCTCGGTCTCCCTCTGGCCACCAGGGAGAGGCGTGGGACAGGCTGACTTACAGCAGGCGATGTCCAGCAGCTTGCAGTGGATAGACGGGACCCACAGATTGGAAGAGCCGGTGTCGAAGACCACCGTGAAGCACTGCGGGGGCGTCCCGATGCCGATCTCCCCATAGTACTGGGCCTGGGTGGGAGGTAGGGTCTGTCAGGGCTAGGGCAAGGGGCACCCTCACCTCCCCACGGGGCCCAGAGAAGGCCCGGGCCAGGGGAGGGGCCCAGGGTCAGATCTGCTGCCTCGGCTGCCCACCCCCACCTGCCCCCCCGAGCCCTCGGTCCTGGTACCCATGGGCACTTCGGGTTCCAGGGCCCCTGGGGGCCACCCCGCCCCTGCCTGCATGTGAGCTGGGGGACGACCACCCCATGTGAAAGACCCAAAGCCAGCAGTGGAGTCAGTGTCGCGAGAGGGTTGAAACGCCTGCCTGAAGACCCTGTGATTCACGGGTCCAGGGCCCCAGGAGGGAAGACCTCCTCCCAGCGTGAGGGTCAAGTCAGGGCCTGACTCTGGGGCCTCAGGTTCCACGGGGCCAAGCCTGGAGGGCCCCCAGGCAGAGGGACTCAGGTGGCCGAGGGTGCAGGCTGAATCCCTCACTGCCAGCCATGCTGCCTTCACTGCTCTGGGCCTCAGTGTTCCCACCTGCATACAGGGCAGCAGAGGCTGCCCCGGGGGAGGAGGCCCAGGTGCTGACCAAGGGCTCAGGTGAGCATGAAGGGGGCACGTGACCCTTGGAGCCTCCCAGGGAAACCCCGTCTTTGGCCCTCTGGCAGGTCAGAGGACGTGGGCGTTTTTGTCTGGAGTCATCTGGGCCTTGCCTCCCGGGCACTCCCTTCCCCAGGGAGGGAGGGAGGCTGGGCCACCAGTTGCTGCAGGATTCTGGCTCCAACCCCTCCAGTCACCTCTTGCCGGCCACTTCGGCAGCCGCTGACTCATGACCCGACAGAAGTGGCCAGACTTGGGGGAGGGGGGGGACGGGGGTCAGAGAATGACTCAGCAAATCTCCGTTGTGTGTGTGTGTGTGTGTGTGTGTGTGTATGTGTGTGTGTGAATGTATGTGTATGTGTGTGTATGCGTGTGTCCGCGCGTGTGTATGTGTGTGCACATGTGTATGTATGTGTGTGAATGTGAATATGTGTATATGTCTGTGTGTGTGTGTGTGTATGTGTGCGTGCGTGCGTGTGTGTGCGTGCGCGCATGCGCGCTGTGGGGACGGCACCAGGAACTGGTCCGTCAGGCCCCAGGCAGACGGCCCCTCTGACCAGCCTGATCACATGCCTGTGAGGCCACAGCTTCCTGGCACGGCTGGGGCTCCAACCAGGCAGGACAGAGGGCAAGGCCACCCATCCCAACCCTAAGTGGACCAGAGGATGGATGGCAGCAAGGAGCTGGCTCCCCAAGACCCCGGGGGCGGGGGGCGCAAAGAGGATGTCACCTGGGCAGCCCCAGAGGTACCAGGCTGGGGCCCAGGACCTGGCCCCAGCTTGCTGTTTGGCTTCCAGAATGTTCCACGTCTGAGCCTGTTTCCCCCTCAACGGGCAGTGGGCATAAGGGCTGGCCGCTGACCGAAGAGGAAGGTAGGGCCCAGGGACTGGGCCACAGGTTGCCCCAGGCCTTCCAGCAGAATGGGCAAGAGCACAGAAGCTCCAGGGCAGTCAGTGCCGCCTGGGCACACAGGCGATCCAAGCTCAGGGACCCCCAGGCCCCCACCCACAGACTCTCGGGCAGTCCTGGGCCCGATCCTGGGCTCCTCCGTGCCGTGCCCAGCGCCCTCATCCGTAGGGGCTGACACAGCTCCCCCCAGGCTGACCGCCAGGATGAAGACGCCGGCCCAGCTCTGAGCTGACGGGGGCGGTACGTGGGGGAGACGCCAGGGAGGTGCCAGGGCCGCGCAAGTCAACCCTCTCAGCCCCCCGGGACGAGGACCAGGGCGGGCAGGGGAGCTGGGGAGGATGCGGGAGGTCAGAGCCCTCAGTCTGGAGGGGGTTGCGGGCAACGGCCATGGCGAAGGGCATGGCTCAGAAGCCCCTCCCCCATACCATGCAGCTGAAGCCCCCAAAACCACTGGGGCTGAGAACACGAGTATTTCACCCAAATCTGCGCTGGCTCGCAGAACTTGTCTTAAGAGCCAGCCCCTGTCTACAACTGTGTCCGTAGTCAACCCGCTCCCCCAGCCCCTGGTCGCAACCCCCCCGCCCCCACCAAAACTCACATCCATGTAGTTCTTGAGAATCTCAGGAATGGGCCCCTGGGTCACAGTGGGCACCCCCTGGGAGTATTTTGAAATGGGGCCCTTGGCGATCAGGTCTTCCATGGGGCCCCCCATTTCCGACATGGTCCGGCGGATGGATGTGAACTTGTGCAGTGGAATCCTGTCAAGACAGGGGTCCGGGCTCGTCAGGGCTGGCTGGCTGCCACCCCACCTGGAGGCTCCCACACCCACATCCAAGCTGGAGGCCCAACCGCCCCCCCAGACACCTGCACCCCACTGTCCCTACTCTGGGCCCGTTCTGGTCTCTTCTGACCAGTGCGGGCTATGAGGGTGTCGGTGGTCACCTGTCACGTCTGCCCAAAGCCCTCCGCGGAGTCCCATTTGCCTGGCCCTCTGGCCAAACCCGCCACTCTCCACGCAGACCCCACGTTGAGATGGTCCCAGTTTACCCATCTGAGTTATGGGGTGGCCACCTCCTGCCTGTCAGATGGGACTTCCAGGTCACCCCCTCCGAGAAGCCCTCCTTGCCCACCCCCCAGTCCCCCTCACATGACCCCGTTTCCTTGCAGTCCTCACCCCAGGCCACACTGAGCCCAGCGGCTCTCTCCCCACACAGGCCGAAGAGGGGCAAGGTTGGCGCCTGGACCCTGGAGGCGGGGGCTTCCAGGCCTGCCTTCCTCCACGCAAGCCCCAGTGCCCCGCCTGGAGCACCCTTCCCAGCACACACGCCAGCCTGGGTGGCCCACCCAGCAGGAGGGAGCACAGTGAGGGGCCCTTCTCCATCCCCAGCTCCCCAGGGGTCTGAACCCACCCCAGGAGGTGGGAGAGGAGAGCCACCGGACCAAACAGAGCTACTGGATGAAATGTCTTCCCAGCTCTGGGGACCTTCGAGTTCAAGGTCACAGCTGGCTCTTCCTCGCAGGCCAAGGGCGTGCTCCAGGAAGATGGGCCTTTCACCTCTTGCCCAAGACCAGAGAGACTGGAAAAGCCTGAGGTTCTTGCCTGGGGGGAGGGAGGGACACGCCCTCCAGCAACTAAGGAAACAGGTGCCTGCGGTCCCATAGGATTGCGAGATATGAAGGGCTGGGGTTCAGCTGCCCCAAGAGGCCCCAGGCTTCCTTCCCCACTGCCGTCCACCCCCGGGGTAGGGCCTGGGGCTGAGGCCAGAGCAGGCTCAAGCCTGCAGGAGCTCCGCCACAACTGCTCCAGCTGGGACTACTCGCCCCCAGGCCACAGCGCACAAAGGCGCCCACTCAAGAGCCCACACAAGCCAGCCCTTCGGCAAGGCTCTGTCCGCTCTGGCCCCAGCCAGCTCCTGCAGCCCTGAGACCTCACCCACCTGCCCACAGGCAAAGGCCCACAACAGAGGTGGAAGCATGCCTGCCCCAGCCGAGCACAAAGGCCCCGCGGGGGGTGGGGGGGCAAGGGTGGGGGCAGGAAGGGGTGGGCGCACCGCACCCCTCCCCTGCTGGGCGAGCAGGCTGCCTTGCGAGGCCGGGAGGGTGGGGGACCCTCCGCCTAGCTGACACAGCACGGCACAGCCTGGACCAGGCCCGACAGTCCGTGGAGTCACTGGGCCCAGTGGAGCCCCCCAGGCCTGAGGAGGGCATGGTCCTCACTGGGGGCGGCTGGTGTTGCTGCGACAAAGCCCCAGCCCCAGGGTGGGGGGAGCCGCCCACAGCCTGGTGCTGGCTGGGCCGTTCTCCCAGACCCACTCCTTAGGCCGACTCCCTCTGGACTCCGGGACGTGTGGGTCTCCTGGTGTCCAGAGGGTCTCCCAGCCGGCCCAGGACCTATGGTAAGATCTCATGGGACACACCAGGTGGGACCACAACCAGTTCACATCTAGTAAAGGGGACCCCAGGCAGGAAAATGACTTGCCCAGGCTCAGCGGGCTCCTGGGCCTACCCCTCGGTTTCCCGACTTCCACCCGAGAGCGGGCCCTGAGTACAGGCTCCCACCCTACCTGTCCTGGGGACGCTGGGTCGGCTCCCAGTCACAGCCGCCCTCCCTCCTGCTTCCTCCGGTCCCCCCAAGGCCGACCCCATGGTGGTAGAGAGGAAGGGTCGCGGGGCTGACGGGGGCTCTGGGCGAGCCCCGCACCTGCAGAGGTCCCCCCGCCCCGACCGAGGGTGGACCCTGCAGTAGTCCGCGGGGGCGGCAGAGCCGCATGCCGCGCGAGGCGCTCAGGCGGTGCCCGGGAGTCACCGGGGCGCGCGAGCTGCGGGGCTCACCTGACGAGCGCGGCGGCGGGCGCGGCCAGCAGGCCGAGGGCGAGCAGCAGCAGCAGGCAGGGGGTCTGCATGGCGGCGGCGACCCGGTCGGAGCGGACACTCCGAGAGGTCGCGCGCTTATAGCCGGGATGACGGCGCAAGTCGGGACGGGTCAGCTGACTGGCTTGTTTGCACCCCGGCTGATCACGTGGGCCGCCGGCGGCGGCGCGGGGGCGGGGCCGGGGCGGGGCCGGGGCGGGGCGACCCCGGGCTCGGAACAGACTCTCCGGCTCGGGCCCGCGCACGGCGGGCGGGGATGCGCTCGCCGCCCGTCCCAGTCGGGCCCTGCCCTGACCCCCCGAGAATTACCGAGACCCGGCCGGGGCAGAAGGGGACGGGGCCTGGGACCACCCCCTGGACACCTTAGCCGGGTGACGTCCCCGGAGCCGCGGGTCCTTCCCCGCCCCAGGCGCGCGGTTGTGCAGGGCGCCCTGCTCCATCCTCCCCCTCCCCCTGCTCCCTCCAGGGGCGCCCCTGTCCCTCCCACTCTTCCTTCACCCTGGGAATCTCCCAGGTACCCCCTCTGGAAGCTCCAGCCACCCTCATCCTCCCTCTCCAGGTGTCCACAGCCCTCCCACCCCCCAGTACCCCTCCCCAGAGCAGCACCTGGCCTGGCCCTGCCCGGGTCACCCTGGGCCCTCCTTCCTGTGTAACCCGGCACCTCACCGTCCCCACCAGGCCCCAAATCTCAAAGGATGCTGTGGCGGGGGGAGGGGGCGGGAAGGGAGGGAGGTCTCGGCCGCAGGTACTCCCGATCAGTTTTTACGGGCCTCAGGGGTAGGAGAGCCCCTTGCTCTGGCCAGTGCTCAGCCCTGACTGAAGCCACAGTGACCTGGTCAGCAACCATTCCTTCCTGCCCAGCCTGCTCCCCAAGGAGAGGGCCAGCTCCATCCCTCCACCCTCAGTCCCAGCCAGAGGAGGAAAGAATTTGGACAGGTCATTTCAGAGAACGTCATGTCAAGAAGGAAATTAAGCAGGAGAATGTGCTAGGAAGTGACCGCTGTGGGGGGCGGGCCTCCCTGAGGAGGTGACATTTGTGCAGGATGTGAACAGTGAGGAACCTTCACAAGGGGACTTGCCCAGGGCACTTTTTCGTGAGTGGTCCTCCCAGCTCCCCCACTTAAAGGGGGGCAAACAGGTTCTGTGGCTCACAGAGGCAGGGTTAGAATTCCCGTCTTTTCTGTAACCACTAAATAAACCAGAACCCTGACCTCGGCCACCATCACAGCCTCCACGCTGGTCAGCCTGATGGCTACAGGTGAGTGACCCCCGCCTCGCCCTACCTCCGTACCCAGCCATCACATAAATACTGGGTTCCCTGCTGTGGTTCTAGATGTGAGGACTGAAGCCGGGAGCAAAGCAGGCACACATCCTTGCCCTCGGAATCTGGCCCCGCGCCCTCGGGTCCAAGGCTGTCCTCCGTGCAGGCCCAGAAGTGGGGCCCTTGCACCAGGCGTTATCCCCTCCCTCCCGGCAGGCCAGTATCTTGGAGAGGTCAGCCAAGTCCTGGGTGGGCTGGAGTCTGCCATACAGTGGAAGGGGTCCCAGCTGGTGTCTCCTGGGTCACCGTGCTGGTCCTGATGTCTGGTGGGGACATGATAGCGTGTACCTGTGGTGCTCAGAGACAGACGTCTGAGAAAACACACGTTCAGAGTGTCCTACCTGCTGCTTCTTCAGAGGCATTTCTGAGGCCCCTGGGGGGTCTGGGCAGGAGGCAGCGTGGGTGATCGGAGGGGCCAGAAGCTTGACACGGCAGCCAGTTGTGTCTGGCCCGAGCTGGTGGGAGCCAAGCTGACATCCTTGGTTTTCCCTGAAGGCGGCAGGGGGCTGCTGAGAAGGGACCCTCTGCTGGCCCAAAGGGTGGAGAGGCCCTCACCCACTGCGGAGGCCGTCTGTCCATTTATTACAGAGCAGAGATGCTCTCTGTGCTGGTCCCCAGCCCAACCCTTGATGCTCCAGGAGGGAGAGCCCAGGCCCAGATGTGTGTGTGGAGGGGGGGTGTCCTGCCCAGGTGAGTCGAGAAGAGTAGCCCCTTCTGGGGGCTCCTCCCTTTGACCTCCACCTCCCTTTGACCTCCGCTCGGCATCTCGTGGGTCAGGCCCTCTGGGACCCTGTGCATCCGTTTTCCCCTCCCAACATGTGACTGTGGGGCACCAGCCGCATGCCAGGCGAGCTCTGGGCGCCGTGGAAATCATGGGAACAAAACAGGATCCCTGCCTTTGTGGAGTTTATACTCCAGGCAGGGGAGACAGAAGATAAAAAGGCTGCTCACACAGGTCACTGTAAGGAGATGATGAAGGGAAAGTCGGGGCAGGGGAGGGACGGCAAGTGACAGGAAGCGGGTGTTGCAATTGGAGAAGCCTCGTGCAAGCACGTTAAGTCAGCTGAGCACAGGCAGAGGGGGCGGAAGAGATGAGATCAGGGGTCAGAGCGGAGCTTCCCTGCCAGGTCACTCGGACGTCCAGCCACCGAGAGGACCCCGGGTGGGATGAGCTGAGGGTTCTGAGCACCACACGCTGGCCGCCCTGCAGAGCAAGGCGAGGGAGGAAGGGCGACCGTAGACGAGCTTGCAGGCTGGGGCCACCATCCACGTGGGGGCTGAGGTGGCCTGTACTGGGGCGGTGGCCAAGGAGGCTGTGAGAAGCAGCTAGATTCGGGATGCACTTTTGAGGCAGAGCCTGTGGGCTATGCTGATGGAGCGGGGAAATGGTGTGCAGTGGAGGGATTAACACTGACGCAGGTGTGTGCACAGTGGCCAGAAGGATGGCAGTTAGCGGCCAAGATGGGGACGGATGCGGGAGGAGGGACGGGGAGGGAGACGGGGAGCTCCGTTTCAGATGTTTGTGACATTGGCATGATGCCCGGGGGACATGCAGTGGCGCTGCTGAGTGGCTGCAGCTACTGGGCTTGGGAGTTGAGGCGAGAGATCCAAGCTGAGACAGAAACTTGAGCGTCATCAATACTCAGCACTTTCTAAACGGTGAGATCAGATGCTAGGAGAGTTGCCTGGGGGCTCCCAGCTTTATGTGGTTAGAGAATTGAGGGGGAACCAGCAAAGGAGACAGCAGGAGCAGCTGGGGACAGGAGGAGTGCCCAAGGAGGGTTGTGGCCCGCCTATGGGCCAGGGGCAGGATGGGACTCTGCACCGACCACGGGACTTAGTGACTTGGCCTGGAGGAGAGCAGTTTCACTGAAGTGGCCGCAGTGATGTTTAAGAGAGAGCAGCTCTTGTAAAGACCCGGTGATCGAGACAGTGTGGTGTTGATGCAAAGACAGGCAAATAGATGGGGGAGCTGAACGAAGGAGAGCCCTGCACTCCTGCAGTGGGGAAGGCTCTCTTCTCAATGGACGTGCAGCGGGATGGGAGGGCCTCGATCCCTCCCTCACACCACTCACAGCTGTCAAAATCCCAGGTGGGTTAGGAAGATGGTCAATTCCTTAGGTCAGTTAGATCCACGGTAAATGCATCAGGGGGAAAACAACAAAGGAGGCCGCCTTCATGATCTTGAAACCAACAAAGATTTGTGTTTTAAATAGGAAATGCACAAACCCCACCAAATCTGTGAAAAAGACAGACAGGATTAGGAGAACGAGAAGAGAAGGAGAATGAGAAGAGAAGGCATCCAAAATACGTGGAAACTCTTGAAACCCAACAGTCGGCAAGTGCGCAGGATCAGACGCCCCAGCAAAGGAGACGTCCAGAGGACAGAGAAGCCCGTGGAGAGACATTCACGTCAGCAGGGAAACGCACGTTAAAATGGCAACCGGAGGGACTTCCCTGGTGGTCCAGTGGTTAAGAATCCGCCTTCAGATGCAGGGGTCAGGTTCAATCTCTGGTCCGGGAACTAAGATCTCACACGCCGCGACTAAGCCCATGTGCGCTAGAGCCCACGCGCCACAACTAGAGAGAAACCCATGCGCTGCCACTAAGACCCGATGCAGCCAAATAAATAAATTAATTTAAAAAACCAAACAGAAAGCCGTCAACCAGATACCTCTACACACCATCAGAGCGGCCAAAACCTGGACACTGACGGCACCAGGTACCGGTGAGGGTGTGAAACAGCGGGAACCCGTATCCATCACTGGTGGGAACGCAGATGGTGCCGTCATTTTAAAGGAAGACGGTTTGGTGGTTTCTTAAAAACTAAACCTGCTCTTACTATATGATCCAGCAGCTGCGCTCCTTGGTATTTACACAGAGGAGCTAAAAACTTCTGTCCACACAAAACCCCGCACACAGATGTTTATAGCAGCTTTTTGCGTAATTGCCAAATCTGGAAACAACCAAAATGCCCTTCGGTAGGTGGATGGATCGATACACTGTGGTCCATCCAGACAATGGAATATTGTTCAGCGCTAAAGAGAAATGAGCTATCAAGCCACGAAAAGACGCAGAGGAAACATAGAGGCATATCTGTAAGTGAAAGGAGATAATCTGAAAAGGCCACACACTCTTGTGATTCCAACTGTATGACATTCTGGAAAAGGCAAAATCATGGAGACAGTAAAAGAATCAGTAGTAAAAGAACCGGGGGTTGGAGGAGGGGAGGAGCGGAGGAGAGGAGGAGGGTCAATGGGCAGACTCAGTAGAGCCATTATTACAGCAGTTAAGAGACTCTGCGTACGATGCTTCAAGTGTAGATACAGGACATGATGGGTTTCTCAAAACCCATAGAATGTACAACACAAGGAGTGAACCTTAATGTCCCTCCTTGTGACATTAATGTTAATAACAATGTATCAATATCAATAATGTATAATAATAATGTATCAATACTGGCTCATTGATTTTAGCAAATGTATCACTAATGCAAGATGTTAATAATAGTGGACACGTGTGTGTGTGTGCGTGTGTGTGTGTGTGCGTGTGTGTGGGGGAGGTGAGTTTATGGGAACTCTGTACTCTCTGCAATTTTTCTGTGTATGTAAAACTGTTCTAAAAAATAAAGTATTAATAGAAAAAAGGGCATCAATCTCTCTCAGGGGAAAAGTGATAAATTAGTCTATATCAAGATTGATAACTTCGGTTTCTCAAAAAACACCGTGTTAAGAGAGTGAAGAGGCAAAGCCACAGAGAGGGAAAAACCGTTTTCATTGCACAAATCTGACGAGCAACTAGCATCTGAAATATAAAAGGAGCAGCAAACCCATAAAAAGGCAAAACCTAACAGAGCAACGCAAACCAGGAGAATGATTTGCTAGACGCTTCGCACATAGGCACAGGGAACCAGGGGCCCAAGAGGCGGGAAAAGTGCTTATCTTCCTTTGTCATCAGGAAGGTGCCAGTCAGATCCCAGGTAGGGACCTTACACACCCCCCAGAGTGGCTCCAGTGGAAACACCGGATTAGCTAAGCGTGGCTGAGACGTGGGGCAGACGGACGTGCCAGGGAACGGGGACCGGCCCTTGGAGGGCCATGTAATCCCGTCCACTGGAGCTGGTCCCCAGCTGTCCTGGTCAGCGGTGCACATCCTGGCTATCGAGGCAGGTGGAGAACGTGACACCATAGCCCCACGAGGAAAGCCCCGCGGCCCGTGGAAGCTTCGTCCCCGAGACTGGAGGGGGTGGGCGCCCCACGGCACAGCTACACGCCCGGGGGCCACACAGCCTGCAGGGCGAACGGTAACCACAGGCCACGCGGTGGACCCTGCAGATGCGGGGTGGGGCTGCGGCAGGGCCCCTGGTCCTGCTGTCCTCACCTCCCTCCCATCAGTTTGCAAGGTGAAGGGTGGGGGCTGCAGACGGGCAGTGGGCTCTCTCTGCCCTGGTCTCCCTGCCCCAGGTTCGGGTCTGGCCCGAGGCTTGGATCCCCCAGCCCTGTGTGAAGCTCTGAGCCTGCTGCTCCCTGGCGCCTGGAGGGAAGGAGGGATGAGGCCCCTGTGAGCCCAGCAGCTGAGAGGGACGGTGAAGGGCAGAGTGGGCAAGGTGCTCCCGGATGCAGCCAGAAGTGGTTTGTCACCAGGTCCTCCCTTAGGTGGGTGGAGGTGCGGCTGGGCTGCTGGGTCACGCCTCTCCCTGTTCTCACTGCCCCGCCCACCTCTAGGGCCTGAGTCACCCTGCCCTCAGGCCCCCAGAGCTGGGCCACCCTGGCCCCAGGAGGAAGGGGAGGGTGCAGCCCCTGGGGCCCCAGCCATAGGCTCCGGCTAGTAGTGCTGCCGGAGGGAGGGAATTAGCTTCAGATCCGCTGATCTTGGACAGGGACCCACTGGTGGGGGAAGGGTGGGAGCTGTGAGTGGTTGGCAAAGTTAGGGCAGAGGAGGGGGTACCCGGGCACAGGTGGAGGATGGGGGGGTACATGCTTGGGCACAGGTACAGGATCAAGGGGGGTCCATGCCCAGGCACAGGTGGAGGATGTGGGGGGGTCCATGCCCAGGCACAGGTGGAGGATGGGGGGGGTCCATGCCCAGGCACAGGTGGAGGATGGGGGGGTCCATGCCCAGGCACAGGTGGAGGATGGGGGGGGTCCATGCCCAGGCACAGGTAGAGGATCAAGGGGGGTCCATGCCCAGGCACGGGTGGAGGATGGGGGGGTCCATGCCCAGGCACAGGTGGAGGATGGGGGGGTCCATGCCCGGGAACAGGTGGAGGATGGGTGGGTCCATGCCCAGGCACGGGTGGAGGATGGAGGGGGGTCCATGCCCAGGCACAGGTGGAGGATGGGGGGGGGTCCATGCCCAGGCACAGGTAGAGGATCAAGGGGGGTCCATGCCCAGGCACAGGTAGAGGATCAAGGGGGGTCCATGCCCAGGCACAGGTGGAGGATGGGGGTGGGTCCATGCCCAGGCACAGGTGGAGGATGGGGGGGTCCATGCCCAGGCACAGGTGGAGGATGGGGGTGGGTCCATGCCCAGGAACAGGTGGAGGATGGGGGGGGTCCATGCCCAGGCACAGGTGGAGGATGGGGGGGGGTCCATGCCCAGGCACAGGTGGAGGATGGGGGGGTCCATGCCCAGGCACAGGTGGAGGATGGGGGGGGTCCATGCCCAGGCACAGGTGGAGGATGGGGGGGGTCCATGCCCAGGCACAGGTGGAGGATGGGGGGGGGTCCATGCCCAGGCACAGGTAGAGGATCAAGGGGGGTCCATGCCCAGGCACAGGTGGAGGATGGGGGGGGGTCCATGCCCAGGAACAGGTGGAGGATGGGGGGGGTCCATGCCCAGGCACAGGTGGAGGATGGGGGGGGTCCAGGCACAAGTGGAGGATGGGGGGGGTCCAGGCACAGGTGGAGGATGGGGGGGTCCATGCCCAGGCACAGGTGGAGGATGGGGGGGTCCATGCCCAGGCACAGGTGGAGGATGGGGGTGGGTCCATGCCCAGGCACAGGTGGAGGATGGGGGGGTCCATGCCCAGGCACAGGTGGAGGATGGGGGTGGGTCCATGCCCAGGAACAGGTGGAGGATGGGGGGGGTCCATGCCCAGGCACAGGTGGAGGATGGGGGGGGGTCCATGCCCAGGCACAGGTGGAGGATGGGGGGGTCCATGCCCAGGCACAGGTGGAGGATGGGGGGGGTCCATGCCCAGGCACAGGTGGAGGATGGGGGGGGTCCATGCCCAGGCACAGGTGGAGGATGGGGGGGGGTCCATGCCCAGGCACAGGTAGAGGATCAAGGGGGGTCCATGCCCAGGCACAGGTGGAGGATGGGGGGGGGTCCATGCCCAGGAACAGGTGGAGGATGGGGGGGGTCCATGCCCAGGCACAGGTGGAGGATGGGGGGGGTCCAGGCACAAGTGGAGGATGGGGGGGGTCCAGGCACAGGTGGAGGATGGGGGGGTCCATGCCCAGGCACAGGTGGAGGATGGGGGGGTCCATGCCCAGGCACAGGTGGAGGATGTGGGGGGCGGTCCATTCCCAGGCACAGGTGGAGGATGGGGGGGTCCATGCCCAGGAACAGGTGGAGGATGGGGAGGGTCCATGCCCAGGAACAGGTGGAGGATGGGGGGGGGTCCATGCCCAGGCACAGGTGGAGGATGGGGGGGTACATGCTTGGGCACAGGTGGAGGATGGGGGCGTCCATGCCCAGGCACGGGTGGAGGATGGGTGGGTCCATGCCCAGGCACGGGTGGAGGATGGGGGGGTCCATGCCCAGGCACGGGTGGAGGATGGGGGTGGGTCCATGCCCAGGAACAGGTGGAGGATGGGGGGGGGTCCATGCCCAGGCACAGGTGGAGGACGGGGGGGGTCCATGCCCAGGCACAGGTGGAGGATGGGGGGGTACATGCTTGGGCACAGGTGGAGGTTGGGTGGGTCCATGCCCAGGCACGGGTGGAGGATGGGGGGGTCCATGCCCAGGCACAGTTGGAGGATGGGGGGTCCATGCCCAGGCATGGGTGGAGGATGGGTGGGTCCATGCTTGGGCACAGGTGGAGGATGGGGGGGTCCATGCCCAGGTGGAGGATGGCGGGGGTCCATGCCCAGGCACAGGTGGAGGAAGGGGGGGTCCATGCCCAGGTGGAGGATGGGGGGGGTCCATGCCCGGGCACAGGTGGAGGATGGGGGGGGTCCATGCCCAGGCACGGGTGGAGGATGGGTGGGTACATGCTTGGGCACAGGTGCTCACATTCACCCCTGGTCCAGGGCCTAGGAATCCTGGGTGCCCTGCAGGGCAGGGAGCTGGCATGGCTGAAGTGCTCTCGTCCACCCTGACGCCTGGACAGGGTCATTCAGTGCCTCCTTCCCTGGCCTCTGCCCCCTGCACCTTAGTCCAGTTCTCCGCACGACGGGGAGAAACAGCTTCCAGGGCCCACAGTGGCTAAACGTTACCCTGTGAGTCCCCTCCCAGTGGGCTCCTGCTACGGCCCGCACCCCAGCCATGAGCATCCCCCAGTTCTGAGCCCAGCACGGGGCCTGGTTCTAGACCAGCAAGGAGCTGTGGGTGAGGCCTGGCTGCATAGGCAGGTGTCTTGGGGTGTCCAGATGGGCCCGTGCTACCAAGGATCGTGTGTGCGTGAACGCTGGTTGGTTGACTGTGCTGAGCTTTGCGAAGTCCCAGCTTCTGAGATGGAGACAATACCCAGTGGTCTCGCAGGGCCTCAGTCCAGGCACTGGTGAAAAGGAGACCAGGGTCCCAGTGGCTCACAAGCCCTCTGGAGCAGGCATCCGAGCCCCAAGGGTTGAGCCCTGAGCCATGGCCTTCCTCCATCATGGTTTCTCTGGGGAGGTGGGATGGGGCGGGGGCTGGTAGCCACATGGGGCCCGTGGGACCCCAGGAGCCAACATGTTAGGGACCTGCCTGGGCAGAGTGCAGAGCCTGCTGTGGCCGGCGTCTGGAGTGATGGCGTGCTGACTCACCTCCTCCGTGTCCCCCCCGACCCCGTTTGGTCAGGGACCCCTCCCCTCGTTCTCTAACAGAACCCACCTCACTCCCAGGTGCCAGCCTCTGAGCTGCACGCTGGGAACAAACAAGACAGAAGCAGACCTGTCTTCCTGGGGCAGCTAGACCCAAACCAAGTCCTCAAGCAGTGCATGGCCTGGTCACAGGCTAAGGCTGGTACTGAGAGGATGGCTGCAGTAAGGTGGCGACCACCATATGCCCTCCTGAACGGTGAATGGGAGCTGGACCGGGACAATGTGGGCCGCGGGTTGCGGGGGAAGAGGGCCTTTGGAGCTTGGGGAGCAGCATGTGCAAGGAGCCTGGGTGGGGGGCTTCCCTGGTGGCGCAGTGGTTAAGAATCCACCTGCCAGTGCACGGGACATGGGCTCGAGCCCTGGTCCAGGAGGATCCCACATGCCGCGGAGCAACTAAGCCCACGAGCCACAACTACTGAGCCCGTGAGCCACAACTACTGAGCCCACGAGCCACAACTACTGAGCCCGTGAGCCACAACTACTGAGCCCACGAGCCACAACTACTGAGCCCGTGAGCCACAACTACTGAGCCCACGAGCCACAACTGAGCCCGTGAGCCACAACTACTGAGCCCACGAGCCACAACTACTGAGCCCGTGAGCCACAACTACTGAGCCTGCACTCTACAGCCCGCAAGCCACAACTACTGAGCCCGTGAGCCACAACTACTGAGCCTGCACTCTACAGCCTGCGACCCACAACTACTGAGCCTGCAAGCCACAACTACTGAGCCCATGAGCCACAACTACTGAAGCCCGTGCGCCTAGAGCCCGTGCTCCACAACAAGAGAAGCCTCCACAGTGAGAAGCCCACGTACCGCAACTAAGAGTAGCCCCCGCTCGCCACAACTAGAGAAAAGCCCGCACGCAGTAGCAAAGACCCAACATAGCGGTGGTGGGGGGGGAAAGCCTGGGTGGGATGGAGAGCAGTGAGCTCCAGGGATGCAGAGAAGCCCCCGATGGGAGGCGGGGAGAGTGGGGGTGTGGACAGAGGGCTGATGGGCTGTCTGGTCAGGCGGTGTTCCCAGTGGGAGCTCGGCCAGACTGTGGGAGGCCCCGGAGCAAGAGCCTTGCCTTCACTCACGGGGCAACGAGCACCCATGGAACAGTGGGAATCTGCCGTGCAGACCCCATGAGGCCGGCTCCCGGGACGGGCCTGAAGCCGTGAGAGCAGTGAGGACGTGCAAAGAGCAGAGGGCCCGGGAGTGACCTGACCACCAGCTCCTGCATGTGACGGTGGCCTGGGGGTTCTCCAGGCGGAGGGGATGGACCTGACTAGGATGGTGGCCTTAGGAATGGGACAAAGGGACTGACAACAGATACCGGGAGTGGTGGACGCAGGAGGGTGAGGAAGAGGGGGCAGGCTGCACGGACTGTTGCCCTGTCTGCTCCTCCTGAAAATAAGGGCACCCCTGGTTCTGGCGAGAGGCCCTGGGGAAGTGTTCCCTGTCAGTGTCCGGTGGCTGCCGTGACAGCCGCACAGACAGCACAGTCATTCCCCACCGCTCGCAAGACCTGACGTCTGAACTCAGCCACGATGGGCGAAAGTCAGAGTGGTGCAGGGCTGGTTCCTTCTGGAGAATCCAGGGGAGAATCTGTTCCTGCCTCTTCCAGCTTCTGGAGACGCCGCATCCTGGACTCGTGGTCCTTCCTCCATCCTCAGAGCCACTGGTGCAGCCTCTCCCTTCTCTCTCTTATGAAGACCCCCGTGATGACACTGGGCCCACCTGGGGACCCCAGGACCATGTCGCATCTCAAGATCTTTCGCTCGCTCACAACCTGCGGAGTCTCCTTTGCCGTGGAAGGTCACGCATTCACGGGTTTGGGGGACTGGGAGGGGGCGTTATTCTACCCCCCACACTGTCATTTGTTGAAAAGGGGAACCTCGGGCTTCCCTGGTGGTCCAGTGGTTAAGACTCCGCACTCCCAATGCAGGGGGTGAGGGTTTGATCCCTGGTCTGTGAACCAAGATTCCACATGCCACGTGGTGGCCGAAAAAAAAAAAAAGAAAGAAAGGAAGAGAGGAAGGAAGGAAGGAAGGAAGAAAGAAAATGGGAACGTTAAAGTGGTGACGAGGAGTTCAGTTTGGGGCCCAGAGGGTGTGCGGTGCCGGTGGGCTGGTCCTGCCAGGACAGGCGTCCCCAAGGCTCGTGGACATGTGGGGCAAGTTCAGAGCAAGGCCGGGAGAGGCGTGGAGTTGCGGCGGTCAGCCGGCGGGGGAGCTGGTGGAGCAGGACAGTGAGAGTAAGCGGGCAGGTGAGGGGGTGCGGGACGGATGCCCCGGAGAGGCTAAGTGGGATGGGCGGGTGGCTGGACCTGGGAGGCTTGCAGGGCTGTGGGGCGGGTTGGTGCAGCTGGGATGGTGGTCGCGCTGCTCTGCCCAGGTCTGCTGGGCCGGGCTGGGCCGGCCGGCTTGCTTGTTTTTCGGCGCCGGCTTTGTGAGTGTCGGGAAGAACTGTCTGCGGCTTCCCCGGAGCACTCTCGGGTCCTCCACATGCCTGCAGAGCGAAGGTGTGACTTGTGCCTTGGCGGCTGGAGGCCGACGGAGCAGAGGCGCGCCACCCAAAGCTGCGTTCACATCCACCCCCAGATGTGGCCAGGGACCCGCCGCCAGGCAGCTGACCTCCATCTACAGCCACGTGCCGGGCCAGCTGCTCCCAGGGAAGGCGCGCTTCCCGACAAGAAGGGGGCCCAGGCCGTCTTGCCTCGATGCGCCCCAATCCACCCCGAGATGTCCTTAGAGCAGAGCAAGGGGCGTGCCCACATGGCTGTCCTCCTGAGGGCAGGGCCACGGTGACCCCGTCATGACCTCCCAGGTGTGGGTGCACAGGTGGGTGGGAGCCCATTGCAGTGGAGCCCAGGCATCGGCTCACCGTCCAGTCCCAGGGCCGGTCCTTCTTCCGGAACAGACCTGATCGCTCTTCCCGCAGCTCCCGCCCACCCTCCGCCCACAGCCGGCAGTGCAGGGCCGGTTCCCAGGGGTGGGCAGGTGGCTGGCGGTCAATGCCAGCCTGCTCTCGGGACACCAGCTTCTCTGCAGCACCCAGCCCCTCCCAGGCAGCCTGAAAGACGGGTCTGGGGCTGCAACACCCACTGTCTTTGGAGCAGTGACTCAGCAGAGCAGGGAAGGTGGGGTAGGGGGAGGCCTGTGTCCCGTGAACAATGCCCTGATTCTTCTGAGACCCGGCTTGGATTCTGTCGTAGCCAGTGCACGAGCTGAGGGGCGGGAGGGATGGGCCTCGGCCCACCTGGAGGCAAATACTGAGGCCTCGACTTTCAATCCTGGAGGGACCGGGAGCCACGGACTCAGACACCCCCCGCCCCTCCCCCCCCGACTCTGTGAGTGACCCAGGGCTGTCCCCTGCACTTCCCCCATTCCCTGCCAGCAGGGAGCATGGCCCTGGAGCAGACTTCTCCCCAGTGGCGAGCCCTCAGCCCTCTGGGGTGGGTTCTTCAGCTGCCCCATGCCTCAGTCTCTTGTCTGTAAGATGGGGTCATGCTGTGGAATCTCTCCTGCAGGGAGAGAGCACAGGGGCAGGTGTGTGGGGCAGGGCGGCCAGTGCTCAGGTGCAGCCTGCCCCCTCTCTGTCCCCGCTGGGCTGCTCAGCTGCCGCTGCAGAAGCCCCAGGGGCTTTGCCTTCTCTGGTCACAGACCCCCAGGCTGAAGGAAGGACCGCAGAGGTGGGAGGGGCGTGGGGCCTGGGCTGGAGTGCTCAGGGCCTCCGAGGCAGGGCTCCAGTGTTGTGGGGACTCCGCAGGGCCGAGAAGCAGAGGGGACTGGGTGCAGCCCGGGGGGGTCAGCGGGGAGAGGAGGGCAGAGGCTGGCATGGGACTGGGAGGCAGTGGATGGGCTGGCCGAGGGGAAGGGAGAAGGGGCCAAGGACACCTCCAAGAAGACGCGGCCACAAGAGGAGCACGTGCGAGGGGCAGGCTGAGACGCTGCTAGGACCCCAGCGGGGCTGAAGGGCAGCAGGATACAGGGTCTGGAAGCCAAGAGCAGGAGGTGGCCACCATGGAGCCGGCCGGTGGCCTGAGCGATGCTCTGATGCCTCCAGAGGGGGAGGCTGGGACCCTCCACCAGAGGCAGCCCTTGTGGCCCTGGGGACTTGCCGGGGGCAGCTCGAGTGGTCCGGTGGGGAGAGGAGATGCTGAGGTTGTGGTCCATCCCGGGGAGAGTGGCTACAAGGGAGGGGAGGGGGCCATGGCCAGGAAGTGTCCTCTGGGAGAGCCTTTCAGGGACGACGGCCTCTCTGCCGGCTTGGCCACAGGCAGCTGGAGGCCACTCCCCCCCAGAGCCTGCACCGAGTGCCCTCGGGGCCCCAGGCCTGCTAACCCTGGGCACATGACAGTGGCGGGAGGCTTTTTGCACGAGGATCGGCCCCGCCGGCAGCTTCCTTCCCTTTCTGGCTGGGGTTCTTGCTGTCTGTGTCAGGAGCCGCGGGAAGCTGCCTTGGCCTCAGGTTCCGTCCACTCCATCCCCAGGGGAGGCCGCCCCGCTTCTCAGCGCAGCTGCCCACCCAGCACACAGGCCTGGTCTCTCGGGTGGACAGAGGCTCTTGGAGGCCCTTCCAAAGCGGCCACTTCCCGTGGGTCCTGCAGCCCCTGCCAGGCCCCCCTGCCCTGCATGTGGTGCCCCTCCTCCCCCGGCTTAGACCACGTCAGGGGCAGCACCTCGGCCTGGAGCGTCCCCCTCCTGGGGTGCAGACAACACGTGGGCGCCCAGACACGGGAGCTGTTATTACCCTGGGGGCGGGGGGGCAGCAGGCCGGTGGTTTCCAGGGGGTGGGACTCCTGCCGGGGACTCATGCTGACAACACGGGAAGCCTGAGGGCACGAGGGAGGGCCGTCAGGAGACCAAGCTGAGAATGGGGTCCCAGCACATGGCGGGGAGGTGCGGGGGTCCCAGAAGCATCTGCCTGCAGACTGGTGTCCAGCACCAGCAGCCCGCACATCCCTGCACCTGGCTTCACCCACAAGCCCTTCCTCACCCTGTCGGGGTGACAGTCTGGGTCGCCCCCCAGAAACTGTAGCCCCTCCTTCCCGTGTCCACGGGAAAAGAGCCCCCTCCTCTGTGGCCTGGACAGGGTCCCTGACGGGCAGAGGGCTTGGGTGCCCACTCCGAGCTCCCCGATGGCAGGATACTCTTCCAGCCCACCCTCCACCCCCTTCACCCCCACTCTCAACCGGCCAATGGCTCACATCTGGGCCGGCGAAGACCCCTCCCTCGGCTTCCAGGTCTGAGGCAGCAGAAACCTGAGCACACCATGGAGCCCTCAGCTACACACTACTGACCCTCCCGCTGCCCCCCAGGAGAGGAAGCGTTACCCCAAGCTCCGGACAGACCTGCCAGGTGGTGAGCAGAGCCCAGGCTTCGAGCTCCAGCGAGACTGCCGCTGTGCCCCGTCCCGGCTCTGGGGGCTCTGCCCCACCTCTTTCCCACCTTCCTCCACCCCCTCCTGCCACTGAATCCCTTTATCCTCGTGCTAGGTTGAATAGTATCCCCCAGGGAGATCCACGTCTGTGAGGGTTAATTTCATGTGTCAACCTGACTGGGCCATGGGGGTCCCAGATGTTCGGTCAAACACGAGTCTGGGCGTGTCTGGGAGGGTGTTTCTGGATGAGATGAACGTCCGAATTGGCGGACTCGGTAAAGCGGATGCTGGGACTTAGCCTCCATAATCACGGGATCAACACCTCATAAGACAGGAAGGTGGGGTACGGTAGCTAGACATCCTGTTGGTCCTGTTTCTCTGGAGAGCTCCCAGAACGTGTGGATATGTGACTTCACGTGGCAAAGGGACTTTGCGGATATAGTTAAGGGAAGGATCTCAAGCTGGGACGATTCCCCTGGATTATTGGGTGGCCCCCAAATGTGGTCACGAGGGTCCTGACGAGAGGGAGGCGGGAGGGCCAGAGTCCGAGAGAGTCTGGAAGACTCGACGCTGCCACCTCTGAAGAGGGGCATCCTCTCACCTCGCTCCGAGAGGCGGAGCTGCGATTCCATTTCACAGGTGTTGGAAATTTCACCCCGCAGGCCTGCAAGCCCTGTACTTGCACGGCCTCGAGACCCAAGAAAGAGCCCGGAGTCAGCGACAGAGACAGCGACGGTTTAATGGACGGGGGATCTTCCACATCCGAAGTGGGGTCCTGGAGCGACACCCCACCGTGCGTGGCAGACGGCGGCGGGCAGGACGTGGTGGGGAGGTTACTGGCTGTGGGAGAGACTGACGTCAGTTTGGCTCATGGATTACAGGGAAACCAACAGAGGGGCGTGCCCCTCACTGCCCCTCTGATAAACTGTCATAGTGGAGATAGCTCTGACCTGAAGATTGTAACAGTCATCACTAGCTGCGGCCCAGGGGGCAAGTATGTAGGCAAGTATGTGGGCATAGATTAGGCTCTATGACTAAGAGGGAAGGTGAGTCAGGTGAGTGGGGTGTAGGTGAGGCGGGGACTGGTCCAGCAGGGATGTACAGAGAGCAGCCACCTTGGGTGGCCTGACCGCACTCCAGGAGACAAGACAGCGGCTTGGACAGGTCGAGCGAGCAGCTAAGAAGTGGAGTCAGACTTTTAACGCCAGGGTCTGGCTCCCAAGACTGAGCTCCCACCCACCACCCGAGGGGTACAGGCAGGATGGCCCCAGCAGTCTGCCTGGCCTCCCCGCCCTCCCCTCCCGCTGCAGGCCAGGGACAAAGCGGGGGGGCACCATCCCCCTCCTGCCACCGTCCCGCATCAGAAGCAGCCTCCCAGGGTCGGCGGGCCCTTCCCACGCCTTACTGGACAGACCCACGTTTTTGTTTTATCAGCTTTATACCCCTCGGTGAAGGAGGCCAAGAACACTCAGAGGTTTGTTCAGAAAAGCAGAGTGTGGGTCAGCCGAGGTCAGGTCGCTGTAACAAAACCATAGCCCTGGCGGCTTAAACAGCAGATGTTTATGTCCCCAGTCCCGGAGGCTGGAATCCCAGATCCAGGTGTGGGCAGGGCTGGTCCTCCTGAGGCCTCTCTCCTCGGCGGCGTGTAGACGGCCGTCTCCTCCCTGTGTCCTCACGGGGTCGTCCCTCCGTGTGTGTCTGTGTCCTGACCTCCTCTTCTCATAAGGACCCCAGTCCTGTGGGGTTAGGGTCACCCCAGTGACCTCATTTTACCGTCATCACCTCGTTAAAGGCCCAGCTCCAGACACAGCCACATTCTGAGGGGCTGGGGGTCAGGACTTCAAAGTGTGAATTTTGGGGACACAGTTCAGCCGGTCGTAGGCAGCACCCCTCTGCTCTCCCTCCGTTTTGCCATCCCTCGACACCCCCTTCTGTCTTTCCGCAGCTTCTTCCTACGCTCACCTCCGTATTTCTAAATAAATGCCTTATTTCTCAACAGCAGCTCTTTCTAAGTAGCGCGCTGTTCCGTGCTATTCCTGTCTCTGACATCTGCTGACTTCCCAGTATGGAAGACGGAGACGGCACGTGCTTCCTCAGCCCAGCGTTCATCCCTTCCCAGCCCCCATTCTCCCAAACCCCTTCTCCGAGGCCCACCCTGGGCCGCCGGTGCCGTCTCCTTTTCTCCCTGGAGCCCCCAGACCCAGGGGCTTGTCAAGGGTGCAGCTAACCCCTTTGGTCTCCGCCGGAGACTCCCCAATGACTCCAGGCGCACTTGGAAACAGGACCAAGTTCCACTTCGTTCTCCCCAGGCCTTAAGGCCCCACGCGGCCTATCCCTGCTGACCCCGCCCACCCCAGGGACCCTTCCCCAAGAAGCCCCTGTGCCTTCCCCTTGGGCCCTGTGGGTGCTGACACCCTGCCCCCCGCCCCGGTCTCCTGTCCTCAGGTCCTACCTCCAGTGTGCTGCTCTCCTAACCCTTAACGAGGTTGGTCTACCCTCAGCCCAAATCTACCGCCCGCATTTCTTTTGAACCATCGGACGCACCTCCACTGCCCCTGCTCCGTGACCTTTCAACAGGCTGCACCATTTTTTCACCATTTTATCTGGTGCACACGTGACCTGCAATGAACCACACGTCTTTAAAGTGCACACCTGAATGTTTCTATCCATGGCTGCGCCGTGGACACATCTCCGCGTCACAGGCAAGCTTAGCCAGCGCAAAGGTTCCATTGCCCAGTGTCCCCCGTTCCTCCACCCCCGCCAGTCCCAGGCATCCCTGGACCGGCTTCCTGGCCCTGCAGCCGAGCTCACGTCCCTAGAGGCTGGCAGGGCTGGAATCAGCAGGTGCCTGTCTTCATCGGGTCTCTGTCACACGGCATCGTCACTTGGAGAGTTAGCCACGCTCCTGCCTGAATCAAGGCGTGACGTTCCTGCTGCTGCTGTAAGAGTCCCGCACGCTTAGTGGCTTGAAACAACCCAGATCTAGCATTTTATAATTCTGGAGGTCAGAGGCCTGAAACGGCTTTCACTGGGCCCGAATCCAGGTGTCGAGGGACCTCGCTCCCTCCGGGGACTCCCGGGGAACACCCGGGTCCTGACACTTAGCGGCTGCCAGAGACCCCCATTCCTTGGCTCGTGGCCCACCTGCAGAGCCAAAGCCACCGACAGCGGTGGTCAGTCCCCCGCCCTTCAGGGGCATCACACGCCCCCCAGACTCTCCTCTTCCCTCCCTCTCCCCCTTTGAAACACCTCGTGATGATCTTGCTCCCTCGGGTAATCCAGATAATCCCCCCATTTTAAGGTCAGCTGCCCAGTGAACCTAATTCCCCTTTGTAACCGAACCTAATCACGGGTTCCGGGGGTAGCACGTGTGCGTCTTTAGGGAGCATTGTTCTGCCCCCCACAATTGATCTCATTAGTTTTTAAAAAATTTTTTTTGATTTTTATTGAATTTTTATTGATTATTTTTAAATTTTTATTGATTTTATTAATGTTTATTGAAACATAGTTGACTTACAGTGTTGTGTTAGTTTCAAGTGTACAGCAAAGTGATTCCGTTATACAAATCCTTTTCCATTATAGGTTATTACAAGATATTGAGAATAGTTCCTTGTGCTGTACAGTAGGTCTTTGTTGGTTATCTATTTTATATATAGTGGTGTGAATATTTTTTTAAATTAATTAATAAACATTTATTTTTGGCTGTGTTGGGTCTTCACTGCTGCATGCGGGCTTTCTCTAGTTGTGGTGAGCAGGGGCTACTCTTCATTGCGGTGCACGGGCTTCTCATTGCCGTGGCATCTCTTGTCGCGGAGCACGGGCTCTAGTCGCGCGGGCTTCAGTGGTTGTGGCACACGGGCTCAGTAGTTGTGGCTCACGGGCTCTAGAGCGCAGGCTTCAGTAGTTGTGGCGCACGGGCTTAGTTGCTCCGCAGCATGTGGGATCTTCCCAGACCAGGGCGGGAACCCATATCCCCTGCATTAGCAGGTGGATTCTTAACCACTGCACCACCAGGGAAGCCCAGTGTCTATATTTTAATACCAAACCCTAATTAATCTCTCCCCCACCCTTTCCCCTTTGGTAACCATAAGTTTGTTTTCCATGACTGTGAGTCTGTTTCTGTTTGGTAAATAAGTTCACTTGTTTCATTTTTTTAGATTCCACATATAAGAGATATCGTATATTTGTCTTTGTCTGACTTACTTCACTTAGTATAATAATCTCTAGGTCCATCCACGTTGCTGCAAATGGCATTATTTCACTCTTTTTTATGGCTGAGTAGTATTCCATTGTGTATTTGCACCACATCTTCTTTATCCATTCATCTCTTGATGGACACTTAGTTTGCTTCCATGTCTTGACTGTTGTAAATAGTGCTGCTATTAAAATTGGGGTGCACATATCTTTTCAAATTAGAGTTTTGTCCAGATATATGCCCAGGAGTGGGATTGCTGGATCATATGGTAACTCTATTTATAGTTTTTAAAGGAACCTCCATACTGTTCTCCATAGTGGCTGCACAAAGTTACATTCCCACCAACCGTGTAGGAGGATTCCTAGTTTTTATTGACGTGTACTGTCCCATAATGCACGTGTGCCACTACTTGTCTATTCATTTGCGTGTTGATGGACATTTGGGTGGCCTCCAGCTTTGAGCCATTCCGCCTAAAGCCGGCTGGAATGTTTGTGTGCAAGTCTTTGTGGGGATGTGCACTTTTGATCCTCCTGTGTAAATATCTAGGAGTGGGATTGCTGGGTCATACGGTAGAGGGGTGGGTACGTTTTAAGGATGTATCCAAACGGTGTTTGCAAAGTGCTTGTTTCATTTTCCACTCCCACTGGCAGTGCCTGAGGAGTCCCATGGCTCCATGCCCTCACCAGCACTTACTATGGTTGGCAGTCTTCATTTTAGCCATTCAAATAGGTGTTTGTGTTTTCTCACGTGGTTCTAATTTGCATTTCCCTGATGACTTAGGAACTAGGGCATCTTTTCATGTGCTCATTGACCATTTCTTCTCTGTGAGGTATTCATTCAAATCTTTTCCCTACGGGCTTCCCTGGTGGCGCAGTGGTTGAGAGTCCACCTGCCGATGCAGGGGACACGGGTTCGTGCCCTGGTCCGGGAAGATCCCACATGCCGCGGAGCGGCTAGGCCCATAAGCCATGGCCGCTGAGCCAGCACGTCCGGAGCCTGTGCTCTGCAACGAGAGAGGCCACGACAGTGAGAGGCCCACATAACGCAAAAAAAAAAAAAAAAAAAAAAAAAAATCTTTTCCCTGTTTCTCTATTAGGTTGTCTTATTACTGAGTGGAAAGACTTCTTTATATATTCTAGATACAAGTCCTTTGTGTTTTTGCAAAAAACACATGCTTTGCAAATATTTTTTCCCTGCCTGTGGCTTGTCTTTTCATTTTTGGACAATGTCTTTCAAAGAGAAGTTTAAAAAACATTGATGAAGTCAAATTTATTGATTTTCTGTTTTTTAAATGCTCTATTTAATAAATCTTTGCTAACCTCAAGGTCAGTAAGGTTTTCACCTATGCTTTTTTCCTACAAGTTTTACCATTTTCTCTCTTATTTTAGGTCTGTGACCCCTTTTGGATTAATTTTTGTTTACGATGTGAGGTAAGGTCGATGTCCATCTTTATGGTTATTCAGTGGTTCCAATACCTTTTGTTTACAAGAGAATCCATTCTCCATCGTATTGCCTTGTTGGCCATGTGTGTTTGGGTTTGGTTCTGGACATTATTCCGACCCATCTATCTATCTGTCTATTTTTACACCAATACCACACAAGCTTGGTCTTTACTGCAGCTTTATAATAAGTCAGGTGGGGTAAGCTGTTCATCAACATTCTTCTTTTTCAGAGTTATTTTAGTTATCTTTGGTCCTTTGCATTTTCATCTAAATTTTGCAATCGGCTTGTCATTTTCTACAAAAAAATTCTCCTGGAGTTTTGACTCAGATTGTTTGAATCTATAGGCCACTTGGGGAACAACATAGATTTTTTTTTTCTATCCATGAACACTGTATATCTCTCCATTTGTTCATTTTGTACTTTCTCTTAGTAATATTTTACAGTTTCAGAGTTCAAGTCTTAGGCATCTTTTGTCAAATTGTATCTAAATAATTCCCATTTTTATTCCCTTGTAAATGGTGTTTTAAAAACTTTGGTTTCCAAGTGTTCACTACTAGAGAATGGAAATACAGTTGACTTTTGTCTAGTGACTTTCTGTCCTATGACCCTGCTAAATTCTCACATTAGTTCCAGTAACTCTTCTATAAGTTTTGTAGGATTTCCACAAGGATGGTCATGTCTTCCCCAGATAAAGCCAGTTTTATTTCCTTTCCAATCTGGATGCATTTTTCTCCTCTCCCTAACTGCACTGGCTGAAACCGGTGGTGATCAGCAGTGGTGAGAGCAGGCATCCTCACCTTCCTCCTGACCTCAGGAGAAAAGCATCCTCACCTTCCTCCTGACCTCGGGAGAAAAGCATTCAGTTTACATTTTTGGGCCACGCAGCTTGAGGGATCTTAGTCCCTGACCAGGGATTGAACCCAGCCACCGCAGTGAAAGAGCCAAGTCCTAACCACTGGACCACTAGGGAATTCCCTGTAAGTTTTTCATAGATGCCTTGTATGGAAATTCCATAATTCTGTGGTGGAAATTCCCTTTTATTCTGTTTTCTGGAAGCTTTTTATCAGGAATGGAAGTTGGATTTTGTGAAATGCCTCTTCTGCACTTTTGGAGATGGTTGTGTGATTTTTCCTGTTAGTCTGTTAATATGGTGAGTTAAACCCATTGATTTTCAAATGTTTAAAGAACCTGGCATTCCTGGGATATACCTGACTTGGTCATAATATATTATCCTTTTTATATATTTTGGGATTTGATTTGCTAAACTTCTGTTAAGAATTTTTGCTGTCATGTTCACGATCTGTTGTTTTCTTTTCTTCTAAAATCTTTGCCGGGTTTATGGTGTCAGGGCAACGCTGGCCTCAGACGATGAGCCAGGAAGTGCTTTCTTCTCTTCAGTTCTCGTGTATAGTTGGTGTAGTATTATTTCTTCTTTTAAGGTTTGGTAGAACCCACCAGTGAAGACATCTGGTTCCAGAACTTTCTTTGAGGGAAGGTTTTAAACTACAGTTTCAATTTCTTTGACAGATAAGGGGCCATGAGGCATATCTGTCTCCTTCAGCGAGCTTTGGTGGTTGGTTCATTTCATCTTAGTGGCTGAACATATTGGCATAAAGTTGTTTGTTGTGTCCCCTTGTAAACAGATAGGGTAGGGGGTCCCTCAAGGAAAAGAATCAGATAGAGCTTTTTGACATAAGAGAAGCCATTTTTGGCCTTAGCCTGGCCACAGTGCTTGCCCCTGAACAGGTCTCAGTAATACTTAATGGTCTTAAGGGAACAAAAGAACAAACTGTAATCAGAGAATAGAAGTAGCAATAGCAAAGATAGTGTACCAGCTGCAAAGACTGCCGGTTCTGTTTCAATGGTGACGATTAGCCTGCAACCACCAGACCTACCGGAATCTAAGGGGTGAAGATGACCTTTTCTGACCCTCCTGACTTCAATCAAATGAACCCAGGACTCTGCGGGGAGACACTGCTTTGGAGAAGATCCCCAGTGTTCCCCTTACTTGCAGCAAGAAATAAACCCTTCCTTTCCGGATCTGTGGCTTGGCTGTGTCTTTTGACCCAACACTCACCAACAGGCAAACACAGTTTTTCAGGTACTTATTATTCTTTTCATTTTTGGAGGATCCCTTGTAATCACTGCTCATTCCTGATATTCCTGATAATTTGTATCTTCTCTCCTTTTCTGGATCAATATGCCTGCATAGAATTTTATCCATTTTTAAAAAAATCTTCTAAAAATATCAGCTTCGGTCTCATTGATTTTCTGTTTCGTATTTCATAGATTTCTGCTCTTTTTTTTGTTCTTCTTTTCTTCTGCTTACTTTAAATTTAACATGTTTTTCTTTTTCTATGGTTTTTTTTTTTTTTTTTTGCGGTACACGGGCCTCTCACTGTTGTGGCCTCTCCCGTTGCGGAGCACAGGCTCCGGACGCGCAGGCTCAGCGGCCATGGCTCACGGGCCTAGCCGCTCCGCGGCATGTGGGATCTTCCCAGACCGGGGCACGAACCCGCGTCCCCTGCATCGGCAGGTGGACTCCCAACCACTGCGCCACCAGGGAAGCCTTCTTTTCTTTCTTTCTTTTTTTTTAAATTAAATTAAATTTATTTTTTTAAACAGCAGGGTCTTATTAGTTATCTACTTTATACATATTAGTGTGTATATGTCAACCCCAATCTCCCAATTCATCATGCCACCCCCCCAACCACCACCACTTCTGTTTTCTTCTGATAACTGTTAACATGGTGTATACTTTCCCAGTCATTTACTTTTAACCTACTAGTGTCTTTATGTTTTAAACAAGTTTCTTATATGTAGTATATAGTTGAGTCTTGCTTTTCTTTTTTTAACCAGTCTGACAATGTCTACCTTTTAATTAAGATTTTTAGGTCATTTACATTTAATGTGATTATTGATATGGTTGAATTTAAGTCTGTCATCTTGCTATTGGTTTCCTATTTGTCCTGTATGTTCTTTGTTCTTTTTCTCTCTCTCTCTTTTTTTTTTCAGTTGATTCCATTTTATTTCCTTCAATGATTTCTTAGTTATAACTCTTTGTTTTGTTATTTTGCTGGTGAATTCAGGACTTATAGTGCATATCTTTAACTTTTCTCTGTATACCTGCAAGTAACATTATGCTACTTCATGTAGAGTATAAGAGCTTCACAATAATATACTTCTCCTTGCCCCTCCCAGCTTTAGTGCTACTGTTACGCATTTTACTTAGATCACATTATAGACCTTACAATATATTGTTCCAGCTTTTGCTTTGAACAACCAATTCCCTTTTAAAGATAGTTTTCAATAGAATTTTTTCTTTTTTGTTTATCTCCATGTATATCATCTCTGGTACACGTCATTGCTTTGTGTAGATCCAGATTTCCATCTGGTGTTACATTCTTCCTGCCTGAAGGATGTCCTTTAAGAATTTCTTAATGTGCAGGTCTCTGCTTAGTAATCCTTTCAGCTCTTTGATGTCTGAAAATGTTTTTCCTTTGCCTTCATTTTAAAATAAATTCTTGCTGAATATAGAAATTCAGGTTTACAGCTTCTTTCAGAACTTGCTCTCTTGTATTCTAAATTGAATTGTCTCTGATAATGTCTACTGTCATTCTTATTTTATTCCTCTATAGGCAACATGCCTTTTTTTTTTTTTAACAGATGCTTTAAAAAATTTCCCTCTATTACTGATTGCTGGCTTTAAGCAATTTAAGCATGATGTATCTTGGTGCAGTTTGTTTGTGTTTATTTGCTTGGGGGTCATTAAAATGTTTGAATCTGTGGATTTATGAAATTTGGAAACATTCCAGTCGGTATTTCTTCAGATAATCTTTGTGTCCTCCCTCCTTGGCGGATTCTGATTCTGTGCTCGTTGTCCTGCTCGGAGTTTTCTCGCAGCTCAGGGATGCTGTGCCTTTTTTTATTTTTCAGTCTTTTCTCTCTCTGACTTTCATTTGGATACTCAGTTCACTAATCTGCCGTTGACCCTATTCAGTGTGATTTTTGTCTCGGACACTGTCGTTTCATCTCTAGACATCTTTGGACCTTTTCCACGTCTCCCCATCTCTCTTTAATGTGCTTGTGCTTCGCTTTATACCTTCTCGAACGTATGGAATACGATTATAATAGCTGTTTTGCTCTCCTACCTACAAATTCTTCCATTTTGTCATTTAAGAGTCTGTATCTATGGACTGATTTTTCTCCTCACTATGGACAACAGTTTCCTGCTTATTTGCACTCTGGTCATTTCTGATTGGATGCCAGGCATTGTGACTCTTACCTCGTTGAGCGACGGATACTTTGTATTCCCACAAGGATTTTTGAGCTTCCTTCTGGGAACCGGTTGTGTTTGATTCTCTTGGGTCTTGGTGGAAAGCCTTGTTAGGCAGAGCCAAAGCAGCATTTAGTCTAGAGTTAATTTTGCCCACTATTGAAGTAAGACCTCTCTGGGCACTACTGAATTCCCTTAATTCTTAATTCCTTAATTCTTAATTCTGGGCAGTACTGTGAATTATGGGGTGTCTCCACTCTGGCTGGGGCGAACACCACCTCTGCCTGGTATTGTGTGAGCTCTGAGGTTTGCTTCATTTCCTTTGGGTTGGTTCTTCCCCCATTTGGGGGTGGTTTCCCCAAATGCATGCACCGATCATAGCTAAAAACTTGAGAGAGATCCTTGCAGGCCTCTGGGGCTCTCCCCACGCTGCTGTCTCCTCTCTGGTACTTTGCTGTATGAACTTCAGCTGTTCTGACTCCCCTGACTCCACACGCATCTCCTCAGTGAGGTTGCCAGGCTCCACCCGGGTCCCATCACCACTGCAGCCTGGAAACTCTCTGCAGACGTTTGGCTGTTGCAACTCTTAGATCATCTGTCCGCCCCCATCAAGGACCCCAGCCCTGCACTGACAGATGCCCAACATCTGAAAAAATTTTCTTTCATATATTGTTTTCTATTTTTGTTTGTTTCAGATTGGAGGGTAATCTGGTGCCTGCTACTCCATTGTGGCGGGAAGCAGTAGTCTCCCAGATGGGGGGTTGTTCTGTTTCTCTTTCCATTCTTTCTATTTCCTTAGAAAGTTTTGAAGTTTAGGCCAGAACTCTTTCCAGAGCAGGGAAGCCAGTTTTTGCTTCCTTTTGTCTTGGGATCTAATTGAGATGAGAAATGGAATATTGCCGGCCATATCGGTAAACAACGGGTGTCACAGTCATCAGTGATTGCAGCCCTCCAACGTGGGCTGCTGAGCCCTGAGGAAACTCAGGATGTGAAAACACAGGATACTGGCCCCAGGTAGCTGAGGTGCATATCAAAGGAATGATTTCAGTGGGCCCAGACTCTTGCACCTTCCCATACATAGAAAAGCCCTGAATTCCTTAACTTGGGATATCTGGTTTTCTTTAATTAACAATAACCTTTTGATGTTCAGACTACCTGCCCTTTGTTGCAAAACTTCTATATAACCTACCCTCACCCCCACCCCATCACCTCCTTGGACAAGTTCTTTCAGGGTTACCTTTTTTTTTTCTTTTGGCCGCACCTGCACTGCAGGATCTTAGTTCCCTGACCAGGGATCAAACCTGTGTCCCCCGCAGTGGAAGTGTGGAGTCTTAACCCCTGGACCGCTAAGTTAGTCCCTTCTCAGGGTTCCTTGTGGTGCTGCCTCCTGGGCTTGAAGTCCTAAAAATTCCCGCTGAATAAAACATAACTCTCAACTTTTAGGCTGTGAGGGTTTTTTTTGTTTTTTTTTTGGTACACGGGCCTCTCACTGCTGTGGCCTCTCCCATTGCGGAGCACAGGCTCCGGACGCGCAGGCTCAGCGGCCATGGCTCACGGGCCCAGCCACTCCGCGGCATGTGGAATCTTCCCAGACCGGGGCACGAACCCGTGTCCCCTGCATCGGCAGGCGGATTCTCAACCACTGCGCCACCAGGGAAGCCCTGTGAGTTATTTTTTAGTTGACAGAGATTTATAGCAAAACAACACAGAGAGATGAGTTTTTATAGATTAAATAGAAGGAAAATGGTTCCAACAGATGGACATCGTGTTTCTGAGAAACAGGAGGAAGTTTGCCCGTGGCTTTCCTTGTGTTTGGAGAGGATTTCAACCTGCCAGTGGGCAGCCCCAGTTGTACATGCTGCCTCCTCAGGACCTCAGCTCACCTGACTTGTCCTGCATGGGGTCATCCCCCTAACACACACGCCAGGACACCCCTGAGCCTCGGGGAAGATGACAGTCGGGGAGTCACACCCTGCCCTTGAGCACTAGATCCGAACTAGTTTGAAAGCCCCAGAACCAGAGCAGGATTTCCAGGGCCCCTGGTACCTGCAGCAGCTTGGCTGGGCTGGGCATCTGCTTCCAATACAGGTGGCCTGGAGATGTAGGCAACCTCACCTGGGTCAAAGCCCCCCCCCCCCCGCCCCAGCTGTGTCTGGAAAATCGTTAAGTATGGACATATGCTGAATGGAAAAATAGAGCAAGGGCATCAACTCACCTGGCCTGCAGGTGCTGAGGGTCCGCATTCCTCCCAGATCTCACTTAGGGATCTGGGGGAAGTGATGGAACACACAGCCCCTGCTGGGAGCGGTCATACTCTGGATCTATTTTGTGTGTTTTGAGTGAGACCTGCTGAGGGACTAGGAGTGGGTCTGAGAGGAGGAAGGGTCAAGGTATGCTGGCCTGCACACCTGAAATAGTGGGACTTCCATCTGCTGAGCCGGGAGATCTGGGGGTCGAGGGAGGAAAGGTTTGGTGGTTGCGCGCACTTCGGGCTTGGAGGGGGGCATCCGAGGGGAGGTGTTGAGCAGAGAACTGGATTCGTGGGTCCAGTTCAGGAAAGAGATCTGAGCTGGACTTCCCAATTTGGGAGCTGGTGTATTCGTGAAACTTGAATTAGCTCCCTGCGGACTGAGGCTTGTTGACTTTAAAAATAGGCACAACCTAAAAGTTGAGAGTTATATTTTATTAGGCAGGAATTTTTAGGACTTCAAGCCCAGGAGGCAGCATCCCAAGTAACCCTGAGAGAACTGCTCCCAGGAAGTGAGGCGGGGAGCTAGGTTATACAGCAGGTTTGCAACTAAGGGCAGGTAATTGGAATGTCAAAAGATTACTGTTCATTAAAGAAAACCAGATATCCCAAATTAAGGAATGTAGCACTTTTCTATGTATGGGAAGATACAAGAGTCTGGGCTCACTGAAATCATTCCTTTGATGTGCACGTCAGCTCCCTGAGGCCAGTGTCCTGGGCTTTCTCATCCTGAGTCCCCTCAGGGTGCCCCGTGGGGAGTGGCTGCAGTCTGATGGCTGCTAGATGACAGGTATTCTTTCTTTCCGGAGTTCCCTCAGGGCTCACTGGCTCAGACATCCCTTGTTTACTGATATGGCAGGAAATATTCCATGGCTCAGGGTGCCCAGAGCAGAGGTGGAGGCCGAGTTAAGGTGGAACTTCAAAGCAGGGGAGACGGAGTGTTGGAGAAAATGGCGAGGGTACCATTAGTTCACAGCTTGCGGGGGCCGGGGGCAGGAATGAGGGTGTATCTCAACCCCCCAATTAAATTCCAGACGGATCCATGATTTAACAATAAAAAGTGGAACTGTTACCAAGTCCAAGCTCGCTCTGCTCGCCACACGACAGGCCCATCAATCAGGAGACGAGGTGTTGAGCGAGGAGTACATTATTCAGAAAGCTGGCAGACCGAGACCATGGCAGAATAACGTCCTAGAGACCATCTTAACGGGGTCTGGCTGCTAGTTTCTTTTATAGAACAGAAAGGAGGTGGAGGTGAGGAAGTAAAGTAAAAAGGTCATCCGTCTTGCAAAGCACCTGGTTTGGCCAGCGTCGGAGAGGGGATGCGTTACTTTCTTCCTTCTTGCAGCCATCCACAGGTGGGTGGGGTCAGGGTGTTTCCCTGTGAGCTGAACAAAGGCACCTTAGTTTAACATCCAGGCAGAGGGGCAGGGTTCCCCGAGGCAGGCCATTATGGGTGAGTACAGCTGTAGACAGATACTAGCAAAGGCAAAGGAGAAAGAAGGCTAAAGCCGAAGAAACAGTTCCAGCACGGGGTCAGACTGTGTTCTTCCCTGTTACGGAACTACAGAAGCACACAGCCGATGATGCGTGACAGTGGAACAGAGTGGGTGAGAGGCTCTGAAGCCATGTAGTCCAGATGCCCATCCTGGCTCACACAGGTGTGACCTCTGTGACCTCCGTCCCTCCTTTCCTCATCTATACGGTGCAATAAGGCAGAACCACCTTGTAGAATAATGAGCTAATAGGTGTTAAGCCCTTACAATGGCCCAGCACTTATGACTCACTAGGTGGGAGTGAGCTGTCATTATTATCATTATTGTCTTTTGTTATTGTTGTTTTAGCATCTTAGAGTGGGGAAGGCCTTTCTAAGCACGACACTAAACCCAGAAGCCAAAACCCTGAAGGACGGATGAATTTGGTTACCTACATTAAAAAATATATATATTTTTAATTAGTTAAAAATTTTTTTGATTAGTTAAAAATGTTTTTGAATGTTTAATTGGGTAAAACGCCAATAGGCAAAGTCAAAAGTCCTCTGACAAACTGAATAAGTAGCAATCACAGAGAAAGACTCATTTCTCTAACATATGAGGAGCTCCTGTAAATAATAATTAAAAAAAAGAACACAATAGAAGCACAGGCAACTGAGAGCAGGAGAAATTCAGAGGAGAGGAAGTACAGTTGACCCTTGAACAATGAGGGAGTTGGGGTGCTGACCCCCGTGCAGTGGAAAATCCATGCATCGTATTTTATTCCCCTAATGAGTAGAATTAACTACTAATAACCTAATGTTGACCGGAAGCCTTACCGATAACATGGTCAGTTCCATACGGCAGGGATGGGGTGAAGAGTTTTCATTGTGTGCCCTTTTTAATTTACACCCATGTGAACATATTACTTAGTCAGAAACAATAAATTAAAATCTAAGTAAGTTTCAAGAAACTCCACTAACAGCTACGATGGAAAACAGTATGGAGATGTCTCTAAAAATAGAGCTACTGTATAATCCAGCAATTCCACTCCTGGGTATTTATCTGAAGAAAATGAAAACACTAATTTGAAAAGGTATATGCACCCCTAAGTTCACTGCAGCATTATTTAGTGTCCATTGATAGATGAATGGATGAAGATGTGGCATGCATACACACACACACACACACACACACACATACACGATAGAATACTATTCAGCCATAAAAAGAATGAAATCTTGCCATTTTCAACCACATGGATGGACTTGGAGGGCGTTATGCTAAGTTAAATAAGTCAGACAGAAAAAGACATACTGTAGGATTGCACTTATATGTGTGTTACCAAGTCCAAGCTCGCTCTGCTTGCCCCACGACAGGACCATGAATCGGGAGATGAGGTGTTGAGACAAGGAATACGACTTTATTCGGAAAGCCGGCAGACGGAGGAGATCGTGGACTAAAGTCTCCAAATAACCATCTTATCCGGGGTCTGGATGCCAGTCTGTTTCACAGAACAGAGAGGGGGAGGAGGTGAGGAAGTAAAGTAAAAAGGCCACTTATCTTGCAAAACATCTCCCGTGGCCAGCATCAGGGAGGGGATGTGTTAATTTCTTCCTCTCTGCAGCCATTCACAGGTGGGCAGGGTCAGATTGTCTCCCTGTGAGCTGAACAGAGGCAATTTAGTTTAACATACAGGCAGAGGGGCAGGGTTCCCCTAGGCAGGCCATTATGGAGGATTGTAATAATAAAAGCAACGAAAAGCAAAGGTTAAAGTAAAAGAAAGAGATCCAAAGAGAAGTCAGATTTTGCCCTTCCCTGTTACAAGTGGGCTCTAAAAAACAAGACAAACGAACAAACCAGAGACAGAGCCATAGATACAGAGAACAAACAGGTGGTAGCCAGAGGGGGTGGGGCGGGGGCAGGAGAGAAATAGGTGGGAGATTAAAAGTTACAAAATAAGTGAGTCGAGGGTAGGGCTTTGTCCCACCAGACAGCAAGTTCACCCTGAAACTGCAAAGGTAGATACCATGTAACAGGTATCTTTTATTTTTATTCAAAGCAGACACCACACACAGCTGGTATCTTAATACCTGCTGGTTCTATTTGTTGTCTCCCCGACTAGAATGGAGTCAGCATTTTGTTTGGGTTTATTCACTGCTGAATCCCAGAGCCTCAGAGAGCTCACCTAGAAGATGCTACCAAGTATCACCTTGAATGAGGCATCGTCCCAAACTCCGTTTCATATATGACCTTACTTTTTAATAGAGCTTCTAATACGTCATCCTTACACTCTTGCTTTAAACGTGAGTTGGTCAGGAAAATTTGTCACATGTTTTAGGATGTGATTTGCTAACATGTTTATTTAGGATTTTTGCATTCAAATATGATTGGCCTGTAATTTCTTTTTCTCGACTGTCATCTGATTTAGGTATTGAAGTTACACTAGTCTCATAAAATAAACTTTAAAACCAACTTACTTTCATAGTCACATGTGTGTAAGGTTGGAACAGTTTGGTCTTTTATTCCCCACCTCTCACCTTCTTAGGGTTAAGTTATAACTTATTCTTTTTTTTTTTTTTTTTTTTTGCGGTACGCGGGCCTCTCACTGTTGTGGCCTCTCCCGTTGCGGAGCACAGGCTCCGGACGCGCAGGCTCAGCGGCCATGGCTCACGGGCCCCGCCGCTCCGCGGCATGTGGGATCTTCCCGGACTGGGGCACGAACCCGTGTCCCCTGCATTGGCAGGCGGACTCTCAACCACTGCGCCACCAGGGAAGCCCATACGTTATAACTTCTGATTTAACTGCTTCAGTGCTGTCAAGACAGATTGTCTTCTTCTTCTTGAGTCAGATTTGAGGCAGGAGATAGATGGGCCCCAGGCTGGGCAGCTGGAGTTTGTCCCCTGTGGACAGATAATGCAAGATGACGAGGAGGCGGAGCTGAGTCCTGCCCGGATAAGAGATAAAAGACCACATGTTCCTCATTCTCAAGGTCAAGGAGACCTTCCCGACTACACATGCGCAGAGAGGCTCCTCGGAGGTCAAAAAGAGAGTGATGTCAACCTACCCACAGGCCTCTGCGCCAGAATCGTCTTGGCCAGGAGATGTGCACACGTGGGAGGACCCTGAGATAAACCAAATACGGACTCAGACCCAGACAAAGCAAGATGATTGGCCAGAGGAAACCCGGAAGAAATGGCCCATAAGCGTGATTCAAACCACCACAAGGGTGCGACTCTCTCTCTCTGAGCCTGCCCTTGTGTCCATATGCACTCTTTTTAATCCTAATAAACACTTTACTTGTTTCACAACTTTCCGTCTCTCTGTGGAAATTCATTTCTACACAGCTGATGGGCCAGGGCCTTGTCACTGGCCGCTGGTCCCTGGTGGTCTAGTGGTCCGGATTCAGCGATCTCACTGCCGTGGCCTGACTTCAGTCTCTGGCCGGGAAACCGAAACCCTGCTTCAAGCTGCTGCAGGCCGAGGCCACCCGAGATGAGTTTGACGTGATCTTTTGCTATGAACTTGATCATTTCAAATACAATTTCAAATGACTTGGCATGCAGTTGTTTGTAGCATTCTCATATTATTTCTAAAACTTCGGGTGCATTTGTATTTGGTATTGTAGATTTCATGACCGGTATTGTAGATTTATTCTCTCTTTCTGTCTTCCTCTCTCTGATCTTGTGAGCACTTCTAACACATCTTTGTTTTCAATTTCATTAATTTCTACGGTATTTTTAGAATTTCTTTTCCTTCAAATTTAGGGGAGGGTCACCGTGCTCTTCCTCCTGACTTCATAAATTACACGATTACCTCCTGGATTTCAGTCTCGGTTCCTTTCCAATGTAGAGCTTTTGGTTTTCTTACAAGCACTGCTTTAGCAGCAATGCCATCCTCAAACTCTGGCCTGTGGTGTCTTCTGTTTTCATCATTGCTCAGTTCCAAATTCTATCTAATTTCTATTATGACTTATTCTCAGGTCTCCAGCTAGTTTAGAATGTCTTTTATCTTTTAGGCTTAAAAACGCATGTTAGGTTATCTTGGTGGTGTTGTGGTTTTTAACCTACTTGCAATATGGTCAGAGAATGGGGTCAGTATGACACAAATTCATCCTTTACGGACTTAAACGCAGTCAGGTGTCACAGACGTGAGCCTGAGGAAAAGGATGGTTCTCTGACTATCAGATACAGGGAACTATGTCATTCTGTTGCATCAGACTTCTAACCTGTCGTTAAATCATCTGTAGTTTGGGTTTCAGAAATTGCACGTAGCTCTCTGCCGAAAGCAATGGTAATTCTGGACAAAATATTTTACAAAAACTCTGTGGAGGGACTTGGGAACAGTCACAAGCAAGCAGAAGCGTGGTGGGGTTCGAGGTATGGGGCAGACACAGCGGCGGGGGGCTTGGTCCCGCGGGTCTGCCAGTCAGTGCCAAGCAGGGAAGCTGGGGTGCAAGGAGAAAGTTCAAATCTTGGTGGATTCAGGTGTCAGAGGCTGGTTTGGGGGTGAAGGGGAGACCCCAGATAGGAGGGAGCCCCAGAGAGGGGACCCCCAAATTCACACAAAACTCACCCCAAACTCACCCCGACCCCTAAACCAGGCATGTGCAGGAGACAATCCAGGTGACTGGTTGAAGCTGGAAGGTGAGAGTTGAGCAGAGCTTTCAAAGGTTGATCCCAAAGAGATGGCGGAGCTTAGACTTCGAATCTCACTGCAGGAGAGAAGCTAGATACCCCGTGGGGCTTCCATCAAAACCCCAGAAGGACCACGGCTTCAGAGCAGACTGTGCCCCAGAATAGGGATCTGCCCTAAGATGGAGGCCCGGGATGAAATGAGCAGTTCTCACGAAGTGTGAGGTGAGTCTCTGCAAGTTCAAGGTGGCCACCTAGCGATTAACGGCCCTGCTAGCGGGAAAGTCAATGCCGGGTACGAAGGACACCTTTACACTCACAAATCTGACAAATTGAAAGAAGTGGGCCAGGGCTTCCCTGGTGGCACAGTGGTTAAGAATCCACCTGCCAATGCAGGGGACGTGGGTTCGAGCCCTGGTCCGGGAAGATCCCACATGCCGCAGAGCAACGAAGCCCGGGCACCACAACTGCTGAGCCTGTGCTCTAGAGCTTGCATGCCACAACTACTGAGCCCACATGCTGCAACTACTGAAGCCCTTACACCTAGAGCCCGTGCTCCGCAACAAGAGAAGCCACCACCATGAGAAGCCCGCGCACCACAACGAAGAGTAGCCCCTGCTCGCCACAACTAGAGAAAGCCCGCATGCAGCAATGAAGACCCAACACAGCCAAAAATATAAATAAATAAATTTATTAAAAAAAACCCAAAAACGTTAAGAAGTGGACCAGCGCCTAAAAGCTAACTCAAACTCAACTGAGCTGACACAGGTCATCCGAAAACCCGCATAACTATTAAAGAAAATGAATTTGCAACTTAAAAGCTCCCAACAAAGAAACCTCCATGCCAGAAGGATTAGCCTCAATGTTACATAATCTCTTCCACAATATTGAAGAGGGCGGGACACTTCCCACTCATTTTGTGAAGCCAGCCCATCCCAATACAAAAACCAAGGACAGTGCATGTAAGTCCCCAAACTCTCCAAAGATTTGTCTCACAGAGTATATCATCTGAACCCAGGGGAAATTAGAAATCAACTTTCAAAAGATATCCAGAGAAGCCCCCAAAATATTTGGCAAAAAAAAAAAAAAAAAAGAAAGAAAGAAAAGAAAAGAAACCACAAGAAAAATTTGAAAACATTTGATCTGAATAAAGATGAAAACTCAGCACACCAAAAATCTGTGGAAGGCAGTAAATGCTGTGCTTAGAAGGAGATGTGCAGCTTCAAAGGATTATATTAATAAAGAAGAGCGACTTCCCTGGCGGTCCAGTGGTTAGGACTCCGTGCTTTCACTGCTGAGGGCCCAGGTTCGATCCCTAGTCGGGGAACTAAGATCCCACAAGCTGCACGGCCAAGTCGAAAAAAAAGGAAAAAAAAAAAAGAGAGAAAGAAAGGTTTAATATTAGGTATTTAGGGTTCCACCTAACGAAGTTGAAAGAAAGAACCAATGAAGCTAAGTTTAGTAGAAGAACTAAAACTAAGGGCGGAAATCGATAAAATAAAAGGCAGAAAAATAAGAGGGAGTAATTGAGAAATGGATAAAACTGCAGCTAAATTAATCAAGAAAAGAAAGAGAGAGTACACGCTACCAAGAGCTGGGATCTGGGAGGGGGTGTTGAGAGACCACCCTACATGGGTCTTCCCTCCTTGTTTTTTCCTTTTTCTCCTTCTTATCTTTTGGCTGCACAGCGAGAACGTGGAGTCCTGACCACTGGACCACCAGGGAATTCCCACAGGCCCTCCCTCCTCGGCACACTTGGTTCCAGACCTTCTTTCTAAGAGCATCTGTAAAGCAAACAGCCTTGGAAGACAGTGCCTCCCTGTGGGGCAGGCGGCAGATCGTCCAGAATGACACAGATAACGTCTCCTGGCCACAGCGGGCTGGACTTGCTAGCAGCCCCGTACAAAACACTGGGGTTTCCTAAGCTTCGGGGCCTCAGCTGGGACACAGACCCTCTGGGTGTATGAAACAGTGGCAGGCAGGAAGGTGAAATCTGCCGGAGGAAATTAAAAACCTAAATGAGTGGAGAGAGAGACCATCTATCATGTTCAGTAGCTAAAAGTGTCGGTGTTGTTCAGATGTTCTCTTCAAACTCATCTACAGATTTAAGACAATTCCAATAAAAATAGCAGCAGGATTCCAAAACACGTGGAGAAAAACAGGAGTTAGAAGAGCCAAAATCACTTTGGAAAAGATCAGAGTCGGAGGGGTCTTACCACCCGGCGCCCAGACCCGCTCTGCGGCCCCAGCGATTGAGGCCACGTGGAGTTAGTTGGTGGACACGCCGGCTCCAGGGTCAGTGGGTTGGGAGGGTACGTCCAGAACAGACCTGCTCGGAGATGGTCGACTGAGTTCTGACAAAGACACAGAGTAAAGTCAGTGGAGAAAGGATCGTCTTTTCAACTAATGGTACTGGAAACACCAGACATCACCTTCTTTTTTTTGGCCACACGGCTTTCGGGATCTTAGATTCCTGACCAGGGATCGAACCCCAGGGCCCCTGAAGTGGAAGCACTGAGTCCTAACCACTGGACCACCAGGGACGTCCCCAGACATCACCTTCAATCGAAGCAAATCAACAGCCTGGAGCCGTACCTCAACGTACACAACAATTAACTCAAAGTGATCATGGACCGAAATGTAAAATGTGGCAAATGAAACTTTTCAAAGACAGCACAGGAGGGAGACCCTCATGAACTGGAGTTAGGCGGAGCTCTTAGATCTGAGAGTCAAAGCGTACTTTGTAAATGAAAGAATGGTTGTGCTGGACGTCAGTACGATGAAAACTTTGCTCTTCAAAAGACAGGGTTAAGAAAAAGAACCAACCAGCTGTGGACCTGGAGAAACTTTGCAGATCACGTATCCGACAGCGGATTTGTATCTAGAGTCCCCAAAAGCGCTCACGACTAAATAAGAAAAAAACCCTGCTTCACCAAAGATACACGGGCCCGAGGACGCTCAACACCATTCCTGTCCTGAAGACCCAAGTTAAACCCCAGTGAGTTACCCCTGCACACCTGTGAGAGCAGGTGGAATAAAGCAATTATAAAACAGACAATGCCAAGTGCACTGGGAGCTCTCCCACGTTGCCAACAAGCCTGGACGCTGCGAGGCATCTGGAGTGAGATGAAAGCTCAGGTTCCCACAACAACCTGGACGGGAATGTTTACAGCAGCATTTGTCCTGTCATTGCCATGAAATACTGTAAACCACCCAGATGTCCTTCAACATGTGAACGGATACTGAGATAAGCCCGCAATGGGACCATCCACGGCACACAAGGAACGAGCTAGCGATCCGTAGATGAACCTCGGATGCATCGGGCTGAGTGAGCAAACAGACGCAAAAGCCTACATGTGCTGCACGATTCCATGAATAGAACATTCTGGAAGCGACAAACTCTGGGCCCGAAACCAGATCGGTGGTTGCCAGGGGTTAGGGGTGGAGGGTTGATGACACACAGGACGCTGCTAAGAGAATTGTTCTGTCTCTTGATTTTGGTGGTGGTTAAATAACTCTTGGCAAAACTCATAGAACTGCACACAGAAAAGTGCAATTGGCTGTCTGTAAAATTTTAAATGCATTAAAATATAATATGTGTTCTTTACAATGTTTCCTGTTAGTCAATCTCTCAACAGCCTTAAACCCCAATCTCTCTCTCCTACATGATGTGTTATCAGCAAATATTCTACTTCTACTTTGTTCATTTATCCCTACAGATTAGTTATTTATTATTTTGAGATTTGCTTAGTTGTACCCCAATGTTCACCAGTTAAGTCACTCACCGTTTCTTCTTGCATTTCCTCATTCCCGTGCGTCTCCACTGCGTTGCCCTCGTCACCGCGTCCATCTCGCGTGGACATCTGTCTCATTCCTGATCTGGGACCGTTATGAACACTGCCTCAATGGCCATTCACGAACTCAGGTGGTGTGATGCATGTTTACGTGAACCACCCAGGCCCTTGTACTCAGGAGTGGAATTGCTAGATGGCCACGAGAAACATGGAAGTTCACTTTTCCCACATAACGTCGAACTGGTTCTCAGGTGTCATACCAGTTTCCATGGGAACAGCAGAGCAGGAGGGCTCTGATCTGCAGCCCCGACAAAGCTGGGTTCAGTCAGGCATCTAAATGCTAATAGCCTCTCCGGGACGTTGAAAGGGCAAGTCGGTGGGATTTTCTAACACAACTTGATCGAGTTATGATCCACATACCATACAATGCGCACTTCAGTGGTGCTTGATATATTGACAGAGTTGGGTGACCGTCACACGGCTCTAGGTACGTCCGGAATGCTGTCATCCCCCAGATCCCTTAGCTGTGACCCCCGTATCCCATCCCGCAGCCCCTGCTAACCACTAATTTTGGACTCTACACATTGGCCTATTCTGGACATTTCACATAAATGGACTCACACGAGACAAAGTCCTTGGTGACTGGTTCCTTTCACTGAGCGTGATGTTTCCAAGGTACATCCGCGTTGTTGTGTGTGGCAGTACTTAGTTATTTTGGTTACCATTGTCGGGATATGACACGTCTTGTTTATACATTCATCAGTTGGTGGACACTTAGGTTGTTTTCACCCTGAGGTTATTATGAGTTACACCTGCTACGAACACTCGTGTGCGCTTTTTGTGTGTGGACGCACGTTTTCATGTCTTGGGAATAGACCTAGGAGTAGAATTACTGGGTCATAAGGTCATTCTATGCTTAATCTTTTGAGGAATATTCCCACCAGCAGTCCACGAACATCCCAGTTCCTTCACAGCCTCGCTAACGCTTGTTATTGTCTGACTTTGATTCTAGGCACCCTCGTAGGTGTGACGTCATATCTCTCTGTGGTTTTGGTTTGTGTTTGCCCGATGGCTGATGGGGTTGACCATCTTTTCATGTGCTTGTTGGCCATGTGTACGTCTTCTTTGGAGAACTGTCTACCCATCCCTGCAGTTTTAATTTGCATTCCTTGGTTATATATGAGGTAGAATATCTTTTTCACGCGTCTACTGGCCATTTGCATGTCCACGCTGGTGAAATGGCTGTTTAAATATTTCGCCAATTTTTCTGTTGCATTGTCTGTTTTATTTTCTCAGTGATTTGCAGGCATGGATCATTTATTCTATATACAACACCTTGGTATTTCATATGTCTTCCAAACGTATTCTCCCAATTTGTGACTTTTCCTTGAACTTTTTATGGTGTCTTTTGATGAACAGAACTTCGAGAGTTAACTATTGAACACATTTAAATGTAGTCAAATATGTTGATTCTATTTTCCTTTCAGATATGGTTTAAGATGCCTTTTCCTACCTTAGGTCATGAGAATATTCTCCTAGTGTTTCTTCTAAATGTCTTGGGATCGGTCCACATAACTAACGTTGTGTGTTTCTTTTCATCCACACGGGTGCCCTGTTGCTCCAGCATCGGATTCTAAGGGACTGACCTTTGGTACCAGCATTGCCACATGCCAGTGGTCCAGACCCATCCGGATTGCTCCCTGGGGTTTGCATTCCATTCTATTCTTACTAGTTATCACTTAGCACACGCGTGAATACCATCCTCTCTCAATTGTTACAGTTCTGTGCTGCCCTGATGGCTGGTTGGGGAACTCTCCCGACTTCTTATTCTTCCAGAGTGTCTTACTCTTCTTGGCCCTTTGCATTTTTGTCACAAATGTTAGTGTCAGTTTATCAATTTCCACAAAACACCAGTGAAAATTTTGATCAAGATTGCATTTAATCTATAGACCATCTGGGGGTGATGGACATCTTTAGAATGTTAAGGATGTAAAACAAATAGATGTACCTTCATTCAGTCATTCATTTATTATTGTGAAATATGCAGAAGAATGCATAAACACATATGTACAGTTTAATAAATTACTGGAAAGCAAACATCCATGTAACCCCTATGCAGGTCAAGAGACAGAATATTATTCCCTCTCCAGAGAGCTCTCACGTGTCCCTCCTCAATCCTAATCTCTCCTGCTCACCTAGGAACCACTAGCTATGGATGTGTTATCAGTTTTGATGTCATTCCAACACTGTATTTGCCGAAATCTTGGTAAATATCCAAGTATCCCTCAATAGTAAAATGGATAAATAAATGTGGACATTCGTACAATGGATACAACATGGCAATGAAAATGGATGGATTACAGACGCAAACAGCATTACGGAAGACGCAAACAGGCATACGTGGGTGCAGGACGTGTGATCTGTGTAGATGATGTATGTACACGCACACACATGTATGCATATGTGCGCACATGACGTGTGCACGTGCATGCACACGGTTATTATTCATTGTATACGTGGACCCAGATGTGCACGTGCACATATAGGCATTCATGTCTATTGTACACATGCATGTGCATGTACACACAGGTGCATGTGTGTATATCTGTGCGCAGAGGTACATGTGTCTCGTGTGCCTGCATGCACATGCATGAATGCGCGCGCGTACACACGCACATGTGTGCATTCATGTGTGTACACGTGTGTATGTGCACTGCATTGTGTGTATCTCTACTGTCGGACATGTATGCTTGTGTGAATGTACACGCGTGTATACATGCATGCATGCGTTTGTGTGCCTAATGTATGTGCGTGCATAGTGTATGCGTGTGTGTGTGTAGTATACATGTATGTACACACCCATAAATGCACGTATATATGAAATAATCAATACTTGACAAAGTCTGATGTACACAGATGGTAATTTTTTTAAAATTTAAAAAAAAATTTTTTTTAAATTAAAAAAAAAATTTTTTTTTTAATTATTTGGCCCCAGCCTCCACCTTCTGCGATTCCAATTACACACTTTTAAAAAAAATATTTATTTATTTATTTTGGCTGCGCCGGCTCTTAGTTTTGGCATGTGGGATGTAGTTTCCCGACCAGGGATTGAACTTGGGCCCCTGCATTGGGAGCATGGAGTCTTACCCAATGGACCACCAGGGAAGTCCCCCCACAGATGGTAATTTAACAACGCCACCCGGCTTTCCCAAGTGGATGCACAAACTAACACACTCCCAGCCACGTGTGAGCATTTCTGAGGTTCTACACCCTTCCCAACACGTGGCATTTTCAGACTTAAATGATCGCCAGTCTGATGAGTGTGTAATAATTTATTACCGTAGTTGACATTTGCATTTCCCCCACTGTCGATGAGCACCTTTTCACGTGTTTTTTGGGAGTCTGGATGTGCTATTTTGTGAAGTCAACAGTCTTTTTCAGAGTTACACGTGTGGAAAATACCTTCTCCAGCTGCATGCATTCTTTTTTCAGTGTCTATGGGAAATTATTGTATCAACTTCATTGAGATAGAATTAAAGACAATAAAATGAACATATTTTAAGTGTACAGTACAATTAGTTTTAGAAATGTATACACTCGTTGAACCCTGACTGCATTAGGACATAAAACATTCCCATTTCTCTGTAAAACTCTTTATCTATTCATCTGTTGATGGACACCAAGGTTGCTTCTACGTCTTGGCTATCGTGGTTAAAGCTGCTGTCAACATGGGGTGCAGACGGCCTTTTGATGTCCTGTTTTCATTTCCTTCGGATATATACTCAGAAGTGGACCTGCTGGGCCATATGGCTCTTTTATTCTTAATTTTTGGAGGGACATCCGTACTGTTTTTCCTAGTGGCTGCATCCGTCTACGTTCCCATATACATTGGGAATGTATAAAGCTCTTATGTTCCTTTCTTTTAAATATTTTATCTTCCATTTTACTAACTCTCCTTTAAGCTGTGCCTAATGTATATCGCATCCATCTAACTGCCACTGAGGTCTTTGTATTTCTAGTTCTAGAATTTCCATTCCATGCTTTCTTGCAATTTTTCTGCCAAATTCCTCTATCTGGTTGTTTGATTTCTTAAAAATCATAACCAAGTTTCTATTAAAGAGATGCCTGACAATTCCAGCATCTGAATCTTCTGCTGGTCTGTTCCTCTTGTCTATTTTTCGCCCCGTTTTGGTTCTCATGCTTCTCTAGGCTTGCTTGTTCCTGATTTAGGACCAGACCTGTTATATAAAAATCCCAGGAGATGATCAGAAGCTCTGAAGGATGTTATCACCCTCCAGAGAGGGTTTCCTTCATCATCTATCAGGTGATGGGGCTAAGAGGATGGCCGTAATTCACTCTAGAATTGACCTAAAGTGGGTCTCAGTCGTTACGAGGCAGGTGGCTTTCGGCTCCCCTTTCCCCATGCGTGTGGCGCTCCGGGGTCCCAGCTCTGACCCTCGTGGTGCACTCAGTCCCTCCAGCCGTGGGAGACACAAAACTCCCCTCCCTTCCTCCAACTCTCAGCTGCTGAGATCGCTTTAGGAACTGTAATCTCCCCAAGATTCTGGCCCCAGCACGCTTATCTTCTCTCTGAATCTTAGACAAATAAATCCCGGCAGCCCTGTTAAACCTCCATTGTCTTCAAAAACTCTGTTTTGCTCTTTTGATGTTTTCTCTGGTTGTTGTCATCAGGAGAGGTCAAGCGGTGTAGTCCGTCATTCCCAGAAGCTGCATTCCTCCTCCCTTTTTTATGATCTGGGAACTACTGTTATTTTCTAGAAAGCTCAGCACTGTTTTAAAGGCTCATTGTTGAGCACGTCTGGCTGCTTTTACGGGGCAGATAGCGAGGCTTTCTATTCTCCGTGCTGCTGTAAATTACGTCTCCGCTTACTTTCTTAACCGCTTCCTGGAAGAATGTAGAAAAGATGTTTACACAGTGCCACATCCTTCAGGAAAAGAGCAGTCACGGAGACGTGCCGTCGCGAGGGGTGTGGGTCTGTCTCGGTGAAGGATGGCATGTGTGCCAGGTGCCCCTGGGGCCATTAAAAGTAAAATTCTCCCTTTTCACGTTGACCAGACTGAGTCTGAACACAGCCCCGCCCTCTGCATGGGGTCTCCAAGAGGACACGTGTCCCCCACCTGGGGATCTTCTCCAGCCTGGAAACTGGGGGACACGAGCCTGCCGGCTGTGAGTGGCACCCGAGTGGGAGGGGCAGGGGTCCCGGGTGCGGAGTGAGGAACCCTGAGAGCTGAGCTCAGGGCCGGCAGACCCTGTGATGCTGACGTGTCAGCTAAGGGCAAACACACGGCGTGGAGCTCGTGGGAAGCGTCAGTGGGGACTCACGAGGCAAGCTCCCGGGACCGTGGAGCGAGGCCGTGCTGCCTGCCGCCCAGAGCTACATGCCTTTGGGTCAACAGCTCCTGCACATACCTGGGCCCTGCCCGCCATCCGTGCCCACGATGAGCTCAGTTCTGTGCATAGCAACTTGGAGGTGGTTCTCCGAGACCAAGCCCAAGCAGGACCAAGGTGCGCACATACGGTAAGTGACCAGCTAGTCCAGAGCCCCGAGTCCCCGGCCACAGGGCCCTCCCCCGCCGCGCCTATGGCCACAGGAGGGTCCCTTGGGACCAGGTGCAGGAAGGAAGAAGGCTCTGCGCTTAGTGTCCCGACAGGCTGTTCCACACGCAGGTGCGAGTCAAGAAGGATGGTGGCTGCGTCGCACCCGGTCTCAGGCGGCCTTGAAAGATGTTGGAGAAGGAAAGGCACCCCGATGGGTGGGGCTGAGCGCCGTGCACCTGACTGCCCACCTGTGTGGAAGGGGAAGTGGCCCAAGCTGAGAAAATACAGACTTCTGGGCAGGGACCAGTGGCTGGGCTCTCTGGTTGGGGGCCTGTAGGAAACGCACTGAAGGTGGGAGATGGGGAGAGTCTCACGTAGCAGAGCCTCCAGCCGGGGAGCCCCAAGGGGAGGATGCGGGGCAGGGCCCGTGAGCACGAGGTCCACCGGCCATGTCCACACCATGCCACACGGAGCACGGGGATGGTCCTCTGAAGGCATCACGGAAGCACCACATGGAGACGACGTGACGGAGGAAAGGGGTGTCATCCTTCGGCATTAGTGACGCACACCCAGTCCACCTCTACACTGCTCCCCGCAAAGAAGGACGCTTGGGTCCAGGAGAAAGGGTGGGAGCGTGGCTTAGTCAGGGGCCTCTAGAGAAGCAGAACCAGTAGCTATAGACAGACCCGAGGAGATTTATGATAGGCACTGACTCAGGCCATCGTGGAGCCCCATGTGCAGGATGGGGAGCTAAGGCAGCTGGTGGTGGCACTCGGTCCACGTCCGAAGGCCTGAGAATGAGAAGGGCCAGTGTCCTAGGGCAGAAGACGACGGAGGCTCTCACTCAAGCAAGGAGCACATTCCCTTGTCCTATTCAGGCTCTCCGTGGGCTGGATGATGACCTCCTGCTTCGAGAAGGGCATGTACGAGGCCACCCGTCAAACGCTAATCTGGGAACGCCCTCACAGACCCCCGAAACCCGTGTGGTACCAGCAATCTGGGCCTCCCTCGGCCAGTCGAGCTGACGTGTGAAGCTGACTGTCACAGAGCAGAGGCAGCCACTGGCCGTCACCCCCCAGGACACCCTGGGGGCCGTGTGCTTCCTGGCCCCACTGCCCTGGGCCCAGCACAGATGGAGGTTCCGGTCCCCGAAGGAGGCAGGCTCTCCCGGGCACGTCATTTGACCTCGCTGTATGACCTTCCCGTGCCGCCCGCCATGCCCAGCCCCACCTCCCACCCTCTGCAGCTGATGTGGTAAGGTGACTCAGTTCTGGCCAGCGGTTGCAAGCCCGTGTCCAGCAGCTTCTGGAACCTTCCCTGAGAGACAGCAGTTGTTTGGCCTTTGTCCTCTTCTTCCTTCCTCCATTCATCTGATGCTCCCTTCATCCAGAGCACGGCAACGGGCATCCTTGCCCACAATGTGAGGGCCACGGGCTGGGGACGATGGAGTGGTGAGCTGAGCGGATGCTGCCGTGTCTTAAGGAGAAACTCACTCCTAGTGCCAGCCAGAGACCCCCCCACTCACACCTGACCCTAACCTGTACCTGTGCCCTGGACTCAGGATGGGTGCCGCAGCCTGCCAGAGGCCCAGTGACATCGGCCAATGGAGCCCGTATCCCGCCTGAATGCTTTCATGCTTGCGTTGGTGAACTCAGGTGGCCAGAACAAAGTCCCACAGCCTGAAGCTTTAACCACATTCACTGTCACCCAGTCCTGGAGCAAAACCTCCTCTTCTTACAAGGACCCCAGTCACACTAGGTTAGGACCCACCCTGGTGACCTCACTTTTACCTTATAACCTCTTTAAGGGCCCGGCTCCCCGATCTGGGAAGCTGGGGGTCAGGACTGCAGCGTGTGACTGTGGGGGACATAGACCAGCCCATCACATGGCGCGCAGCACACAGGCAGGTCCTCTACAGCCCGGGGCACGTGCAGAAGGACGCAGTGGGAAGGCTCGGCCAGGCCGGCCTACTGGAGGGCTGCAGCCGGCAGGAGGACGTCAGGGAGGGGTCCGACTCTAAGCCTCGGGCGGCCCCCGCCCCTGTCCACCCCCCAGCACTGGCCCGGCTGCGGGAAGAGGAGACCACAGAGCAGAAAAGGTGCTGCTGTTGAGTGCCGAGTGGAACCAGGGAGGCGTGGAGGTGGCCCGCGGGTGGCAACCATGCGAGGCGGCCAGGGGAGCCTCTGGGCAACTGCACTAGCCCCCCGCCCCAGCTTCTGGGAACAGAGACCTCCTTTCCCTGCAAGAAACAACCCCTCCTCCTCCGCTGCAGCCATCTCGGTGGGCCTGCGGAGCTCTCCCTACACGGGCCTTGAAGGAAGGATGGCAGGAAGGCCCCGGCGGGAGTGTCCACTTGTCCCCTGGCCAGGAATCCGCGTCCCCCGTCCAGCCTGGGCCTGGTCCTTCGGCTCCTTCTTGGCTTCTGCCCGCTACCCCTGCTCCTCCCCTGAAAACTCCTTTCCTTTTTCTCGGCTCGGGGTGGCCAGGGATCACCTGTTATTTGTCACTGGAGAGCCTCACCCGATGCCCGGGTCCTGCGATGATTACGCTGGAATTTCCTGAGGGCAGTGGGGCACGGAAGGCGCTGACGCCTGGGGCTGCGGGCCAGTGGCCAGGCTGGGAGGCGTGGGCACAGGTGGCCTGGGCCTCAGCGAGCCCTGTCACCTCCTGGACGGCCAGCACTTGGGGCAGCCCAGGACAGCCTTCCTCGTCGTGCGCGGTGCGGTGTCCCAGGAGAGAGGCCCAAACCCCACCGCGTGCGCTGCCTTCGGCGGGAAGGGCCCCGCAGTCCGCAGCAGTGTCTCCATCCGCGAGCGGATCCGGAGTGTGTACTGTCCGGGCGCACTGAGGACCCGGGGCCTTCCAGAGGATAAGCCATCATCTGAAACGGCTGAGCTGCCCAAGCCGCGAGCGGGTTACTCCGTTATCAGTGACCTTTGTGTGACGCGGCCCTTGTCCCCCTGGGTGGGGACCAGCCACTGATCTCCGGGTCCGGGCACCGAAAGGGAGCAGCTGCAGAGCCACGTGGGTGCTTCCAGGACAGAGCTGCCTGGACGGGAGTTTCAGGAGGCAGCGGAGGACCCCTCCAAACTGCCCGGACATGTACAAGGTGGCGTGTGTCAGCCCACGCTCGACGCCCTCCCTGTGGGAGCAGGAAACTGGAGGTGCCCCACGGGTCCCCAAGTGGGGTCTGGTGGGACAAACCCTGGGGTGGCCGCTGGATGGTACGGGGTCCTGCGCGGGGGAGGAGGGGGCCCACAGGGCGAGGCTGGTCTGCAGGGCCGGAGTCGGGGGAAATGCAGGGGCAGACGGGGTGAGGACCTGGGTCGATTTTTTCAGAAAGGGTCTGGACGTGAATAAAGACATTTTAAACAGGTGGGAGAGTAAATCAAAGCTAACAAAAAAGGTAACCCAAGGGCACAGAGGAGACCACCCTGCGGAGCCTCCCGTGCCCTACAGCTGGGACTTCAAAATCACAGAAATGAGCCATGGAGTGTGAAACCCAGTGGGGTCAAAATGAAGGAACCAGCCGAAAGGGGAGAAGATGAAACAGAGAACTGACCGCATGTGCGGAGGCGGTGACTTAAGCACCCGGAGGACTTTATTTCAATCCACATTAAGGCACAGTCATCTGAAGACAACTGTCCAATATGGTGGACTGTGTGTGTGTGTGTTTACATTTATATGCCGTGTGTGTGTGTAATTGTGTAAAATGCCCTTAGGAAACAGATTTTCAAGTTGGCAGATATAAATATACAGTTGAAGGAGTCAAGAAAAAGGCTTGAAATTCTGCACTGGAATTGGAAATATCGGTCAGGGTATTCTTTATTTTTAAAAATTCCTATTTCCTAAGTCAGACACAGAAGGACAAATCCTGCACCATTTCACCTGAATAAGGCTCCTAGTGTAGTTCAGTCCATAGAGACAGACAGTAACAGACAGTAGGATGGTGGGGCCTGGAGCTGGGGAGGGGGAGGGGGGATGAGTGTTTAAGGGGGACAGAGTGTCAGTTTGGGAAACGGAAAGTTCTGGAAGTGGGTGGTGTGATGGTTGCACAACAGTGGGAAGACACTTAATGCCACTGAACTGCGTACTTAAGGATGGCCAAGGCTCTGAATTTTCTATGTATTTTATTACAATAAAAATAATTGAAAAAATATGAATGTCCTCATTCTGTCCACTGAAAAGCCTGGAAGCAATGACCACACCAGCAGCAATGAGCACCCCAGAACCCAAAGTGGGACCCCTGAATACCCACTACAGTCCCTCCAGGAAGGAGCCCAGGATTCCTGGAGAAAAGCCTGGCACGGGGGCTCATATAAGGTGAATGGAGAGCCTCGGGTCCTGCCTGAATGCATGGAAACGATCAAATCCTGCCGCATCGTTGCAAAATGACGCACTGGCGAACTTGGTCCAAGATTTGACCCCTTGGGCACTGGTCGGGATGGTAAGTGCAATGAGCTGAAATGCATCTCAGCCCGCACACCTGGTGTGACCCCATGAGTCCTGCTGTGACAAAACCGACTCCCTCCCCTCAGTGTGGGTGGGGGTCTGTGACTAGCTTCTGACCTGCAGGCGAGGGCAAAGGTGCAGGGTTTTCAGAAGTGACGGGTCCTTTGAGTTAGTCAAGGGCAGCTTCTCCGGGTGGGTCTGACCTGATCAGGAAGGCCCTTTCTAAGAAGGTGGGGGCCTTCCCTGGAGTTAGAGGCTCAAGGGCGCAGACATGGGAGTGAACCCTGCTACGACCTGAGTGGGGCCTTCTCCAGCCTAGCCTCTGGATAAGCGCACCGCCCAGCACACGCCTCGGCCCGGTGAGGCCCCAGGCAGAGGACCTGGCCCAGTCACGAGTTACGCCAGGACTGCTGACCCACAGAAATGCGAGGTCATAACGGCGTGTGATTTAAAACCTTTAAGCTTCTGGTGACTGTCACTCAGCGATAAAAACTACTACATGCGTGAAATGTATTTAAATATGTTCAAACTCATGAGTTCATAGGATATATATGCATGTATGTATCTATATGTGTCTGTATATATATAATAATCAGTATCTCTGGACCTTTTCTGCCTTCCCTGTTTCAAATATGTGATGTGGGGAAATGTATCTTTATAGAAGAATTCTTACAAATAGTTGCTGAAGAAACGCTGGGCTTAGAAAACGGCCACTTTGCAGCCCCTGATGAAATAATGGATCCAGGCTTTCGATACTCAGGCTGGGGAGATTTTATCCCCCAGAGCACAGTTGGCAGTGCCTGGAGACAGTTTTGATCGAGGTGGAGGGGGTACCACTGGCATTTGGCGGGGCGGGGGTACTGATGGACGTCAAGGGAACAGCAAAGATGTGTCTGTGGTGGGCTGACCCTTCCTGCCCCTGCCCCCTGTTGTTCATGCCTTCATGCAACCCCACCACCTCACCTGAAGGGGACCCACGCCTTCTTCTTACAGAGAATGGCTAAGGGGCGGGGTGTTACTCCTGGGACCGGGCCTCACCACTGATCCCTCCTGCTGGCCTTGCAGAAGCACCATGTGGGAACAGCCTGTGGCGGGGCCCATGTGACGGGGACCCTGTGTGCCCAGAGGAGGTGAGGACCTCCTTCTATAACCATGGAGAAGTGAACTCTGCTCACCTGAGCGAGCTTGGAGGCGCACCCTCCCCAGTCGGATCTTCAGATGAGAGTGCAGAACCCACACCCAGGTCGAGCTGAGCCACAGCACCTGTGAGAGAATAACAACTGTGTGTTCTTTTAAGTCTGTGGTGATTTGTTTCAGCACAGAAAATGCACACACTGGCCCCAAAGGCCAACACTGCCAAGGCTGAGCAGCTGATCTCAATTATTTTTTTCTGTAAAGGGCCAGGTAGTAAATATTTTTGGCTTTTCTATCATCACACAACAAATGACTATGGACTTAGCAGCCGAAACCATACCCATCGACCAGCTTGTGGTTCGGAAGGACTGAGGTTCGGTTGGGTTCTGCCAGGTTCTCTGCTTAGGGCCTCATAGGCTGAGCTCAAGGAGGGCTCCCTCCTGCTGGCTGTGGGGGTGAATCCACCTCAGGGCACATCCCAGTGGTTGGCAGAGTTGTTCCTTGTGGCTGCAGGACTGAGGTCCCGTTTTCTGACCGAGTGTCAGCCAGGGGCCCTTTCAGCTTCTTCCATGGAGCCCCCTCTGTCTCAGCCGTGGAGAAACCTCCTTCCCGTCAACCTCTTGCTTTGACTTTCTCCGAATTCCCCTCTGATACCAGCTGACACACATGGGATTAAATTGGGCCCACTTGGGTCATCTCTCTATTTTAAAGTCAAATGATAAGCACCCTTAATTACATCCTCAAAAGTCCTTTTTGCCAGTAGCATTACACAAGCACGGGAGGGATCTCTTATGTTATTCACAGTTCCTGGAATTAGGGCAGAAAATCTGGCCAGGAGTGGGATTCCTTAGAATCTAGCCCACCATAGCCAACGTAACATGAAAGAAGCCATGGACAGTCTGTGAACAAAGGGTCGTGGCTGTGTTTCAGTAAAACTTTATTTACAAAAACAGATGGCAGACTGGATTCCACCTGTGGCTACCGTTGTTTGCCATCCCCAGTCTAGCAAAGGTCACCAGTGGCTGCTAAGACCATGGGAACAGCTGACGGGGAGATGGACGGAGCTCTGGCTCACCACACGCCGCCCCCCGATCAGTTTCACAGAGGAGACATGCCGGCCGCCGCACGCCTCCAGCGCTGGTGTAGCAGGATGTACCATTGCTACCTTCGAAGTGGCCTTGCCCGAAGATTTGACCTCAAACGGATCAGGGCTAACAAGAAATACAGAGCGTGGAAAAACACTACGGTGTGATCCATGAAATCCAGAATATTGGAAATTCCCTAAAACAGACGGCCTTGCTCCTTCACAAATAGCTGCAAGAAGTAAGGAGGGGATACTTCTGGATGAAAGGGGGGCTTTGGAGACACGGCAATAATGCCTGTGTGAGTTCTGTGTGGATTTTGACTTGAAGAAATCACCTGTGAAATCCATTTATGAGACTATTGGGAAAATTTGGACTTGTCTGCAGATTTGATGATATGAAAGAGTTATCGATGTATTTTTAAGTGTGATGACGCTATGGGGCCTTTTTTAGAAGAGTTCTTACCTTTCAGAGACATGAGAAGGGATGGGGCCCACAGACATTGAAGGATGAAGTGTTTATGGGTGAAATAATAGGGTGTCTGAGGTTTGCTTAAAAGTATCTGGAGAGTGAGGTAGGTGGGCGCCAAAGACACAAGACTGGCCGTTGGTGGTCATTGTCAGATCCGGGCAAGCGTTATAATGTTCTCTATGCTTTCGTACGTGTGTGGAATTCTCCCAACAAAGGCTTCTGATTGCAGCACAAGGTTTCCTAATGGACAGGCTGGTGGGTGGTGGGGAGCTCCTCGGAGCTGTGTGGGAGCCGGGACCCCTCTTGTCAAGGGACCCCAGGGGAAGGGGCCTTGATGCGGGGGTCAAGGGACCCCATGGACTTGCTGCGGGGGCCAGGCGCCAGGCGGCGGCCAGAGCTCCCCAGACACTTGTGGTGTAGCTGAGTGTTTACGAGTGTTTATGAGCGTGTGTCTCGGGACCATCGGTAGCCGTGACATCCTTCCCCTCCGTGTGACCCTGAGGGGCACTGTCCATGTTCCCAGAGGCCCAGTGGGCCCTGAAGCTTGCCACGGGACATGGGGGCTCAGAGCAGGGCTGAGAGCGAGACCATGCCTACACCAGGGGCAGCTTGAGGGAATGAGAGCAGACCGGGCAAGCCAGGACAAGAATTGGTGAGCAGTGCTTACCGTGGGGGCCTGCGGTCAGTGTCTACCTCCCTCACTGGCCTCCACCCGAGTACCATGTAGCAGGACCTGCCTCTGCTTCCGGTGGGGTCAGAGGCGGGGTCGCCCACCGACCACATCCCGGGTTGCAGGTGGCTCCGGCATCCTCTGCTCTCCCAGGGGCTTGCCCGCACACTCAAGAGATCTTGTCAGCTCCCAGCTGGGTCCCCTTTGGTGCAGAGCCCTCACCCAGCTCAGGTTGAGAGCCTGGACTGTGGGCAGAGCTGCCGTGGCCCGTAGATGCCAAGTCCCTCATCCCCTGTCTCGTGCTGTCCCCTCCAGGGACGGGGACTTGGTATTTCCTCTACCTTGTCCCTTGCTGAGCAGGCCAGGGTCCCAGGCTGGTCAGTGGTGCTCCCAAACCTCCTGGCTGGACCTCAGGGCCCCACATCCTGCATTCCCAGCCCTGCACACTCTCTGGAGGCTCTGCCTGCTCCAGCCTCAGTCCTCTAGAGGGTCTTGGCGAGTCCTGCAGCTGTGGCTAGGCTGACCTCCGTGTTCCCCAGTGTTGGACACCTTCAGCTGATGAGGCCCAGATATCTTTACCCAACAAACTTGTGGGGGATCTGGGGCTTGAGGGGCCCCATTCCAGGTGTTGGAAGGCTTCTGGGAGAATTGCTTGTCAATGGTTACTTACATATGGACACCCCCGCCCCAGACCATCAGAATCCTTGTGCACAAGCTCCCATGCCCCACCCTCAAGATGGACTCAGCGAGAAGGAAGGAGGGAGGGAAGGAGGAAAGGAGGAAAGGGAAGAATGGCAAAATGGATGGATGGATGGATGATGGACAGATGGATGACGGATGGAGGATGGATGGATGGATGGATGGATAGATGGATGGATGATGGATGGATGGAGGATGGATGGAGGATGGATGGTTGGAGGATGGATGGATGGATGATGGATGGATGGAGGATGGAGGATGGATGGATGGATGGAGGATGGATGGAGGATGGATGAAGGATGGATGGATGGATGATGGATGGATGGATGGTTGGAGGATGGATGGATGGATGATGGATGGAGGATGGATGGATGATGGATGGATGGAGGATGGATGGTTGGAGGATGGATGGAGGATGGATGGATGATGGATGGATGGAGGATGGATGGATGGATGGATGGAGGATGGATGGAGGATGGATGGAGGATGGATGGTTGGAGGATGGATGGATGATGGATGGATGGAGGATGGATGGATGGATGGATGGATGATGGATGGATGGAGGATGGATGGATGATGGATGGATGGAGGATGGAGGATGGAGGATGGATGGATGATGGATGGAGGATGGATGGATGGATGATGGATGGATGGATGGATGGATGATGGATGGAGGATGGATGGAGGATGGATGGAAGATGGATGGATGGAGGATAGATGGATGTGTGGATGATGGATGGATGGAGGAATGGGTGAATGCATGGATGGATGGGTGAATGGCGGGATGGGTCGGTGGATGGATGAATAGATAGATGGGAAGGTGGGTAGGTGGGTGGGCGGGTGGATAGATGGAAGATGGTTGGAGGGATAGATACACACATGCATACAGAGAGTGTGGGGTGGGTGACTGATTGTTAAGGACCGACAGAGGATGGAGGAGATAACAGACATGAATACATAGGCAGACACAGCCCAGGGGTGTGGTGAATGTGCACCGGTAGGAACAGCCACTAAAGCTCCCACGACCATTCTCAGTTCTTCCCATGTGGTAACTCGTTCAATTCCCAGCAGCCCTCAGAGGGGGCCTCTGCTATTCTTCCCAGTTACAGAGGAGGAAAGTGGGATGTGGAATGGCTACCCAGCTAGCTCAGGGTCACAGGCTATGGGGTGAGGAGCCCGTACCAAGTGCTTCCAGGCACCGAGCTGAGACCCACAGAAGCACAGGGGTCACGCAGGCCCCCAGAGGTCAGATGGAGCCACAGACACGGGGATGGGGTCAGCCTGGGACAGACCCACAGTGCACAGAAGTAGCCCAACACACGTGGGAGCAGTCGGGGAGCCCAGGAGCCGGGCAGACCCACAGAGGGGCCCTCAAAATCAGGGCCCCCGGTGGGGGGCCCACACATGCAGACCATAGACCCCAGGTAGGTCAGTTCCCAGGATCCCAGGGCAGTGACTGAGCGGGTCTGTGGAGGTGCTCATTGGGGAACCTTTCCGGCCCCACGCCCCTTATCGTCTAGCTCTGCCCACACCTAGGCCAGTGGGAGGTGGCCGAGAATGACCAGGGCTTCTGGTCCCCAAGAGCCAACTGAGCTGACCAGCAGCAGGTAACAAGTCTCACCTGAAAACCTCTGAAGCTAGCAGCCCCCAGCCCCCACTCCCACCCTCCCAGGTCTAGGAACCACAGCCCTGGGCCCCTGCAGGGCGGGCGGGGTCTGAGGTCGGGCCCAGCCCTCTCCGAGGGTCGGGCCTGAGCCTCGGGGCGGGGCGGGGCGGGGGGGGGGGGTTGCGCCTGTGTTCCTGTACTTAGGTACCCTGTTTCCCAAACCTGCAGCCTCACCAGGAACCATCCCTGCTTCAGCTAATGCCACACCACTCCGTCCCGGGGCCACAGCCCTGCTGGATTTGCACTTCCTGCCTCTGTGCTGAGCATGTGAGGGTCCTCCTGCCGGGAATGCCCACCCCGCTCCCTAGGATGCCCACCAACTCCACCCCCAACTCCTTTCCCCCGGCACAGGGTAGGCCTCTCCTCCCTCCCGTGGGCAATCGGCACCCCTAGCCCAGCGTCCCTGACCCCACCTCTATCTGCGCCCCCAGGAGAGGACAAGCTGCCCTGTGGGGTGGGTCTGCTTAGATCCTGGGAGGCCCTTTCCCCAAGGTCAGGGTCAGCGTGGAGGCACTTTTCCCAGTCTAGGAGAGGGCAGCGAGGAGGGAGAGGCCCAAGGGGCGGGCATGGAAGGCTGCCCTGGAGGGGGCAGCACCCCTCCCCAGGCCAGGGACGCTCCAGGCCCTCAGCTTCAGTGCAGTGGGCACAGCCCCTGTGGTCAGAGGCAGAGAGCTAGGCCGCTGGGCCGGGTGGGGCTGGGCAGAGGGTGCCCGGCGGAGAAGCGTGCCCAGCCCCTCCCCCGTGCTGCTGGGCAAGGCTGGCTCTGGACCAGGTGCTGGCCGCATCGGGCCCCACGTGCCCTGCTTGGGGCCCAGGGCCGTGGCCCAGTGGTTGGTTAAGAGCAGAGAGGGAGGCAGCCAGCCCCCAGCCCCCAGCCTGAGCCCTGCAGGAAAACGCTGGGCAGCCCGGCCAGTGTCCACTCGTGCCCAGGGCTGGGGCAGCACCTGCGGAGGACCCTGCGTGTGACTACCCAGCAGGGCAGTGAGGGGGCTTGGGAGCCGGTGGCCACTGTGGAACAAGACTCCCTCCCCCCATGGCAGGTGTGGCTGAGACAGTGCGGGGGCAGAGGGACACGCGGCCCCAGGCGTGCGGGGTCCCCACGGGTGCTGACGTGGCTCCTGAGAGCTCCCGGAGAGAGGGAGCGTGCATGTGTGTGCATGCGCGTGTTACGTGCATGCACGTGTACGTGTGTACATGCATGTGCATGTGTGCCGGCGTGTGCACTCGCCCACGCCCGCAGGTGCGGGGAGTCACCCGCACAGCCCGCCGGGAACCTGCAGGCTCCGAGGGCCCCGCCTGGGTGTGTGACGGCAGCTTCATGACTGGGGGAAAGGGGGCCGTTTCGCCCCCCCAGGCCTGGTCCACAGGCCGCCCAAGGCCCACGCTCCCCTCTCACCTGGCGCCCACCTCTCTGCCTTCGCCCCCACCCGCACCTTTGTCCTCACAGCTCCTCCAGCCCCACCCATTGCTCTACCTCAGCCCTGACCCCGCGTCCCCAGGGCTGTGGGCTGATGGCCTTTGTACCCCGTTGGAAGGTCCTGGCTGGTCCCCAGCCTGTCCTGGGGCCCAGGTGCCGGGTGATGTCCTTGTGCATCCCCGGTTCCCTTCTCCTCTGTCCCGGCCACACAGCGACTCCACTGGTGGCCTTTGAGGCCTTGGTGTGACCCTCTGAGTGAGCGTCTGGGGTACGATCTGAGGTCAGGGAGCTAAAGCTCTTTCCCAGGTGATTGTGGGTCTCCCGGGGCCCCAGCAAGCCCTGGCCAGAGCTTGTCTGGGGAGGCGGGGGCCCCAGGGAGGAGAGCTGCTCGCAACGGGCCTCAGTTTGGGGGCTTCTGCGCAGACCAGGCCCTCGGGGTGGGGGGCCTTTTAGCCAGTAAGAGGGTCGCATCCTGGCGATTCTGTGGGGAGGGGCCCAGGATGGAGGGCCTTGAGCAGTTGGGGTCCCAGGACTGGCCTCTGGGAGAAGGGGGGGTCAGACCTCGGACCGCGCGTGGAGGGGGCCCAACACGAGGCCTGTGTACGGAAGGGGGCGCCCAAACGCCTGTCAGGGCGGCTGGCAAGGGGCTGGGCAGGAGGCAGGCGGGTGGAGCCAGGCGGCGGGAGGGAGCCCCGGGGTCCCCGGAGCAGGAGGTCAGGCCTCCTCCAGGAGCGGCCAGTGGACAGCAGGGGGAGCTTGGGACCGGCTGATCTTGGCTCTGCCGGACCACCCGGCCACCTCGGCCCGGGCCTGCCACTCTGGCCTCCCAGGCGAAGTCGCTGATGGGCCGTTCAGTCCTCTCGGGCCACTCGTGGCCCTGGGGGTGACCGCCTAGAAGGCCGAGAAAGGCCCACGAGAGGGCACCTGCAGGGAACGGATCCTAGGTGGTCCAGGGCGTAACTCAGTCACCTGTAGAAGGACAGGGGGCCTGGTCAGGGCCCTGCAGAGACCCGCTGCACTCGGGAAGAGAGGGCAGGGACCTCACAGCAGCCTCACGGGCCCCTCAAACCCAAGTGGGGACGGGAGGGGCGTGCAGCAGGCTTCCGGGTGGCCGCGAGCCCCCAGACCTGGATCGGATGGCCTCTCTGGAGCTGTGGGGGGACTGGGGTGGGAGCAGGGGACCGCTGGGCGGCCCAGCTGTGCCCTAATTCTCTGTTGTGAGTCATCATGACGTGGTGGGGTCCCCACAGAGAGACGTCCAGTCACCTCAGGCTCGGGGTCCCCTAGCCGCTGTGCCCATGTGGCAGGTGCCTCCCAGCGGCCCAGGGACCCGAGACGTGACCAAGAAGAGGACCACTGGCTACAGAGCTGTCCCTGGCAGTGACGCATCCGCACACCCTCCTGGGCCCCATCTGCACTCACAGACCATGGCCCAGGCCCTGGTGTCCGGGCCTGTGGTGCCCACCAGGCCGGGTTCAGTGTGGCCCATCCGCCAGCCAACATGCAGGGAAGCCTCGGATGCCCCCACCAACCCCCCAGGCCTGCTTGAAAGGGGCTCCCATGCATCTTGCCAGAAAGCCCGGTGGGCCCAGGGCAGCCCTGGGGAGCCTGTGGAGGGGCGGGGTTGGAGGGCTGGCAGCCGGTCCCTGAGCTCCAAGTGAGCGGCGCCATGGAGAGCAGAAATGGCCTGGACGGCAGGGATCGGGGGAGCCAGGGGCCCTTCAACCCGGGGGGATGCCCGGACCTCTGGATCCTGAGAGAGGGGACCCTGCCCGGAAGGCCCTCCCAGAGAATACACCAGCCCCCCACCTGGAGAGCCTGGACAGCCCCCCTCACAGGCGGAGAGCCTGCATAGCCTTCCATCCCACCCTCGAGAGCCTGGACTGGGCCCCTCGCACGGGGCCCTAGAGGGCAGGGCTCAGGTCCTGGCACCCACAGGGACTTCTGGGAAGCTGCGGTGCTCCCTGACCCCCAGGAACCCCCTGGGCAGGAAGTGGTCACATTCGCACAACCTCACATCCTGATACGAGGTGGGGGACAATGGAGCCAGCCCCAGCCAGAGTCTGACAGGGAAGGGGCGCTGGAGCCAGGGGCCCTTCCCCCGGGGCTTTCATAGAACCGAGGTGGCGAGGTAGTCAGCCAGCCCCCGGCGGGGGTCATGGCAGGGGGACAGGGGTCTGCAGCCACCAGAGGTGGCATTCCCCTCTGCCCGCCCCTGCTCCCCACTCTGGCCTGGGACCCTGGGACCCTGCCCCAAGCTGATGTGGACTGTCTCGCAGCCAGGATGCCCCCACCCTTCCTGGCCGGGCAGCCGGCGGGTGGGCTGCAGGGCCGCCTGGGCAGGATCCGCCAGGCGCGGTGGAGGGGTCTGGAATGTGCGCTCCGCCGTTGGCAGCCTGTCCGGGACACGCACTGTGTAGGGAAGGCTTTGATCGCCGGCTCCCAAACCGAGGGTCCCCAGTCTCCCCTCTACATGTGCGACCCCGCCCCGGGTCGCTCCCCAGCCCTGCCCCCACTTGCCGCTAGTGCCAGCAATCCCGGGGTTTGCGTTGGCTTTCAGCCAAACCCCGGAATGTGCCTCCTGGCTACACGGCAGCTGTTCCTGGAACTGGGGTGACAAAGCGCAGACTGTCTTGGAGACGTGGGCGGACAGGGTTCAGCCTGCCCAGAGCCACGCATGAATAGGGCACAGAGACGCCGGGGCGAGGATGGATGGGGTCGCAGAGGCCCAGACACCCGTGAATGGGCACCGGGAGTCCAAAGACGCAGTGGAACTTGGAACTGGCCACGGGGGGCCCGAGACCTGGGACGCGGGCCTACGTGAGGTGTGGGATGTAAACCACCAAGGGTCTCTACTGCTAAGATCCCCAATGAATGGAGAACAGAGCACCCCAAAACTCAGACTCAAGGGCACACATGACTCAGGCACTCAGGAGTGGGGTGCAGGCTGCAAGGCCCAGAAAACCACGTGAGCGCTGACATTCACAGCCAAAGGGCATCCCGGGGACTTGGAAGCGGGGGCACGAGGCATCGGCTATCCATCGTCACAGGTGTGCAAGGACCCAGAGCCTTCCACGAACGGGGTTCACATCCTTCAGAGGCTCCAGGGATCGGGGAGACTTCAGACGCCCAAGGAAGGGGTCTAGGACCCTTGGACGCTTGCCTGCCTGGAGCCCCACGTGAGCCCAGTGGAGACGCCGGGGCGAGGACGGAGAGACTCACAGAGGCCCAGACACCCATGAACGGGCACCGCGCATCCAAAGATGCAGTGGAACTGGGAACCGGCCACCAGGGGCCCGAGACCTGCGATGTGGGCCTACGTGAGAGGCAGGCGGTGGGGTTCAGGCAGCTCAAGACCGTGATGAATGGGATTCAGGCAACTAGAGAAGAGAACGTGGGAACCGGAGGGTGCCCGTAGCCCGACACTCTGAAGGGTGGGGTACGCCGATGCCTGGAGGATGGGGCGTGGACCGCACAGAGGCCCTGGAAACGGGGGCAGGGTACCCGTCAGGTTGACAGCTGGAGTCCTTGTTACCGTGGTGACCAGAGGAGTGGGGTACAGGCTGCCCAGATACTCAGAAAACCGTGGACCAGGACCTTACAACGGAGCCACGGGTTCCTGGGGCCTGAGGCTTTACGGGGAAAGGGTACAGACTGCAGCTAGACCCAGAGGGTGGGGGGCGAGCGGTCTGGACTCAAAACAGACGAAAGCGGGGACTCCAGAGCTGAGGGTGGTGGGTGCCTGGCCCCGTCTATTCAGATGAATGAGGTTAGAGTCGTCGGCCTCAGGGGAGCTGGGTGCAGAGACAGGGAGTTACCAGCCCCCCTGAGGATCTGCATACACAGAATTCGGGGGGTGGGGTACCAGCGGCACCAGCTGAGATTCCGAGACTGGGCCCCCAGACCCTCACGTGGAGGAGTGGGACTCAGCTCGTCTCATGGGGCTGGGCTGTCTCGGCCAGGGTTCCAGTGCCTGGGACCCCTGGCCCCCAGAAACTCAGATGCTGTGTCCACGTTGCCCTGACGCCCAGACAAGTGGGGGGCCAGGCTCCCAGTTTCTCAGTCAGATGGGCATAGATCATCAGGGTGACAGAAGGCAAAGACTGGATGACGAGGAAGCCACCCTCATTCTCCAGGGAATGGGGTACACGCCCCAGGGCCCCACGAGCAGAGCCTGCAAGGACTCGGTCACTGAGGTGCCCCTAGGCATCTTAAGGGGTTGTGGACTGGGCAATTCAACCCCCGAGCAGAGTGGGGTACGGGGCCTCAGACACTCCACTAGTGGGTCAGAGGACCCTGACACTCCAAATATTGGGGTCCAGGATCCAGACATTCACACTAATGGGTATAGAACCCAGACACTCCAACTATTGGGGTACTGGACCCAGGCACTTAGACTAATGGGGGTACAGGACACAGTCCAATTATTGGGGTATAGGACCCAGACACTTAGACTAATGGGAGGTATAGGACCTAGACACACTAATGGGTACAGGACCCAGACACTCCAATTAATGGGGTACAGGACTCAGACACTCCAACTATTGGGGTACAGGACCCTGACACTCAAACTACTGGGGTACAGGACCCAGACACCCACACTAACGGGTACAGGACCCAGATACTCCAACAATTGGGGTGCTGGACCCAGACACTCCAACTATTGGGGTACAGGACCCAGATACTCCACTAGTGGGGTACAGGACCCACACACCCAGACTCATCGGGTAGGACCCAGACATGTGTTGGGTGGGGGTCCAGCTCTTGGGAAGCATAGGTACAGCCCCAGACACCTGGCCGTAGGGCTGCAGGCGCCCAGCTTGGGAATGAATAGCACATAGAGCCAGAGACAAGGATGAACGGGACACACACGGGGGCGGAGGGGGGGGGGCGGGGAGGGGTGGATGGGGCACGGGACCTCCAAAACCACAGCAGCGAGGCCGCGGGCCCTGACCTGGCACTCAGGCCTATGTGAGACGTGTCGGGGGCATTCAGCACCCGGGAGCCCCACAGATGGGTACAGGCTTTCCAGGAACCAGGTGACCACAGAACAGAGTCCTGGCGCCCAGACTAGCGGGGAGCGCGCCCCCGGGACCCGGGGTACGAGGCGAGAGGCCGCCGGAAGTTCAGATGGCCAGGTGTGCCTCCAGGTATCCGCAGGAGCGGGGAAGAGATGCTCTGACAGCGGGGGTGCCCCGATGAATAGATACCCCAAAAGAAGGTGCAGAGGAACCAGGTCCCGGCCAGCAGGGTCCCAGAGGCCCTTGGGAGAGGCAGTCAAAGCGGGGAGGTTGCAAGCGGCCCCAGGAGGGACCCTGAGGCCTGGGTCACGGAGAACCCCAGGTCTCTGACGTGAGTGCTGGTGAATGGATTACACACTACACGCGCAGCCAGACGATGGGGAATGTGTTCCCCCGGTCTCCAGGCGAATGGGGTATAATTCACGCAGATACTCCGAGAAGAGGGAATTGCATCCCATGGAGATCCAGACTCAGAGCCGCCAGGCAGACCTTCGGAAGATGGAGAGAAGCTCAGGGAACCAGCACTGCGATGCCGACACGCAGAGGAGGGTGCTCACGCGGGTGACAGGGCGCAGGCTCCTCAGAGGTTCACATGATGCGTACAGGTCCCCCAGCACTCCAACGATGGGGCACAGGTGCTCAGATGAAGAGGGTACGGTGACCCTGAACCAAGGATGACGGGGGCACGCACAGGCTGGGACCCGGTGAGCGGGCATGGGGTGCCCCAGTCCTCGGAGACTGGCAAGCCGAGCGCCCGCTCCCGTCCTTGGCCCGGGCCCCGCTGCACGGGGCGCCCCAGCTGAGCGGGATGCGGCAGCCGGGTCAGCGCCGGCAGGGTGCACGCGTGCCGTCCCAGCACGTCTCACGGTTCCTTGCCAGCAGCTCCCGGCTCCCCCAAGCCGGCGACTGCCATGAGTTCCAACCTCAAACATTCCCCAAGCAACCTCAAAGGAAGCATCCCTGTCCAGGAGCCCCGCCAGGGTCTCCATGTGGCTCTTGGCTGCCAAGCCGCCGTCTCGGGGGCCGCAGGGCTGGCCTGGGGCTGCCAGCTCTGTTTGGTTTTCCCCTTCCTGCCCTGGAACCTCAGACGCCCGTCTCGCCACGGAGGCGCCCGGATCTGGGGAAAGGCACAAAGGCCCTACACAGTCAGGCTGGGGAGAGTCGCATGCAGGGCAAACGCGCTGCGGGCTGGATCCCGCCGCCCGTGCGCCCCCATCACGCCCACCCACGCACCTCGCTCCCGCAGCACGGGAGCCTGCATGCCCGCTGCCCTGCCACAGGCCTCCTCTGCGCCCCAAAACTGTTTAGCTGCCTCTTCCAAACCCCCACCTCTGGGTGGGATGAGCAAAGGGACCCAGGCCCTTTTTAGGGGAACACGTGTCCCCAGAGCCACGCGTGACCAGCATGCACGCACGTCCCACCTGTCACGTCCCCAAAGCAGCCTCAACCTGGGCTGAGTCTCCCGGAGTCCTGCCCGACGAGCCCTGCGGGCTGGGTAAGCGTTAGCCCTCTCCTCGGCGGGCCGTCCGTTGATAGTGGGTTTGGAGAGACACCCTGACCTGGGTGGGCCACTCAGAGCTGGGCCCCTCCAAACCCAGATGTCCCTGTGGCTCGGAACACCCCGCCTTGGGGTGTAGAACCTTCACGAACCGAGTCCAGCCCCACCTCCCTCCCTCTGCTTCACCCAAAGGTCAGCTCAGATGGGCCGGTACCTCCTCTGCTAAGGCCTCTAGGAGGGCTCCAGACGCCCCAGTCCCAGGGGACCCCTGCAGGGGGCCCCGGGCCGAGACGCCGGGGGCTTCGGTCTCGGGAGGGGCCCTCCTCCCAAGGGAGTTCCCCGACTCCTGATGGCCCGAAGCCCTGCCCCCCCTCCCCCCACCAAGGAGAGTTTCTCGGGTCACTAGAGGCCAAGCAAAGCCACAGGCTCCGAGCACGGGATCCAGTGCCCAGTGCCCGAGAGGAAGGCCTGGAGGCCAGGGTGGGGGCACAGGAAGTGCAGGCATCAGGTGAGAGTGTGTGACACCTGCGGGGGGCTGCCACCCCCAACACTTGGGGGCATCTTGCTCTTTCAGAGGGAGGCCCCAAGAAACTTGGTCCTATCAAAGCATAAAAAATTCCAGTTAGACCAAAGGGGGAAGGGGTCAGTCAGCACAGCTTTGATAGGTGCCCAGCTGACAGGGAAGGCCCTCCCCCTGGGAGAGCTGGCATTCCTGACTCGGGGAGGGTGCAGGGTGGAATCCAGCATAACCCCGGCAGGTCGGTCGGAGGGCCAGGGCCCGGAGTGAGCAGGGAGGGCTTCCTGGAGAGGTGGAGCTCACTCAAGTCTCCAAGGCCAAGTAGGATGGGCAGGGGGTGGGAGGGGGTGAGAAGGAGGCCGTCCTGCCCAAAGCAGAGAGTGGAGCAGCTGGGAGGGAGCCCCGGAGGAGGTGGCTGGGGACTGGGGCTCCATCTAGGAAGGATGCCTGTCCCCCTTTCCTGGGAAAAGCAGCCTTAGCACCTGGAGGTTTTTCCCCAGCTGGCCCACAGAAAGTAGACCCCAGGAGGGACCTCCTGCCTTCTGAGGGGTGGCCCAGGCCAGGAGAGCTTCCAGAGGCATGGCACGGGGACAGGGAGAACCGGTCAGCCCTCACAGGACCTGGAGGGCTGCCCCTGGGGCACCTGCCTGCCGGGGGCGGGGGCAGGACGGGGGGCTCCTGCAAGTTTCCCCCAGGAGCCGGGGCCTGGAGGCGGGACGGTGGCGTAGCTGGGGCCAGTGGAGCAGACGGCGCCACCTGGTGGCTGTGTGCCTGCCGGAACCCTCACCACCACGGGGACAGGGCAGTCCTGAGGGACCCCGCACCTCCCCAGGCTTCAGGGCCCCCCACTGCTTGTGGCTGGTGTGCCTAGGGATCCAGGGTCCTCTCGGGTCAGCTCCCAGGCACCCCGTGTTTCTGGGGCTCAACCTTCACCAGGCTGGCCCGGGAATCCCGCCAAGCCAGCAGCACCAAATTCCTGTGACCCGATGCCCACCGCACCCGGGCCAAGGCCAAGAACAGGACACTAACCGAGCAGGGGTGCGGGGAGAGGCACACACATGCCCACAGAGGCGTGCGCACGCAGCCGCACGCAGGTGCAGGTGTGCACACGTGCGTGCACACACAGATGGAAGTTCTGTGAAGACAAATGACAACTGACCCCACATTCTCAACCGTAAGAACCTCGACTGAAGCTGTTTTCATTCCAGAGCACACCTAGACTGACATTTCAACAAATGAAGATGGGCTTCCAATCCCACAAGGGCAGCCGGGCCTCTCTGCCCTGACCACTGCGCTGCTCCAGGGACCCCTGCGCACCGTCGGTTCTCAGGCCAGCCCATGCCACCAGCCACCACCAGGGGCGCTCTACCCGCTGACCTGGGAGTGTCCTTGGGAGGAGGGTGGGCAGTGGCCAGAGGGGCGGCTGAGACACCTGTGAGTCCCCTGAGTGCACCCCACCGCACCACAGGGGCCTCGCCCGGTGGCCCCCCAGCCAGAACCCGCTCCATAACTTGTGGGGCCCCGGCAGGAAACGTACAGCCTCTAGTTCCAAATGGTTAGAACTGTAAGTCGGCTGCAGCAGGCAGTAGAGCAAGCCGGGCCCTCCTTCTGAGCCAGGGCCGGTGCACAGGCCGCCTGCCGTCCCTTCACTGCGTGTGTGGACGCCCCCGGCCTGGCCTCTGCCCTGCTGCGAGCCTCAGATGGCTTTTCCTCCAAAGACCTCACGGGGACAAGACACGCGCGTTTGCGAGGGAAGGGGAGGCCGAGCTGGGGCCTGGGCCCCCCGCTTTGAGCTGTGGTCCCTCCTGCAGACAGGTTGGCTTGGTGCTGGCAGTGGGGCATTGATGCTGTGCGCGTGGGGGCTGGGGTGGGGTCTCTGAGATCACGGTCCCTCCCCACGCTGGCATGCGGGTGGGCAGGGAGCGCAGAGGGGCAGGAATCGGGCTCCGGTGCCTGGTTATTCCTGGACTGGGGCCCGGGCTTGGTCCTTGTGACCTGGCTGCCCGCGCTCCTGGGAGGAAGGGCGGCTGGGGGAGGCTGAGTCACGGAGACTAGCCGTGGGCCCGGGGTCCCAGCATGCAGGCCGAGCGGGTCCTTGCCAGGCGCGCTCCTCCGGGGGCCCCGGGGTGCAGCGGAGCCGGCCCACCCTCCTTCCCACCCCGAGCAGGCAGGCGGAGCTCTGAAGGGCAGCAGGGCAGGTAGTAGGCAGGAATGTTCTGGCCGCTCCCAGCTACACCCGGCCCTGCCTGCCCCCACCTCACCGTCCTCCCCTGGCGCCAGGAATGCACCTTCAGCCCGGACTGGCTTGCACGGAGTTCCCGCAGGCAGCCGACCCCCACTCCTCAACCCTCCCGTCCCCCATGACCCTAGCAGAGCCCCTACCCCTCAGGGCCTCCATCCCCAGGCTCCCAGTTGCTCCAGGGCCGGGACCCCACATGTAAACACTCTCCACCTATGTCAGTGGCAAACCATGGGGGGCCCGAGGTCGGGGTGGGGGTGCCGGGATGGGACCCCAGCGGCGACCCCCAGGAGGGCCCGGGGCCCAGGGAGAGAGGTCAGGAGGGAGGGGGCTTCCTGGAGGGAGAGGCCCTGCGGGAAGGAGTCGGAGGTCTCCTCCGCGAGGCCTGGCCCGCCTGGCTGGGCGCTAGGGGACGTGGTAGGAGGCCAGGCCTGCAGCAGCTCAGCCCGCACCTTGGCCAAGGCCCAGCGCCCCCCTACCGTCGGTGCCGTTCGGAGCCCTCGCCCCGGCCGCCCCGGGCTGCCTCCTTGCCCAGGCAGACTGAGCTGGCCTCTGCTGGGCAGATGGGACGGTAGGCAGGGGCCCAAGGGGCCACCCTCACAAGTGACCTGGCTGCCCCGGCCGTTTGCTCCAGGCCAGCAGTGAGAGGAGATGAGTCGCCCCCCAGGCCCCCACAGCGCCCGGGCCCCGGCGGGCTCCACGGCTCTCCCCGGGCGCATTCCGGACCTGGTCGCCCAGATCCCCTGTGAGTTTTGGGACCTCTGGAAGGGGATTGGGGATGGCCTGGCTGGGCGGGGGGCAGCCGCTGTCCATGGATGCCCCTCAGGCCCATCTCTGTGCTCCCCCCCCCGCCCCCAGGGCTCCGCTGGGCGCTCATAGCCGCTGCGGTCGTGGCTGGCGTCCTCGTTGTTTCCTGCCTGCTCTGTGCCATCTGCTGCTGCTGCCGCGGCCGCCACAGGAAGGAGCCCAGAGACGAGGAGGCCGTGGGCCTGGGCAGTGCCCGCAGCACCATCAACACGCACCTGGTGAGAAGCGGGCACCCAGCTGGGCCAGTGCCGGCAGGCAGCCCAAGGTCCAGGCTCGGGGGCGAGCTCAGCCCGCAGCATGGTCTGGTCTGCCCAGAGCGGAGGTGGGGGGGCGCCTGGCTGGCGAGGCGATGAACAGGTGAGGGAGGGCGTGGGCTGCGAGAGCCACAGCAGTTCTGGAGGAGGGCAGTGGCAGAGAGGTGGACTCGGGGCAGTTTCGGCCGGTCCCGCGGAGCTGAGCTGGGATGTGAGCCCTTCTGGTGCCCTGGCCTGGAAGTTTGACCCGTCATGGACCCGCTGCCTGGGACGCCGGGGCTCTGATGGGGGCACGGTCCCAGAGCACCTGTCGCCAGCCCCTGTGATACCACCCGGGTGCAGCCAGATGTGGATAAGGAGGAGCCTGGCCCTGGGGGGCCCCAGCAGCGGGAGTACCTGCAGCTGTCCGTGGAGTACGACTTCGGAAGCCAGGAGGTGAGGGGCCCCGAGGACGTGCGGGATTTTGGAGGGGCGATGGGGGAAGGGTTGGCACTGGGTGCTGGGTGGTGCGGGGCTGACCAGGAAGGGGGCCCTGGCTGAAACACCCCCTGGCTCCTAGATCAAGGTGGGCCTCAGGCAGGCAGCGGACCTGAGGCCCCGGGGCCCAGGCGGCACGGCGGACCCCTACGCCCGCGTCAGCCTGTCCCCCGAGGCCGGGTGCAGGCACGAGACGAAGGTGCACCGTGGTACCCTCTGCCCCACGTTCGAGGAGACCTGCTCCTTCCACGTGAGTCGGGGCTGGGTGGCCGGGGCCTGGGCCGGGCAGTGGGGGCCGCTCACACCCCTCCCCGCAGGTCGCCCCCGTGGAGCTGCCCCGGACCGCCCTGCGGGTGCAGGTTCTAGACTACAAGCTCTTCTCCCAGCACAGCTGCTGGGCGCGCTCAGCCTGCCGCCGGGCACCGTGGATCCGCAGCCCGTCCTGGAGCTCTGGCGCCCTCTGGGCCCGCCCAGCACTGCCGAGGTGAGCCTGCTGACCCCCGGGCTCCAGTCCCGCCCTGCCCGGTGCGCCCGGCGGGGAAGCTGAGGCCCCTCTTGCTGCCCGCAGCCCGAGCAGTTGGGGGAGGTGTGCTTCTCGCTCCAGTACGTGCCCGGCTCGGGCCGGCTGACCGTGGTCGTGCTGGAGGCCCGAGGCCTGAGCCCGGTTCTGGCAGGCAAGAGCCGGACCTGCCCCTCCACATGGATGGAGGGAACCCTGTGCTCAGCCCTCAGACCTGGGACGCCCTATGACTCCTTTCACTTGCCCAGAGCCCTACGTGAAGGTCCAGCTTGTGCTGAGCCAGAGGAAGTGGAAGAAGAGAAAGACATCTGCCAGGAAGGGCATGGCCACCCCTTACTTCAACAAGACCTTCACCTTCCTTGTGCCTTTCAGCCAGATCCAGGTGGGCTGCCTGGAGGGGGCGGGTGGAACCTCGCTCAGGGCCAAACTGACGTCTATCTTTCTCCCCCTCCCACTGCACCTCTGCCTGCCTCTACCCAGAGCGTGGCTCTGGTGCTGGCCGTCTGGACCTGGGGCCCTCAGTTCCAGGCCAAGCCCGTGAGCAAGGTTCTGCTGGGCGCCCGGGCCTCTGGTCAACCCCCACAGCACTGGGCAGACATGCTGGCCCATGCCCGTCGGCCCAGCACCGCCTGCAGCCGGCCAGGGAGGTGGACCAGGCCCTGGCCTTGCAGTCCCACCCGCGCCTGCCCTTGCCTGGCTCCTGAAAGCAGCCCCGGCCCTCGGTCTCCCTGGGCTGGGCCACGGGCCCCATGCAGGCTGCCCTGGGGACCCACCATAATAAACGCCTTCTCCCCCATGGCTGTGCGTCCTTCCCGAGCCCCGTGGACACAGCAGGGTCAGGGGCTCCGCCGACATCGCCAAGGACAAGGAGAGGGTCTCCTCTCCAGGCTCAGCCAGGCCCTGAGGGCTCTGACCCATGCCTGACCCCTGAGTGAGGGTGAAGGGGCCCTTCCTGGCCCAAGGGGGACGATACTGGGAGATGCGAAGCCCTCCCCATCGGTAGCAGCTGGAGAGTGAGGGATGGGGCCCTGGGGACACAGTGGGCAAGTGGGAGATATCTGGGGGACGGTGACAGTGGACAGAGGGGAACCCAATCCCAGGGACCGCCCCAGCACCCGAGGGGCCCCAAACCCTCCAGATGGTGACTGCAGGGCGTCCCCTTCGCGAGCAGCAGGGGGCAGTAGATGCCTTCAGAAGCCGCCCCAGGCCTTTGGGGGCTCAGCCTGGCCCGGAAAGCAGCTCTAATCCCCGCACATCTGGACGGCTTTAGCTCTCCCTGACCCTCCCCATGGCCCGAGAAGCCGGCAGGGCTGGGGCCATGCACCCCCAGCTCAGAGGGTGCCAAGTCATGGTTATCCGGATGCCTCTGCTGGGTGGGGGCCCGGGCAGGGGGCGCAGGCCTGGACCGGGGTGAGAAGGGCAGTGCCGGGCCTGCCTGGGGCAGCCAGGCGGGCCCCAGGCCCCCTCGGGTCAGGGAGAGGTTCCCAGGTGGGTGGCGCCGAAATCCTGGGTTTGAAGGATGTGTTCCGAGCTGTGCAGGGAGCTGGCCCGCGGGCAGGGCGGCCCAGGCAAGGCTGCACGTCCGTCCAGGCACCCCCCATCCTGCTCCTGGGTGGGAAGCTGGGATCACGCCCATGGAGGGAAGCCCTGCCCCAGAGACCCTGGCCACTGCCGCAGGCCCCAGAGGCCGTGTTTGGGGGTCCGGCCTTGCCCCGGGCCAGCTTGGGGACAGGAGGACATGGCCAGCTCATGCCCGAGACGCCTGCTGGGTTGGGGGGGGGCAATAAGGAGCAGAGTGCGAGGCTGCTGCTGTTCCCCGGGGGGCCCGGAGCCCTGGGGAAGCCGAGGAAAGCAGTGTGGATCCGGACTCAGAACAGGTGGGGCTGGGCCGGAGTGACGCCTTGGCCGACCCCTGAGCTGTGCGCCACGGCTGGCGAGGCCGTCGTCCTGTCCTCAGGCTCCTTGTAAGATACAAGGGAGGCATCTCGAAGTCATCACTGAGCCCTAAATAGACCAACCCAACCTCAGCACCGCCCCCCCCCCCCCAACCAAGACTTCTTGGCCTGGATGGCAGCACGAGGCTGGGCCGGGCCAGGCAGCCTGGGCAGGTGGGGAGGTCCCTGTGCCCCCATTGGTCTGAGGAGGGCTCCATGCCCTTTCTGAGCAGGGGCCCAGCCTGGGGGAGGCCATTTATACCCCTCCCCCTGGGCCCACCAGCCCAACTCGCCGCTGCCGGCCTGACCCCACTCCCAGCGCTGCTGTCCGGACGCGAGGTGAGGCCGGCCCGGAGGCCGGGACAGGCACTGCTGGAGCTCGCTTGTAGGAAGACTTCCCGGGGCGGGGGCCTGGGGGCCAGGGCCGCCGCCAGCAGCCTCTCTGGGGGTCTTCCACGGAGCAGGGGGCGAGAGGGAGATGCCTCCGGAGGCAGGCTGGGGTGGCGAAGGGGCCCCGGGCAGCACCCCGACGGCCAGGCCTCACTGCTGGGACACGGGAAGGGGTTTTACGGATTGAGGGACCCCAGGCCCAACTGGCGGGTCGTTTCTTATATGCACTTGGGGCAGAAGCTGAAAGAGCAGAGCTAAAAATAACTGGTCGCTCCCGCGGCACCTGCGATGGCCGGACCGCCCCTCCCTCGGGGACAGCTGCAGCGACTCCAGGCCCGCCTGGGACATTTTGGGAACACTTTCCTCTTACTCCTCCCCTCCCCCGGGGAATTCCAAGAAGCGTCCCCCAAGGAGGTGGGGGTTGGGCGGGGCTGCGGGGGGGGTTAGTGTGTGGGGCGAGGCGCTGCACCCCCAGAGCTGGGGTCCTGGGCCGGGGCCCTAACACCCCTCCCCTTTCCCTCCCACAGGCTCTAAGCCCAGGACCTCAAGATGGGCGAGTAAGTGTAGCCCCCCAAGCCCGGTGCCCCTGCTGCCCACCCCACTCCCCACGGGGCGAGGGTCTCTGCATCTCTCCGCCAGGCCACCTCCCGCCCGCCCCCATCACACAGCCCCATGGCAGGGCCCTAACCTCTCTTCTCTCTCCCTCCCCCCACCTGCCCCCCTGGGACAGTGAAGAGGTGAGTACCTGCTTGGGGGTGAAACACGGAGGGGGTGGGACCCCCCAACTCAGGAGAGGGCAGAGGTCGGAGTTCCAAGGCCCAGGGAGGCCGCCCAGCCCTCCCCCTTCTGTGAAAATGCCTCACCGCACCCCCACCTCCCCCAACGGAGACACTGACAAATAGAGGAAGTGGCTGCCTGGTGCCCCAATGCTCCCGGAGCAGGGGAAGTGCGGCTGTGGCCTGCTCACCGGGGACTCGCTTCTTCTTTCTGATGGCTGCATCCCCTCCCCCGCCTCCTGGGCCCCGCCAGCATCCCCCTGCCTCAGAAGCACAGCCCCTTCTCCCGACCCCAGTCCTCCCAACCCGAAGGGCCACCGGGGCAAAGGGTCACCGTGCAGCGCCGTGTCCTGGGCCCAGCCTCCCCACCAGGCCCAGGCCCAGCCGCCCCTCGGGCAGGACCCCCTGGCTGGATGGCTGAGCCCCGCCGACCCTGACTCTCCCTCCTGCATCTTCTCCCTGCCCAGCAGAAGCGCAACAGAGCCATCACGGCCCGCAGACAGCACCTGAAGGTAGGTGCGGGCCTGGGGAGGGCCGCCCGGGCGTCTGCAGGCTGGCGTGCCCCAGGCCCTCACCACCGCCTACCCCCCGCCCCTCCAAACCCCCCAGAGCGTCATGCTCCAGATCGCGGCCACGGAGCTGGAGAAGGAGGAGAGCCGCCGGGAAACGGAGAAGCAGAGCTACCTGACTGAGCACTGCCCGCCGCTGCACATTCCCGGCTCCATGGCCGAGGTGCAGGTACCCAGGCCCCCACCCCGCCCACCCGGCCGCCCAGCAGCCCCTGCCCACCGCCCCGTCTCCCCCTCGGTCCAGAGGGCAAGCAGGGTGGTCAGGGCGGGCGGAGGCCACCCACCCACCCACGGCGCCCCCCCCCCCCCAGGAGCTCTGCCAACAGCTGCACGCCAAGATCAACGTGGCCGAGGAGGAGAAGTACGACATGGAGGTGAAGGTGCAGAAGAGCACCAAGGAGGTGAGAGGCCGGGGAGGCGGGCACGGTGCGGGGGGCGCCCCCATTGCGAGGTCTCGGCCCCCGCCGCCTCCCGCCCAGCCTTGCTGCCCGCCCCGCAGCTGGAGGACATGAACCAGAAGCTGTTCGACCTGCGAGGCAAGTTCAAGCGGCCCCCGCTGAGAAGGGTGCGCATGTCGGCCGACGCCATGCTCAAGGCGCTGCTGGGCTCCAAGCACAAGGTGTGCATGGACCTCAGGGCCAACCTCAAGCAGGTCAAGAAGGAGGAAACCGAGAAGGTAGGAGGGTCCCCACCGCGCGCCCCGCCTGCCGGGCCGGCTCAGACCCCGGACGGGTCTGCCAGGAGGGGACTGGGAGGGGAAGTGAGGCTGGAGGCGGTGGGCCTGAGCCCTGTCCCGGTGCCCCTGCAGGAGCGGGACCTGCGTGACGTGGGAGACTGGAGGAAGAACATCGAGGAAAAGTCGGGCATGGAGGGCCGCAAGAAGATGTTCGAGTCCGAGTCCTAGGCCGCCGCCGCCCGCTCCCGCCCGAGGCCCTCCGAGCCGGGCTCAGCTCCTGTCAATAAAGGATTCCAATCCCCCGACTGCTCTGCTGTGCTCGGGTCCGGCCCTGCCCCAGCCTCTCTGCCCACGGGCCGCCGTGCGAAGGCCTCTGAGACCGGGGACCCTGGGCTGGGGGTGGAGGAGCCGCACACGGGCTTCGGGGGACTTCGGCTGGGCTGGGAGGGCCACTGCTGGGGCAGGGACCCCACCCGCCCGCCTGCCGCCTGCGGCTGCTTGGTGATGTTGGTGTCAGACCCTGTAAGCTTGGACACAGGTGCCCGGGGCCATGGCAGAGCCAGTTCCCTAGATGACCATTGGTCCATTGTCACTGTCACCATGAAGGTCCCCACAGGGCCCAGAGACCCGGTCCCTGTGGCGCAAATCCAGGCAGGGGCCTCGTGGGCCTGCGTCCCGTGCCCTGTGGGCAGCCCCTTCCTCCCAGGCTGCTCCTCCCCAGACCCCCGCCCCCGCCACCAGGGGGCACGCGGGGCAGTCCTGGATCAGCTGGCCCTCCGGGGAGTCTTGAGCTCATGGGGCAGGGGTACGCCGGGTAGGGTCCGTGCTCCCACTGGAGACTGATGACAGGCCCAGCTGGCCTGACACCGGACCCAGTGAGAGGGCTAGCTTCTCCCTTCTGCACAGCCCCCGGCCCTGGCCCACGCCACACATCAAGGGACGATGTGGCCGACAGGCCCAGACACAAATGTCACAGCAAGGCCGCCGTCAGCCTCCCCTGTGAGGGATGGTGCCGTGGCCCGCCAAGGTCCTGCGCTCAGATCCTTGGTGGGGAGCCCGGGGAGGCCAGGCTGCCGCCACTGATGGAGCGGCCGTCCACCCTGCCCTTGCCCTCAGAGGCCCCAGCGATTGATGTGCCGGGGCCGGAGCCTTGAGCCTCAAGGGACAGACGTCAGCCTGCCCCGCCGGCCTTGGCCAGTGTACTGTTCCCCGGCCCCACGGCAGCCCAGGGCTCAGCTCCGTCCTGCGAGCAGCTCCCCACAGGCCCTGGCTGGGCTCGTCAGGCCCTCGGGCCCAGGCCTGGTGCCTTGGCTGCCTTTCCCGCTCGTGGATGCGGGGTAGAGGGGACCCCTCGACGTTCCAGGCTGAGGCTCAGCCCGTGCGGAGTCCAGAGCAGGCAGGGCAGCCAGTGAATTCAAGGAGCGAGTGGGTTTTGGCAGCGAGAGCTGCCAGTGATAGAGGCAGTACCTGCCTCGGACCCGGCAAAGTGAACCGGGCAGCTGCGCAGGGGCCGCGCCCGCCGGGAAAGGGAGCGCGAATCTATGCCCAGGGCCACGGCGGGTGCAGAGATCCCAGGGATGCGGTTCCCACAGGCAGGACCCAACTCGGTCAGATGTGGAAAATGGTCTTCTTTTCAAAAGGCAAGGGAATGTCAAACACAGAAGTCCAGACAGTGATCCCCCGGGGTGGGGGCCAAGCCGGGGACAGGTGGGGTGGAAACACGGAAGCAGAAGTAGGTTTGGGGGATGATGTTGTAATTCTTGGGCAGAACAGTGGATTCATGGGTGCTTGTTCCATTTTCCAATGAATGAGTGAAGTGAAAGAGGGCCGTGAAGAATGAGTGAATGAGTGAAGTGAAAGAGGGCCGTGCAGAGCAAACCAAGGCAGTAAGCACCTGGCCAGCGCCGCTCGGCCTGGCTCCACGCCCCTCTGCGCCCCTCTGCCACTGCCCTTGCTGGGTGACCTCGGTGTCCCTGCAGCTGTGTGGACGTGGGGCTGAATGGGGCAATTCTGGGCAAGTGCATAGTCCAGCACCTTCTAGAAAGATCTCTGCAGGGTGGAGACCGGTGGAGGCTGGAGGTGGGAGAAGGGAGAGGGGCCACTGTCACCTCCTGGGGTGGGTGGAAGGCAGTGGTGGATGGAGAGAGATTCGAGAGGCGGAGCCCCCAGGACTTGGTGGATGAGGGAGAAGGGGCACCCAGGCCTGTGCTGAAGGGGAGAGGGCGGAGGGCTGTTCTCCAGGGCAGGAGCCTGGGGCAGGTGAGGGGCTGGCTTTGGGCTGAGATTTTGGGGGGCTGGGGAACGTGGCAGTTCCCAGGCACAAACAGCTGGGTGCAGGGGTCCGGGATGGAGATGGGGTCTGGGCGTCCTCAGACGTGAGTACTGGGCGACGTCCCTGACAATGGACGGAGCGAGACAGCAACCCCTGGAGGGCGCGAGCTGGACACAGGGCAGCAGAAGGAGGGCAGCAAAGGTGCAGGGGACACGGCCTGCTCCGTGGGTGATGCTGGAGGTCAGGGAGGGAACGCAGACCAGGAAGCCCCAGGGCACGTGGCTCGGCTGGACAGCAGTGGCAGGCGACGCTGGCGGGCATGTCCTGCGTGGTGCGGGGCATATGCGGGATTGTGCCCTCAGCTCTCCCCCCAGCCTGCCCCTGCGGGTGCGCCCGGGCCCCCGGGCCTTGGTCCCTACACTGTCCTCCAGGAAGGGACCAGGTCTCCGGGAGGAATGGCTGACCACAGGGACAGCCGGTGCACAGAGAGCCTGCACCCTCTCGGTGAGCCAGAAAGGAAGTGGGCGGAACAAACAAAAAACAAAGTCACCGAGGGGAGCCGGTCACAAGGACACAGACTGGCCGGTGAGACGACCGTGGTGTTTCACATCTGCTAGACTGAGGTTGGCGTCTGCACTGTGGTCAGGGGAGAGGGCGGCTCCAGTTTCAGAAAACAGGCCACGAGGGCCTTAGGAGTAGAGGAGGGGAGAGAGTGAGAGGCAGCGACAGCAGGTGACGGAGTTAAAGATGCTCTTTGCGTTAATCTTGAAACTTTTCTGTCAGTTTGAAATCACTTCCCCAGATTAAACTTTTCTTTAAACGTCAAAACAAGAACACTTTTAAAAAAAAATTAATTAAATTTTGGCTGCGTTGGGTCTTTGTTGCTGTGCACGGGCTTTCTCTAGTTGCGGTGAGCGGGGGCTACTCTTCGACGCGGTGCGTGGGCTTCTCATTGCGGTGGCTTCTCGTGTTGTAGAGCACGGGCTCTAGGCGCACGGGCTTCAGTAGTTGTGGCTCGCGGGCTCTAGAGCGCAGGCTCAGTAGTTGTGGCGCACGGGCTTAGTTGCTCCGTGGCATGTGGCATCTTCCTGGACCAGGACTCGAACCCGTGTCCCCTGCATCGGCAGGCGGATTCTTAACCACTGCGCCACCAGGGAAGCCCCTAAACAAGAACACTCTTAAGCAACCGCAAAATAGATGAAGCAAAATCAACAAAGATGAATCGCCCGGACTTCTGAAGACGGAGATGTGGGCAGACGAGCCCAGAGAGCGCGGGAGACCGGGCGGGGCCCGTGGGCTGATGACAGGGCAGCGGGCTTGATGGACGTGGGAGACCCAGACAGGGGTCTCGGGAGGGCTCTGGACACGCCCTTCTTCAGCAGGTTGGGTGAGTGCAGTGGGCCAGAGAGACGGGGCAGGGTGGGCGGTGCCAGCCTGGGGGGGGGTTGGGCGGAGCCGAGGGTCCACTTGGAAGTGGGTGGAGCCGTAAGGACTAGTATGGGTTGCGGTCCCCCTGGGTTTCCTGCACCTGTGGGACAGGCCTCCCCTCCCCCCTCACCTGTACCCCCACCTGGCCAGGGGGAAGCCAGCGTGGCCTGGAGGACACAGAGCTTCTCCGTGAGCATCCACCTGCAGGGCTTCATGACGCCCCACCCTCTCTCTAGCTTCGCCCGTGACCACCTGTCCACACCTGTCCCCTTTGGTCCCCAAGCACCAGCTCCATCCAGGCCCAGACCTGCTCCCCCTGCCCCTTAACCAGCAAGCCACAGGCCTCCCTGTCACCCTCCTCCTCACAGCAGCTGGACCTCGGTTTACCTGACAACAAAATGGGTGTGCATGTGAGTATACCCGGCTCACAGGATGGACAGGTGAGGAGGGAGCTCTGGCCCCTTCTGGGAGTCCTCCAGCTGCCCCCAACCTCTCTGCCATGCCACACCCGCCTCAGCGCCAGTTCTGGAAGCGTCTCCTGGGCTCTCCCTCGGCTGCCCCCTCCCCACCTCCTCAAAGAAGCCTTCTGTGAGCCCTCAGCCCCGAGAGCCTGGCACATGGTCCAGGCCATGGTAACCCTGTGTGGAGGGCAGGTAGCCCTCAGGCGGGGCAGGAGTTTGCGTGCCCACTGTCCACATTGGGTCCCAGGGCTCCTCTCACATCTGGCCCTACCTCCTGACCACCCCCATCACCAAAGTCCTTGCTGGACTCCCAGCTTTCATCTTCTGTCGTCCTTGGTGGGGGGGGGGTGGTGCCCGTAGGAAGACCTTCTGGACAGCTTCTCCCTGCTGTGCCCACGGGGGTCATCGTGGACCCTCCACCTGGGCCCCCTCCTCATGGTTTCTCCTGCTTCCAGAGCCCACTCCCTGACTCCCTGGGGAATTTCTGGCAATTCCAGGCTCACTGCAGCTGCCCGCTTCCCGGGAGACCCGGCCCGTGCGGGGGGTCTCAGCCGCGCCCCTCTGCCTGGCCCCCAGACCCCGTCAGGTGACACGAGTGTGCACAGACACCTTTATCTGCTCCCCTGTCTCTTCCGCTGTCCCTGTCCCTGGTGGCTCCTGCAACCCACCTGCCGCCCTGGACTCTCGCCTTGCCTCGCCTCAGTGAATCCGCTCAGCACAGCCACTCCTGGCTGCCTGTCCTCGTCCTCCCGGGCCTCCCTCCAACCTGTCTGTCCCCCCCCAGACTCCCTGCCCTGCCCCTGTCTGTCCCCAGGCACCTCCGGCCCCAGGACCCAGCCTGATGGGGAGCGTGGAAGGAGCTGCACCAGCAGACCCCGCAGCTCCTCCCCAGGGCACACACGCAGCGTGTGCACACGCGCACTGGCTGACCGGCCTGGGAAGCCTGAGCGCAGGAATGAGGGCCAAGCCCCAGCAGGAGACCCTGGGCCTCCCTGCAGCCTGCGGACCCGCTGGCCGTCTCCCTCCCCGCGTCTCTGCTCTCTGCCCACACCCACACGAACGGCCCTGGCCACCTCTGCTTGGGTTTCCACAGCACCTCAGCCCTGGGCGTCCGTGTCCACACCCTCTCGTGCCCCTGACCTTCTTCTGCTTCGCACTTGTGCTTAATGATGGCGCCCCGGCTGGACCCCTAGCTCATCTGGGCACCCCATCTTCTTGCTCCCTGGCCTCTGTACCTCGTGGTGGCAGGAGCTGGCTGGCTGCCCACCACACTGCCCACCTTTTCCTACTGGGCACACACTTTGAGGACAGATGAGGCCATAGACCCACCCCCCCAGCCTCCCTCATGGTCTCCCCGCCCCTCCCCTGCCAGCTGGGACTCTGAGGTCCTCGGAGGGAGGAGCCTGGGGTCACAGCACGAATGTGGACCACCTTCCCGCCCACCGTGGCCTGGACTGGGCTGGTGCTAAGCCCCCGAGGTGTAGGATTGTTTGTTACAGCAGCTTCTTCCTTCCCTGACTAGCACATCCCTGTATCAGTGTCCAGGGCACCCATAAAACAGCACCGCAGCCGGGGCGGCTCTAACAGCAGCGTTCACTGTCCCCAGTCCTGGAGGCTGGAATCCCAGACCCAGGTGTGGGCAGGGCTGGTCCTCCTGAGGCCTCTCTCCTCGGCGTGTAGACAGCCGTCTTCTCCCTGTGTCCTGTGTCTGTGTCCTGACCTCGTCTTCCTATAAGGACCCCAGTCCTATGGGACTAGGGCCCCACCCTGGTGACCTCATGTAACCTGATCATCTGCAAAGTCCTTATTTTGTGATAAGCTCACGGGTCCTGGGGGTCAGGACCGGAACATGTGAAATTTTGGGGGCCACAATTCAGCTCACAGACATCCCAGGCCCCCTCTCTCTCCAGCCGCACCCCCCACCCTGTTGTCTTCAGAGCCTCAACATTTCTCTCCTGGATCAAGACGCCCTTCTCCTCATCCATCCTGCTTCTCCCACTGTCCCCCCTCCAACCCACGGAGCCCCCAGTGGGCTCCTAAACGGTGCTCCTGTGGCCTCTGCCACCCCTCGGCCCTGGAAGGCCGCTTTCCGACCCTCGGCGACATGCCCTCCTCCCACTGGCAGCCGGCCTCAGACCCGTGCTGGCCGACTTGTGCCCTCAGCGCTCCAGATAGACCAGACTGACCACTTCTCCCATCCCCTCCCAGCATCTAGTCACCCAGTGTCACTTTGTCACTTGAGCGTGTGGTCCGGACACTGGTCTCCCTGGGGACCCGTCCCACCTGGGCCTTGGAGGCCACCTGGTCCATGGACCCAGCCGCCCCTGGACGTTCCTCCTTGATGTCCCACAGGCAAGGCAGAGTCAGTGCGTCCCATGTCTCTCTGTCCCCGTCTGCCTCGCCCAGACCTCCTCGGGGTCTGGGCTCAGCATCTCCGGGGCCAGAAGCCTGCCTGGAGCCCACCCCACCCTCCTGCAGAGCCTGTTGCGTCCGGGCTTCGGACTAGCTCGCTGTTTGCCTCGGTCATTCACTGTGTCGCTGGACGCTGCACCGGGCTTGGGAGTGAGAGGGGGGACTACAAGGGGTCTCTGCCCTCCCAACAGCCCCTCTAGTTTGAGTGAACGATGCCAATGGAACAGATGATGGCGTGTCTGCTTCTTGGGTGGACTCTTAGTTCTTCTGAGGAAGTCCGGCTCTGCTTAACCTGCCAGCAGGGCACAAAGGCCCCCAAACCTGGACACTGGGTCCCCAGGGATGCCTCTTGCTGACCTTGGAGGGAGGAGTGAGAAGGGCGGGTCCAGGGCGCTTTTGTTTGAAGGTGTGAGAGCTTCTAGATACACACACACAAATGGGATCAGTGGGGGCGCAGAGGCTGGAGGGATGGGAAGAGGCCCTGGGATCTGGAGAGGAGCTGAGTGCTGGGGAGAGCAGAGTCTCAGAGCAGGAGCTGGAGCTTGAGAGGGGAGGGGACGGGGCCCAGATGGCAAGACGGGAGATGAGGGCAAGGGGGGGAGGCCTGGATGACCATGGAGGGCCCCCAGATCCCCAGAGCATCCTCGGGCATGGCCGCCATGCGCTCCCACCTCCCACGCGTGGAGAACGGGGTGTCTCCCGCTCTTAGGCCCCAGGAAGTGTCAGATGGGGCGGCTCCAACGTCTCCCAGTCTTGGAGGTGCCACGGGAGCTCCTCCTGGGCTCTGAGGGAGAACCTGCTCTGGGCCCCTCCCCCGGCCTCTGGTGGTTTCCTGGGGACCTTTGGTTTGTAGACGCGCCACCCCCATCTCGCTTTCGTCTTCACATGGCGTCTCCCGGCGGGCAAGCCTGCCTGCAAATTTCCCCTTTTTATAAGGACGCCAGTCACCTTGGATGAGGACCCACCCTAATGACATCCTAACTGATTATATCTGCAATGACCCTATTTCCAAATAAAGTCCCATTCTGAGGTGCTGGCCATGAGGACTCCAACCTATGAATTTGGTGGACACAGTTCAGCCCTTAACAGGAGGGATGAGTCGTTTCTGGGCCTTCGAGGGTGGGGATGGGCAGAGGGGGGAGAGGGCATGCTTTGGAGGACCCCGGGGTCTGGTGAATGCTTGGCAGGCGAGGGCCAGTTCCGAGCCCCCTGAGTGCAGGAGGTGGCAGAGTCCAGGGGCAGCAGAGAGACTGGGGACCCCAATAGTTCAGGAAAGTAAAGAAAACGGCAAGAGAAGACGTGGGGCCTGCAGACGGGGCAGCTCATGCTGGGCCCCAGAAATCGCCTGGAGAACACAGACCAGTGAGGGGTGAGCCAGGCGATGGCCCGAGGCTCTGGGGTAAGAGTGTCCGAGCTCCGGGCACACACCCAGAGCATCTCCCTCCAGAGAGGTCACCATGCCTAACGTGGAGGCTCGGGGACCAGGACGGCGCCCTGTGCTTGGGGCCACCAGCCACGCACAGGTGGGCTTCGGGGCCAGGGCTGCAGGGGGCCCAGGGAGTCCCAGCCCCTGCACCCCTGCACCCACGTCTGCCTCCACCCGGTCCCTCTGTGCCCTCCAGGCCCCTGCAACTTGCTTAACGTTTCCTGATGGCTGTTTTTTTTTCTCCTCTCCTCTTACAGCAACAGATTAAAAAACAACACCCCAACCCAAGCTCCGATATGCTCCAAACCTCAACCTGCCGCCAGAAGGGGGAAGTGAAACCCGGCTGGGGGTGAGGGGAGGCTCCGGGGCAGCCGCCCCAGGAAGCGCCGAGAGCTGCAGCATACACGCACAGCAGGGACCAGCAGGGACCAGCCAGAAGCCAGCCCCAGCCCATGGCCATGGCGGAAGCTCCCAGCCACCCTGGCTCCGAGGAGCTGCTGGTGGAGGAAGGCACAGGGTAAGGCCCGGGCCGGGCCGCGTGAGCGCTGTGGGCCCAAGAAACCTTGGCCTGTACACGTTGCCGGTGGAGGGGGGGATGCTTAACTCGGAGGCCAATGGCACCCTTGGGGCTCAGGGGAGGCACACAGGCTGCAGGGGACCCCGTCTCACCCAGGGCAGGAAGACGCCTCTTCTGTCTGCCTCTGCAGCTGGGTCTCACTGGGAGAGTCCGGGTTCCCCACCAGCTAGTGGGATGCTGACCCAGGACCAGGAAGCCTGGACGCCTGGTACAGGTCCAGGATGCGGCCTGGACACCCGGGGAAGAAACCAGGCCGTGAGCGGGCAGTGCCGAAGCCGTGTGGGCAGGAGGTGGGGAGGCCCCAGGCCAGGAAGCCTGGCCTCGGGATCCTCAAAGCCTGTGCCGGAGGCCTGGCCAGGCCCCCTCCCCCAGGCTGCCCCCTCCCGGTGCTGTTGGAGGCCGAGGTTGCCGCAGGTTCTGAGCGCCAGGCAGGCGCCGTTGGTCGGCGGTGGGATGTGAGGGGACACGAGCCGAGGCTGTGCGGCTTGCCAGCGAGAAGGCCCAGACGTGTGGCCGCAGCCAGAGCTGGGCAGAGGAGCTATGTGACCCAGGCTCCCTCAGGAGGCGCACTCCCCGCGGCCCCTCACCCCCACCCGGGCCTGTGCAGGGGCAGAGGAGGAGGGTCCCTGGCTGGGGGAGGGCTGCTGAGGGCAGGCGTCCACGCTGAGCCACACCGTGGGGGTCCGACTGCCCCAGGGGGCAGGTGGCAGAGAGATGGGAGTGGTCAGGGCTTCGGGAGGGACACGTGTTCTGACAGTCGGGGTGGGAGCTGTGTGGAGAGAGACCACCAGCCCAGGAGGAAGGGGGCAGGGGCTGCGGCTTCTGCCCCCGCGAGCCGAAGGGAAGGAGCAGGGGCTCCAGGCTGGGGGACACGAGCAGCCACAGCACGGGGCTGGAGCCGCCCAGGGCCGGCCCCCGCTTGCCCCAGAGCTGCTGCTGGCGGAGGGGGTCCCACTAGGACCCCCGCTGAGCCCCTGAAGGCAGGGCTCCCCACAGTCTCAGGGTTGACTTGCAAAGTGGATCCAAGCCCAGCTCTTCTGCGTGATTCTGTGATGCTGCCTCTATCGATAACGCGAGAGGACAGAAATGTGTGCAGGGCGTGCGTGCGTGTGTGTGTGTGTGTGTGTGTGCGCGCGCGTGCGTGCGTGTGTGTGGAGGAAGATTGTCTTCTCCATGCTGAATACCACGGGGACCTGGTGCGGGGGCTTCAGGGGGCCGAGCCCTGGGGGAGTGGAGAGGCTGGGCAGCTGGGATCCGGCGGGGGGGCTGTTGTTGTGGGGGAAGGGCATGCTAGACGGGACCCATTGCTCGCTTGCCGCCAAGGAGGGGAGGGGGGCACGGCCCAGGCTCTGTGCCCTGAAGACAGCCCCATCCTTCTAGGGAGGCAGGTCGCTCCACACACAGCAGGTGACTGGGGAACAGCTGTGTCCCCGCTCAGAAACGGCTCCGTACGTCAGCGCTGTCCGGCCCTGGGCGCCTCCAGCCACCTCATGCCCATAGAAGGGCACGGCTTGAGCGGCCTGGCAGGGCCTGGCCCTCCTTGGCCCCCTCCTTGACCCCCTTCCCAGCTGTCGTGCATGCCGAGGAGAGGGAGGCGGCGGTGGAGGGCACGGCCGCCAGCCCAGGTCGCGGCGGCGCGCTGGTGCCTGTCCCCGGGCCTCGGGCTGCACCTGTGCGGGGTCCATCGGGGGCTCGGTTGGAGAACCGGCTGGACGCACCCCCAGGCCCTTGGAGCCTGGGCGCCCCAGCGACATCACCCCCACGGGGGTGGGTGTGCCGCTGACATTTCAGAGTGAAACTGAGACCCAGGGTGGGTGGGGTTCTCGTTTCACAAGGTGACTAAGGGAAGCAGGGATTTTCCTGTCCGAGGTGAGGGAGAAAGTCCCCGACGCCTAGGCAGGGGACTGAGTCTGGGAAGGCCCGCCCAGGGGCCCCCAGGACAGCCAGGGTCTGCTGGGGTCGGAGCCGAGCAGGTGAGACCTGCCCCCCTGCCCCCCTGCCCCCCATGTGCTGCCCACGGGGGCTTTCAGGTCTGTGGATCCAGGGCAGGCCGTGCCCCTCCAACTGGCCAACTTGGGCCATCCCCTCAGACTGCCCCAGACCCCTAGGGGGCCCCATGTGCACCCCAACCCTCCCCAAGGCCGGACGGAACCACGCTGGGCCCTTCCCCTGTCTGCACCCAGGCAGGACTCCTGCTGCCGCCGGGAGATAGGCTTGTAAGCCCCCTGGGCCGCCCCCTGCCGCAGCCCAGCCCCTCCCTGGTTGGCCCGGATGACAGGGTGGTCTCCAGGCCCCTGCCCCTGCCCCTGCCACGTGCTCTTTCTCTGAAAAGCCATCAGGCCACGTTTTCCCATGCGTGGAACCACTCACCATGGAGCGCTGAAAATCCGTGCCCCAGGGCGGCCACTGCAGCCTGCCCTGGCCACCCTGACCTCACCTCCCCCGCCACCTGGCCTTCCCAGCTCGACCCAGCTCTGGAAGGTGCCGGTATCATCGCAGACTTTGCACAGGCCCTTCCTCAACCTACCTGGCCGCCCCACCCCCTCTGCAGACTTCCCTCCCCTCCCCCGGGGTGGTCGCTACCCCAGGCTCCCTTCGCATCTGCCACTGCCCGTGGTGGGGGCCGGCGTGGAGCATGGTCTGTCCTCTCCAGCACCCGCCCCGGGTAGGCTGGGCTGCGCTGGCCCTGGATGACCCTGAGTGGGGCGGGATGGGGGGAGCAGGTGTCTCCCTGCCCCAATCGCTGCCTGTCGCTGCCTCAATCACTCCTCTGTGTGCTGAACTAAGGGGGCAGGCAGGGTGGGGACAACTTGCAGGGCCACCCTGGGCAGGGTCCCTTTCCCGGCCATCTGTCCCTGCAGACCCTCTCGGCCTTGCCCTCTGGGCTGCAGGGTCTTCAGGAGAGAGGCCACAGGTCCCCACGGGGCTGCGGGCAGCTGGCAGCTGGAGGGAGGGGCTGAGCCAGCCGGGAGGCCTTGCTTGCCTCGGTCCCCCTGAGGGAGCTGGCGGTGGGAGGAGCCTGTGGCATGTGAGGGGCAGAAACCCACGGGTGGGAACCCCCCCACTCAGCCAGGTACCTGGTGGCCCTCCCTCCCTCTTGCCCTCTCCGCAGGACCGGCACCACCTGGTACAGCCGGGCACACGGCCCTGGAGGAGCGGGCAGCGCCAGAAGCCGCTCAGGAGGATGGTGGAGCCGGGCGGCATGAGGCCCCGGCCCCGGCAGCGGGCTGATGGGCTGGAGGGATTGGGGGCCGCACGCTGGGGCTCCTTCCCCAGCCCTGCCCAGGGCCCAGACCCAGAGGCAGCAGTCAGAGCTTGGTCAGGCCTTGGGACCCCTGGGTGGACCTGGTCTCCTCCGCCCCACGTCAGGGGTCTCGGGCGCCTGGAAATTTCCCAGGACGGGGGGAGGCCTAGGTCAGCCCAGATGATGGATGCCTTCCTCCTGCGCCCACCTCCTGCCTCCATCTGGACACTTCCCATTCCCTCCTTGGGTGGGGAAGAGGGAGAGGACCTTGACACACATTTGGGGAAGTCGCTGCACGGCCCACCCTGCTGATCTGGGAAGCCGGAAACCCTTCCCTGCATGCCCGCCCCCTTCCTGGTCCCCAGTTCTCTCCTCATAAACAACCCCGGAGCCACCGGGGCAGAGCCAGGAGGGTCTCCGGTCCAGAACGGGCGGGCCCCCCAGGGTGGCATTGTGGGTTTGGGCATTGCTGCCCTCCCTCCGCGACCCCCCCTCCCCCCGCCTGCCTCTGCCTCAGTATCCCCCAGAGGGTGCCAGAGAAGTGGGCCAGCCCTCAGCGGGGAAGATGAGGGTCCTGGCAGCAGCAAGAGGCCCCTGGAGCTGGCAGGCGTGGGGCCGTGAGTGTTGCCTTTGCTCTCCTGGGCTCTGAGTTCCAGGTGCAGGCGGTAGGAGGCGGGTGGGCACAGAGCCCCAGGGCACACGGCACCGGCTGCTGCACCTGGCCTAGTACTTTCTGGGGCGACTGCGCCTTGGCCCTTAGGCCTCAGTTTCCCCATGTACACGGTCAGAGTCACAGCACTCAGCAGTCACTCAGCCACGCCAGCCTCGCCAAGCTCTGCAAGCCAAGGTCCTCACTGTACAGCCAGTGAGGCAGGTGCTAGGGCCTCCCTTTCCAGGGGCAGAAGCTGAGGCTTAAGGGTTGAGCCTGCTGCTAGCATGTGTTTCCTAACGCGGCTTCCCTGCAGCGGCTCCTTGGGGAGCCCAGGCCCCCTGCGACCCGGCTAGGACTCAGGGTGACCCAGGGGTGTCTGGGCTGCCCCTCGTAGGTGCTCAATAACCCCACCACTGCTGGTCCCTGAGGTTCCCATGAAGACGAGGGCCACCCCGAATAGGGCACAGCTCAGAAGACACCCCTAGGGACCTCCTCCAGAGCAGAAAGGGGACTTAGCTTGGCCATAATGAGCTGGTCCTCTCCAGAGCCACCTGGAAAGGAGCCCTCAGCTTCTCTCTCAGCCCCCAGCCCTGAGCCCTTTGCATCTGGGGATCCTCTTTCTAGGGGGGCCCTGGGCCATAAGACAACCAGTGAGGGGAGTCCCCAAAACTCCCCAAACCCTGAGTGCAACCGAGGCAGACAGAGTCAGACCCTCTCTGCCGATGATGAATTGAGACTTAGAGGGGAAAGCACAGGCTGGGGGTGCAGGGCCAGGGGATGTTCAGCCAAACGGGAATCCAGGCCCGTGGTTGGGAAGCCAGCCCAGCCCCTGCCCCTTCCCCCATACCCATGAGCCTGAAGGGAGGGGGCTGGGGCCTGTGTGGGTGTGGAGTTTATAGGAGATAAGAGGATTGAGAAAATCAGGCCTCCTAACACTGCCCAGCCAGCACAGCCCTGCAGTGCCAGACACAGGCAGATAAGGGGGGGTGGGGGTGGGCGGCGTCGGTGGCGGGGTGGCGGGAGAGGAAAGCCCCGGCCCTTCCCCGGGGTCAGGCCAGTCTGTCCAAACTCCATCAGCTAACTGTCTCCAGGCCGGGAAGGTGGGAGTTGGTGGGTTAGCAGGGGGAGCACTGTCTGGTCTCACTGGCTGGGAGGGAGGGGCTGTCTGGGAACCTAGGAACTGAGTCCACCTCACCCCGTAGGAGTGGGAGGACCTCGGGGCTCTGGCCTCAGAGCCTGGAGCAGGGCCAGCTCTGGGGGTGGGCATTTGCAGAGGTCAGCAAGGACAGCCGGCAGAGGGTGGGGGTGACAGTAACTGGGGGGTAGTAGTGGTGGGTACAGCCTCGGCTCCCCCACTACCCCAGGAGCTGTTGGTGAGGACAAGAGGCTCACTGCCCTGCTCTATGCCTGGCAGGTGGCATCACAGATGCTGTTCCTTCCTGCTCCCAGGGAAAAGCACAAACCCCTCACTCTGAAGGTGTCTGTACCCCCTCCTCCCTAGGGAGAGGAAACTGCTTTGTTGATGGTTTCCCTTCTGAGGTCCCAAGGCTGCCAGCTCACCCTCTCCTCCTCTCTCAGTTGCCTCCCTTCGAAAGATAAATGGGACATGGGACAGATGCACCTAGCTAGTTGATTCTAGAGGAATCTGGAAAGAAGCCTTCAGCCCTTCCCCAAATCCCAGCTTCATCTCTATACCCACCACTACACCACCCTGGCTCCTCTCCCTTTGCTGGACCTAGGCACATATAAGACAGATGAGTACTCAGAAACACCACTCTACTTGGAGTCACCCAGGAGCCACTGAAACCACCAGCCCTGACCCCTCTTCTGCACCCCACCCCCCATGGGCTCTCACTGCTTAATGCACCTTTCTTTGGGATACAGCTCTATAAGCGTGGACTCGTGTGTGTGTGTGTGTGTGTGTGTGTGTGTGTGTGTGTGTGTGTGTGTGTTGAGAACATCTGAACAAGAGGGCAGATCCCTCCCTCTCCAGCCTCTATTTAAGTTCTATTGTGGTACTCAGCCTACTGGGGAGAGGGTATGCTCTCTTATGTTCTTCAGCCACAAGCTTATGAGCCATGTCTTAGTCACAGAAGAAAGAAAAAAGGCTCGACAAGAGAGAAAAGTGTGAATGAAAGAAAAGGTAGATGAAGAAAGGTAGGAAGCAGGAACAACTGGATGATGGATGGATGAATGGATGGATAATAGGTGGATGGAGGGATGGATGGATGGGTGGATTGATGAGTGAGTAGATGGATGGATGATGGGTAGAGGGACAGATGGGTGGATGAATGGGTGGACGGATGGATGGTTGGATAGATGGGTGAATGGATGGGTGGATGGATGGTTGGACAGACTAATAATGGCTGAATTGATGAGTGATTGCATAGATAAATTGTTAGTAGATGGATGGGTGGATGGATGAGTGGGTGGATGGATGAGTGACTGGATGGATAGATGGAAGAGGGAATAGATGCATGGAAGGATGAAGGGTAGAGGGATAGGTGGATGGATGGAGAGGTGGATGGGTGGATGAATGGATGAGTGGATGGATGGAAGGATGAAGCGTGGATGGATAGGTAGATGGATGGATGGAGGGATTGATGGATGAGTAAATGGGTGAATGAGTGAATGGATGGAGGGACGGATGGGTGAGTGAATGGATGGGTAGATGGATGGATGAATGAATGGTGGGAAGATGGATGCATGGGTGGGAGGGTGGATGTTTGAACAGATGGGTGGATGCATGGATAGGTGGATGGATGAGTAGATGGAGGGAAGGATGGATGGATGCATGGTGGGCAAATGGATGAATAGGTGGGTGGATAGATGAGTGGATGGATGAATAGGTGGATGGATGAGTGAATGGATGGATGGATGGATGGATGGGTGATGGGACCGATGAGTGGTGGGTAGATGGATGGGTGGATGAATGGCTATAGGTTGGTGGATGGATGGATGGATGATGGACGGATGGATAGGTAGATGGATGAGTGAATTAATGGATGGAAGGATGAAGGGTGGATGAATAGATGGATGATGGGTAGATGGTTGGATGAATGAATGGATGGATGGAAGGATGGACGGACAGATGGATGGATGGATGGATGAGTGAATGAACGGGTGAATGGATGGGTGGGTGGATGAGTGTATAGATGAGTGTATAGATGAATGTTGGGTAGAATAATGGGTACAGAATGAAGGGATGGTTGGATGGATAGATGATGGGTGGATGGATGAGAAGACAGGTGAATGGATGGATGAATGAATGGATGGATGGATGGATTATGGATGAATGAATGTGTGGATGGACGGGTGAATATATGGATGATGGATGGATGAATGGATGAGGGGTGGATTAGTGGATGGCTGAATGGGTGGATGAATGGATGAGTGAATGGTTGGATGGATGGATGGGTGGATGGACGGGTGATTGGATAGATGAATTTTGGGTAAAGGGATGGGTGGATGGATAGGTGAGTGGATGGATGGATGTATAACGGGCAGATGGATGGATAGACGGATGGGTGATGTATGCATGGATGAGTGAATGAATGGATTGATAAATGTATGAATGGAGGGATGTTTGGATGGATAATGTGTGAATTGATTGGTGGATGGGTTGATGGACGGATGGATGGATTGGTGGTTGGATGGATGAGTGAATGGATGAGTGGATGGATGGGTGGATGGATGGATAATGGGTAGATAGAAGGGTGGATGGGTGGATGGATGGGTAGATGGATGGATGGATGTGTAATGGGTGGATGGATGGATTGATGGATGGATGGGTGGATGAATGAAGGGATGGGTAGATGGAGAATTATGGGTGGATGGATGGGTAGATGAGTGGATAGATGGATGGACGAGTGAACGGTTGGATGGGTGGATGGATGGATAGATGGAGGGATGAGTGAAGAGATGGACTGATGAATGATGGGTGGCTGAATGGGTGGATCGTTGAGTGGATGGATGACTGTATGGGTGGGTGGATGCATGAATGAGTGAATAAAGGAATGAATGGATGGATGGATGAGGGATGAGTGGATGAGTGGATGGCTGGATGGGTGGATGGATGGATGGGTGGATGGATGGTTGGGTGGATGGACGGGTGATTGGATAGATGAATTTTGGGTAAATGGATGGGTTGATGGATAGGTGAATGGATGGATGGATGTGTAATGGGCAGATGGGTGGGTGATGTATGTGTGTATGTATGTATGGATGGGTGAATGAATGGATTGATAAATGTATGAATGGAGAGATGTTTGGATGGATAATGTGTGAATTGATTGGTGGATGGGTGGATGGATGGATGGATGGATGGATGGATGGATGGATTGGTGGTTGGATGGACGGATGGATGAGTGAATGGATGGATGGATGGATAATGAGTGGATAGATGGGGGGATGGGTGGTTGGATGGGTGGGTGGGTGGATGGATGGATGGATATGTAGTGGGTGGATGGATGGATGGGTGGATGGATGGATGAATGAATAGTTGGATAGATGGAGGTTGAGTGAATGAACAGATGGATGATGGGTGGATAAATGGGTGGATATATGGGTAGATGAGTGAATAGATGGATAGATGGATGGATAGATGAATGATGGGTGGATGAATGGGTGGATGGATGCGTGAATGAATGAACGGGTAGATGGATAGATGGATGGATGAATTGGTGTATGGACACACGGAGTGGAATTATGAATTGGTGGATGGGTAGATAAATGTAATGTTACAGATAAACGACTGGACAGATGAATATAGATGTAATTGGATAATGGGTAGAGTTTTAGATGAACAGATAGGCAAATATAGAAAGAGACAGAAGAATAGGAAGACAGATACTGAGTAAATAGATGTATGGCTTGGTGCTGGATGAACTATTGAAGAGATAAATTGGTGAAGAGTCAGACCTAAATCAGGGATTTTTCACTCACTGTTCTCTTTTCCTAGAACACTTTCTTCCATCGATGTGTGGAGCTACTCCACTCAAGTGTCTTTACAAGTAAGGAAAGGCTTATTCCTCCCCATGAGGCTTTCTTTGACTCTCATATATAAAATGTCACCCCCCCCTCCATAACTCCATATCCTCTTACCCTGAATTCCATCTTCTATAGCATTTACCGCCATCTGATACATTGCAATATATATTTCCTTGTTTATTTATTTTTTATTCCCACTAAATGTCATTTTGTGAGAACAGGAACTTTGCTAATTCTAAACAACTCCAGCACCTAAAAAGTGAATACAGTCAGCATTCAATAAGTTTGTGGAAAAATATATGGATAAGTGGAAAAATATATAAAGATAAATTTAGAGATGAATGACTAGGTGGTTGTTTGGATGAGATGTGGATGAATGAATAGATGAATGAAAATAACCGTAACTAACATTTATTGGCAATTTACTATGTTCCAACTACTGTTTTAAGTATTAACTCATTTGGATGGCCTTATGGGCAAAATAATGGACAACTATGTATATGGCAGGACAAACATATACGTATTCATGCACAATTGGATGTCTGACTTGCTAGGTGGCAAGACGGTTAGACATATGGATGGATGAATAGGCAGATATACGAATGGATCTATGAAAGGGAAGGATAAATAGTAAAATATTTAGATAAATGGGAGGACAGTAGAATATTTGGAGAGATAGAAGAATGTATTAAAGAATGAACAAATAGTTCACCAGTTGCATATATGGGCAGATAGATATACAAATTGATGAATACATAGATAATAGCAATTAACATATTGAGTAGATATTATGTTCAGGATAGGTGGATGACTAGCTAAATGCTTCTTTTAAGTGTTTTACATGTTTTACATGTATTAAGGCATTTAAATAAATGGATGGATGGATGGGTATGTACATGGATGGATGAATGGAGGGATAGATGAGTGGGTGGGTGGGTGGACACTTGCTCAATGAAGAAATGTAAAGAAATAGGGATGGACGTGAGTATATACGCATTGAATGGATTGAATGAATTGATGGAAGAATATATTGCTTACATGGACAATTGAATGGATAGATATATTGAGAAATTGATGGATTCATAGACGATACAAGGAAAAACAGATAGCTGTATAGAGAGGACAGATGGAGAGCATGGATGGATGGATGGATGGAGGATGGATGGATGGATGGAGGATGGATGGACAGATGGAGGATGGACTGATGATGGATGGAGGATGGATGGATGGGTGGATAAATGGATGGATGGATGGACTTACGGAGTATGGATGGATGGACGATGGATAGAGGATGGATCAGTAGATGATGGGTGGAGGATGGATGGATGGAGGATGGATGGAGGATGGGTGGATGGTGGATAATGGATGGATGGATGGATGGATGGATGGACAAATAATGGTACAGTTGACATCAAATACTCTGCCCTATTGTTCGCGTTGGGACATGCCCTAATTGGGAAACTGAGTCCTGACCACCGCATTTAAAGATCTTTTCTTGCTACCTCCCACCCATCAGTCTGATGAATAATCGTGCAACACTATTTAAGTTCTAGTGACAGGAAACTCCTGCCACCCCAAGGCAGCCCTCTACCCTGTGGAAATATTTTTCCTTCTTTTGAACCAAAATATACTTTGGCACATTTCATGCCTGGCTGTCTGTGACTGGGATTCCAGCAGTAAGAGCAGGAGGCAGGGGGAGACGGGCAGGTTGAGATGGAAGGGAAACACACGCTTACTTTCCCTGGGTGATCTGGCTCCGCTCGAGGCCTGGCCCCGTCGCCCTCCCTCCTCCCACCAGAATCCTGAGGTCTCCGCAGCTCCGGCTGGAGGCTGGGGATGGGCAATGGGCACAGCTGTTCTCTGCGGCACACCCCACATTCTCTGGCTCCTCTGGGTTGTGCGGGGGGAGGGGCAGGCTGTGGGCCACGGGACACGGCCTGTTACGTGGGGGGGCGTCTGAGCCGGACGTCCCGACCCCCACAAAGTCTTCACCAGACAGCCACCACCTGAGCCACTGGGACCTATGGGCCACGTGGAATTCTTCTGACGCCGCTGCCCCCTCCAACACCCAGGGATTCACCCACGTGTCCACCTGCTTGCCGGTCCGAGCCTAACCTGACCCTTTGTCCACTCACACATATGCAGGTGCTCACTGGCCCTGACCGCCTGGCACAGCCAGAGGGCAGACTAGCTGGGGAAGCAAGAGGGCCATTGCTCTGCGTGCGGCCGTGGGGTGGAGGGAGGTGGCCGGGCCAGTGCTGTGGTGGCCAGCTGTCGGTAGACGGGCTTGGTTCCGGCTGTGCCGGGCCCCTGCTCTCCGACCTCGGGTACTAGTCTGAGCCTCGGTTTCCCCATCTGGGACACAGGTACGGTGGCGTCTGCCTGTCAGGGTGGTCGTGGGCGTTGGCGAGCCTGGTGAGCTCCTGGATGTGAGATGGCTCGGCCCGGAGCTGGCCCTCGGCGAGTCCCGGCGAGTCCCAGCGAGCGAGCCCGAGTCTGGTCCCTCCCTGGTCCGGCCACTCGCCTCGCGTGTGCTCCAGTGAGTCACGGCGACTCAGCCCAACCGGAGAAACAGTGGGCTGGGCTGCTCCTCCTGGGGCCTTGGCCAGAGCCCGGGGGCAAGGGGGGCCGCTGGCCAGGCCACCACACCGACCTCGTGCCACTGGCCACTTCTGGGGAGCATGGCTCTCCCATCCCGACGGGAGAGGCTGTGTTGGCCTCTGCCTTGTGGGGTGTCGCTGCTCCGACCTTCCAGTGCCGTCTGGCAGGGGACGGGGGAGGGCAGCAGCCTCCCCACTGGGGAGCAGACAGGATTCCTGGGGTGCCCCGGCCTCCCCCGTGAGGTGATAACAGGAGCAGAGGGCTGGAAAGAAACAAAGGGAAAATGGAGAACGGGAGGGAGGGGAGAGGAGGGAGGGGGAGGAGGGAGAAGAGGAAGGGAGGGGAGAGGAAGGGAGGGGGAGGGAAGGAGGGAGACAGAGATAGAGACAGAGAGACACCAGAGGGAAAAGAAAGGAGAGAGGGGCTGAGTGTGGGACCAGGGAGGCCGGGGGGCAACGGAGGAAGGAGCACGGGCCCCGGGCCGGGCTGGGCAGGGCCGTGGAGAGGGCCAGAGGGCAGCTAGGCCAGGGCTGGGCAAGGGGAGAGGCGGGCAGGGATGGGGAAGCAGATGTGGGGGACCAGGCACCAGTGAGCGATGGAGATGGGATGCAGGAGGGAGGAGCCTGCAAGGCAGGGAGCGGCCGCCAAGGTGGCCAGGGCAGGGGAGGGGGGAGGCGGGAGAGGAGGAGGGAGGGAGGCTGCCGCCTGCCCATCACAGGCCTCTGAGGTCCTGCTAAGCCCCCAGGCTGCTGGGCTGCGAGGGTTTTCTCTCTGACATTTTTACTAGTCTCAGAAGGAGGGGGAGGTGGAGGTGGAGAAGACCGAGGGGGGCGGGGGAGGGGGCTGGGGGGAACCAACGGGAAGCAGCTGCTAGGCGTCCTGGAGCGGGAGAGGGGCCGCGAGACCCAGAGTCCGCGAGGCCGCAGAGGCAGGGACAGAGGGGCACTCGGACAGCCCGGGGGCAGCCAGTGGGGAGCTGGCCCGGGGGACCCCCAGGGGCCAGAGGGGCCAGGACAGACAGGCGGAGGGTCACAGACCAACAGACACAGAGAGGAGGCAGGGGAGGGGGTGTCAGAGCCAGAGACCAGCCAGCCAGCCAGCCAGAGGGAGAGACAGAGCAAGAAGGAGGGAAAGGGGGAAGGAGAGAGAGAGGGGGGAGAGGGTCCCAGTGGCAGGGGGAGTGGAGGGGGCAGGGCAGCGGCAGAGGGCCGCAGGCAGGAGCCTTTGAAGAAGCAGCCGCAGCGTCCCGTCCCCAGGGCTGGGGTCAGGCCAGGTCGCCGGCCAGGCGGGCGGCCGCATCATGAGCAGCTCTGCGCTCCTGAGAAGGAATTCTAGCAAACAGGGCCTGGAGAGCCTCCTGAGGTAGGTCCCTCCGCCCAGGCTGGGGCGCGGAGGGCAGGGCAGGGCAGGGCAGGGCAGGGCAGGGCGCCCGCGGAGGGCTGGCACCGCCGAGCCTGGGCCGCCTGCGCGTGGGGCCCCCAGCCTCCCCCAGGAGCCTGGCCCCAGCCCGGCAGCTCTGCGGCCCCTGAGCCGCGGGCGGGGTGTGGGGCGCACCAGGCTGTGGGCCTGGCGTGCGCACGTGCGTGTGGGTGCGTGCGCGCGGGCCCGTCCCTTCCTCTGCGCCCCCAACATCGCGTCCTCTTCTCCCAACTGCACCGCCGGGCCTCAGGCAGTGGCCACTCTCTGCTCGAAGACCCTTCCCCGGGCCCTGGGTCTCCGCGCAGGCCCTGCACTCCCCGGCTGAAGAGCGTGGCCCCGGCGTGGCCTCCGAGGCCTCCTCTGGTCCTGCAGGCCCTCGGGGACTGTCCAGTCACCCCTTACTTTACAGATGATGAAACTGGACTTAGTACCACATTCACCACCCCGGCCCTTCGGGCACCGGCCCAGCGCGGAAGGGGCCGCGGGCCACGTGAGTTCTTGGGCCTCAGAGCCGGATCTTCCCGAGCTGGAATCCTGGCTCCTGCATCCTCGGGCCATGGGCCAGTGCCCAGTCCTCTCTGGGCCTCAGTTTCCTCCTCTGTAAGGTCGGGGTGTGGTGGCCCTGCCTCGCAGAGTCCTGGAAAGAGAGCAGAAGCAAAGTGCCGCAGGTGGGCTCAGAGCCGCTGCGCACTGTGGGCGGCTCCCTGCCTCCCTCTGAGCCGCCTGCAATGCCCTTCCTCCTCCTCCACCCTTCCAGGCATCTAAGGCCCAGCGGAAATGCTGCCTCCTGCGTGCAGCCCGCCTCGGCTTCTCCTGAGCTTGGAGGACTGCCCTCTTCCGCCAGGCCTGCGGGCCTGCTCCCTGCCCCCTTGGACGGCATGGCACAGGCCGGGCAGGCTGCCAGCTCCTGGAGGGCACCGGCATCCCTCAGCATTCCCAGTCCACCCCAGCTCTGACTCTGGGATGAGGGGGTCAAGGTGTGCAGGTGGGCTTAGCAGCCTCTGAGGGGAGTTGAGAACAGCCCCGGGCCCCGTCAGCAGGGTCTCTGCAGTCACGGAGGGATGGCTCTCTCCCTGCCCCACCCTGGCCTGGCCTTAGGGCTGCGACCCCAGGGTGGGGCCCAGAGAGAGGGTTGGAGGGGGCCCTGCTGGGCGTGCTCCCTTGGGGCCCCGCTCTGCCCGTGGAGAAGGCAGGCCCCCCTGGGTCTCCTGGGCTTCACACCTGCCCAATCCACGTGTCTCAGGCGGGACCTCCCGTTCCTGTCAGTTGGGATGTGTCCTCCCAGGAGTCACTGCTGTCCCCCTGTCCCCAGTCTGTGGTCCAGGAACAGAGGAGTGCCTGCCGGGTCAGTCCCCGGGGCCCCCCAGCGCCACGTAACAAATGGGGAAACTGAAGCCATGGGGGCGCGTTGCCCAGCCCACTGTGGGGGGTGGTGGTGCAGGGAGAGCCCCAGGGCCTGGCTGTGTGCACAAGCATCTGTTGTCACAAGCATCCGTCCAGGTATGGCTTTGGCTCAGCTCCCAGACCTGGTGCCAGGTTGCTGACCTGGGTGAGCGGGGGGCGAGCTGGAGGCGCCAGTGGGGCTCAGAGGGTGCAGCTGGACTGAGGGTGGGGGCAGGTGGGCACGAGCCCCGAGGACCCAGGCAGGTGGCCAGCCAGGGCAGGGACGGGAGGAAACCTCCCTCTGAGCTCCCCGGGGACTCCCGCTGTGGAGGGTGGGGCGGGGGGGGGAGCACGCAAGGGTCCCTCGTGAAGAGTCGTGGAGTGCGTCTGTCCGTCCGGCCACGCTGAGCAAGCCCCCTGCACGTGGTCATGCTCCCGACGACGTGCACAGACCCGCACACGCTCCAGGCCCCTGACCCAGCGGCCGGCGGGGCTACACATCACACACCACACACAGATGTGACTTCCTGCCACCCTCTCTCCCGAATCTAATGGGCCTGCCGGCCGACAGGCCCCTTGTCCCCGATGGGCAACAGAAAACAAGACTCGGAGAGGCTATGAGTCGCCCCGGGTCCCCTTGGGAGTGGGGAAGCCGTCCCCCTCGCCCCCTGCCTCACCCCAGTCCCTCACCTCGAACGCCTGGGCGCAGGGGAAGGGGGCCAGCAGAGGGGGCGCCGTCCCCTCCGTGACAAGCGCCGCGAGGGTTTGCTGACACCAGCAGTGGCTGGGGTGTAGACTGAATCCAGTTTAAGTGGATTAAAAGCGACCCTATGGGCCCGTAGGGAAATCGCCTCCCCGCCCCGCCCGCACCCCTCACCCAAGCGGCTCACGCTGGGCTGCGGCGTGTGGCCACCGGGTGCTGAGCGGAGCCGGTAGGCGGGCAGGGTCGGAGCCCAGGGCTGACCCCCTCCCCAGCCCCCGTGCCCCCAAGCCCAGCTCTGGCTGGGAGTCACTCCCGGACCCCTCCAGCCACCCTGGGGGATCCAAGCCTCTCCCCAGGCCCCCCCCCCAGTGTTAGGGGCCGTCGGAGGGCGGCGAGGGGACCCTGGGTCCGTTCACTCCCAGAGGACGCTGGACTCGGGGCCACCTGCCGGGTCACACGGTCCTCAAGGGCCTGGCTTTTTAAGGTAGGGGCTGAGCCGGCACAGTGCAAGGGGCTCCTGGTGCCCCAGGGGAAGCTCGGGGCGCCAGAGGAGCCCCCAGCCCCCGGCTCCCAGCACACATCCACCTCGGACACGTTGGTGATCTCCATGCCTGGCTCTCCCACCCTGGCCAGCCTGTCCCAGGAGGCCTCTAGGGAGCCCAAGTGGCAAGAGGGCGAGGGATGGGGCCGGCTGCGTTCTGGGCTGGCCCACGGGGACTGGGGGAAGCCAGGCCAGAAACTACGGTGTCAGAGGGGCGTGGCTGCTTTGGGCCCACCCAAGGGCCCGCATCCGGGGGTGGGGTGGCTCCTGCCCTGGTCAGGCCGGGCGCCCGGTGGGCGGTGCTGCCACGGGTCCGGGTGGTCTGTCGTTCAGAGCGGGTACTGCCCTGGGAGCCCGGGCGAGCCAGCAGCAGGGGGTACAGGGACCAAGTGGCCCAGCCCCTTGGGCAGGGTGTCAGGGCCGGAGCCCAGAGCGCTGAGGTTCAGGCCAGGCTCCAGCCCCGACCCGCAAACCAGAGTGGGAGAGAGCGGCAAGTGAGTGGCGGCCAGCGCGCACCGGGCACCTGGGGGCTGGCGCCCCTGTCCCTGCCAGAGCCTCGAGACGGCGCCCCACGGCTCCTGGGCCCTGAGGGACAGCTGGACAGGGTGTGGGCCCCAGGAGCGGCTCAGCACGGGTGGGTGGCCAGGGGCTGACCCACTGCAGGTGGGCGCTGGGTGGCACCAGACCCCGGCCCACCCCAGGAGGCGAGGGTGCCGGGCACATGAGGGACGGCTGCTGCCCATGACGGGCGGGGAGGTCCTGAGGCTTGTGGAGGTGAGGCTGCGGCTGGGGTGTGCCCTGTGGACCCTGAGGCTCTCCCGCCGGGATGTGTCCTTCCCGGTGGTGGGTGGAAGAAGTGGGGGGAAGACAGAGCGGAGAGGGCAAGGGGCAGCGGGGCCCCTGTGAAGACAGAAAGGGGACGTGTGGGGACAGGACGGGATGAGGGCAGGGGACAGGACAGTGGTCAAAAGGAGGGAGAGGCAGCAAAGGAGGGGCTGGACGAGGCGGGAGATGGGGATGCTCGAGGGGTCCTGGGATGAAGGAAGGGGCCCCCGGGGGCCGGGTGGAGTGGGCACCCAGTACGGGGGGATGGGGAGGGCAGCAGTGACCACCGCCTGCGGTGACCCTCCCGGGAAGGTGGGTGAGGGCAGGCAGGTGAGAGAAGGGAAGGCGGGGAGAAAAGGGAAGAGAAGGAGAGGAAAACCCAGTGAGGAGAGGGGAGGAGGCAGGGGGGCCCGGAGGCGGCACCCCATTCCTGGGCTGGGCCCTCCTGGATGGTGACCCAGGGGCTGCGGGGTTGGGTGACCCAGGGGCTGCCTGTGCCTCCTTGGGGTGGGGGGCCCCCAGTGAGACGCTGCGTCTCTGAGCCTCAGTTTCCTTGCCCGTGGAGGGTCACTTTGTCCCTTTAATGGGGTCGTTCCGGCCGAGCCCCTAGCTCTTGGCCAAGACTTTGGGGACAGAGGACCGGGGTCTGGTGGGACATCCAGAAGCGTGGCGCCCCACAGAGCCGCTGAGGCTGAGCCCACGCCCCCACCTGTGCGGGCGGGGAGGCCGGGGTGTTGGCCCCGCCCTGGGGGACAGGCAACAGGGTCTGCAGAATCACAAGACACACAGCCAGGGGTGGCATGACAGAGTGAATTAGGGCCGGTCCAATGGCAAAGCCCCTGCACCCCCAGAATGATCGCTCCCAAGGGGTCAGGGATGAAGGAGCACCTTGAAGGAAGGGCTGGGGGCTGCGTGTTGGGGGCTCCGGTGGCACAAATGGTGTGGAGGCATCAGGGAGAGGGTCCCGCTGCTCCGTGCACGTGGGGACCCAGGGATCTCGGGGAGGGCGGAGCCAGGAGCAGACGGACAGGTGGTCAGATGCCAGGCTGCACCTCCTGCCCAGGTGGGCAGACAGGTTTGGACGACGTGCAGACCCCGGGACTCGGCGGAGGAAGAGAACCCCTTTGGTGCCGACCGCGGGGAGAGCCGCGTGTGGGGCCTTGGGGAGTGGGAGGTGGACCCGGGGCTCGCACAGGAGGAGGGGGAGGGGGTGGCAGAGGCTCCAGCCAGTGCCAGCCACCGGTCGCGTGTCCTGGAGCGTGCCAGGGCCTGGCCCCGTGAGCGCTCTGAGGGCTGTGCCAGGCAGTCCCAGCTGGGCTCGGCAGCGTCCGGCTCTCCTGGAGGGCCGTCCGGCGCCAGGAGGAGACTGGGCCGGGCCCGGGGATGCGGCTGGAGCTGGTGCTGTGCGGTCAGCCCCCGGGTCCCATCCCCCGGAGGTCGGCCCGGGTGATGCAGTGTGTAGGCGTAGGGGTGGGCAGGGCGACTCACTGGTGTGAGGACGGGGCGGGGGTGCCTAGGGAGGTCTCCTGGGCTGCCGCGGCATTTGGCCCAGGCCCCCGCGGCGCTGTGGTCAGTGACTCGGAGGGGAAAGGAAAGACCCGTGTGCGTGGGGCACAGGGCAGAGGGGGGAGCGGCGAGCGCAGGGCCAGCGCCGGCCACAGGCACGCCGGCCACCCCCAGCCCAGATGGGCAGGCTGGTCTGAGCGAATGGGGGCAGAGACGTAGAAGAGCCAATGCCAGGAGGCCGACCATGGAGCCCATCACAAGAGGTAGGCCATCCAGCCAGAGGGAGGTGACAGGCTGGGCAGCGGGACATTCAGCTCTGCTGTGGACCCCACGCTGGGGACCGAGCCTTGACGACCCGGGGGAAGCCTGAGGTAGAGGGGCTCAGGGGCCGCGTGCCCGCTTTCCAGGCTCGGCGGGGTCTTCGGGGCCCAAGGCGTGGGGCTCTGTAGGGCTGAGCTGTGAGAGGGGGTAAAGCCCCACGAGGAGGGTCACAGACTCCTTAGGCAGGGCCGTTTGCCAGTGCGTGGGCGCCTGGGTGGCAGTGAACTCCGGCTGGGCACCTCTCCCATCTGGCTGTTTGCCGGGGGGGCGGGGGTGCTGGGGGGTCCACCCGACCAGCCTGGACGACTTTGGGGCCAGTGGCGTGACGGGCAGGCCTGCCCTGCTGTCGCTCCCACCAGCATCAGAGCCTGGTCCCCCGGGGGCCGCGTGGGTCCCGAGGCGGCCGCTGCGTCCCAGGTCTGGGGAGGAGGCAGCAAGAACCCAGGCGTCCGGCACTGCACGGTGGGCAGCAGCGACTGAAGCAGGGATGGGGGCCCAGCCAGAGGGCAGGGTGGGGTCTTGCATGGGGCGCGCAGCGAGTGGGCCGCACCGGGGAACGGGGCTGGCAGAGGTCTGGGACCGGGCAGGTCTGCGGCAGGATGTAGAGCCGGAGTCCATGGGAACAGAGGCCCCTCCCACACCACCCTGTCCTGCAGGTGGGGAGGCAGGAGACGGGCGCACCGGTCTGGGAGGTACCGGGACTGTGGGCCACACAGTAGAGGGTGGGCTTCACCTCTGGACCCCGGGGGAGGATGGGAAGAGAGAGGCGGGGCTGTGGTGGGGGTCCCGGCTCTGTGTGCTGTGCCCCGTCCATGCCCGCCTCCCTTGGCCGCGATGCCCCTCGTCGTGTCTTCTAGCGGCCACCTTCCTCTCTCCCAGGGCCTCCTCCCACTGTGGCCCCTTGTCCCTCCAGGCTGGGTGTGGGCACAGGGGCCCCCTCACCTGAGAGGGCCTCTTGCCAGTGACTGCTCCCAAAATAAAGCTTGCTATAGGGGTCCTCTTCTGGGGCCCTTGAGCCACAGTGTGGGGTCAGCACTGGTTTTCCTGGCGGCCTCTAAGATCTGTAAGGGCAGAGGAAATGGCACCCATCTCTGGGTCCCTAGCACCTGGCAAAGCAAAGTGCTGGCAAAGAAAGGGAGGGGGAGGGAACGGGGGTGGGGAGAGGGAAGGGCATGGGGAGGCAGAGGCCCTGGGGATGGAGGAACGGGAGAACACAGGTCATCCCAGGCAGGCTGAGGGGAGCTGTCTGCGCTGGCTGGGAGGCTGTGGAGCAGGTGTCGGGTGTCGGGGTGTCGTCCGGGGTAGCCCGGCCCAGGGAGGGAGGCTGGGGCGGTGACGGTGGGGGGCTGTGGTTCCCCCGTCTCCCCTTACCAGGGGAGACCTCAGGCCCTGCAGCATCATCTCCCGCTTTCTTGTCAGCTCTAAGGTGGGGTGCCAGCCGGCCGAGAACCGGGCGGTGGAACTGCCCCAGCTGAGTGGGGTCTGGAGCCGGCAGACGTGGCCCCCAGGGGCCAGTGGGGTGAAGGCCCAGAGGAGACGGGGACGGGGGCTTGGCCCGAGGGTCCCTGGTGGCTGGAGGGCCGAGGCAGAGGCAGCCTCCCCAGTTTGCCCCGGGGCTGGCTGGAAAGTCGTGCAGGAGGGGGTCGTCGCCTTTGGGGGCTCTGGTCAGGGCCGTTGGGGTTCCCCCGAATGAGACGCCCCCCAAGAATTGCCCCACTGGGAGAAGACGAAGGGGTGTTGGGCACGGAGGCCACACTGTGATGCGCAGATTCGGCCCGTCTGCTGTGAGACGGGGCGGTGCCCCCTAGGGGCGGGAGGCAGTGCGGGCGGCGGGGTGGGGTCTGGGCTGACGCACTGCTGATGAACAGGCCCCACCCACAGGCTGCTCTGGCCGCTGCCCAGGGCCACCGGCCCAGGTCCCAGAGCCCTCCCCTCCCTCGGGGCTGGGGAGCAGCTGCGGTCCTGGGGGGCAGGACGCTCTGCCCTTCACCTCTGGGCCGCCCTAGGGTGCTGTAGCCTCGGGGCGCATGAGCCCCTGCAGGGCTGGCCTCTCTCCTGCTAGCTTCCGGCTCCCAGAGGCCGTGGCGGTGCCACCTCCCCCGAGCTCCGCCCGGTGCCCTGGAGACACAGCCGCCCTGGCCCACGCCCTTCGGGGTGCCGTCCTCTCCGCGGCTGTGGGGAAAGCCAGCTTTGCAGGTAGATGTCCCCTCATCCAGGGAGGCTTCCCGCACGTGACCTGCTCACGTGGCCAAGAGGGACATGGGGCGGGGTGCGGGCCGGGCCTCCCCTGCTGGGACTGCAGCCTCCTTCTTGGGGACACAGGTCTGCCGGCAGTGCCAGTCGTGGGGAAGCGGGAGCTGGGCCCGCCTCGGGGGGTGGTCTCAGTTTTACTCCCTGCCCAGTGGGTCAGCACCCCTTTTAACGGCTGGGGAGCTTGAGGCTGGGCCTGAGGTCTCCCCCTGCAGAGGAGGGTCAGGGAGACAGTACAGAGCCACAGCCTGGCTCGCCCGGCCTCTCCTCCCTGGAGCGCCTGGACTGCTTCCCAGGCCCAGCAGCGGCCCCTCCCCGGGCAGCCTGGGCCCTCCCTCCTGCCGGGGTGACTGACAGCCATCCCTCCTGCCCCTCCACGCCCCGTCCCTGCGGGCCTCATCGGGTCACCCCGAGGAGGGCAACGGGCTCCCCACCTCAGGTCCCCTCCAATCACCCTCCCCCCCGCTCGGAAACTTTGGTCTCCCCCAGACCCACAGCTTAGCCTCTGCACCCCATCTTCCCGGGTCCTTCTCTGCCCCTGAGTCCTGCCCCACAGGACTCTGGAAGAGCTGGCATTCCCACACCCCCAGCAGAGGGGGACCCCGAGGCCCCCAGTGGAGGCTGACCCTGTGACCGCCCCCCTGGACAGCAGGCCCTGGGGGTGCCCTGCAGGGCGGGGAGGGGCCGGAGCAAGGGAAACCAGAGGGAACCTCTGGCCTAGAGCCCCTAGGGGCTTGGTGACCCCCAGCCTTTCCCTCTCGGGGTCCCCATGGCTCCCTTAGAGGTTATGCATCCCCAGGTGAGCCGGGCCCCTCCCCACCTGCCGTTCCTTCCTACTGACTATCTCCCCGAGGTCTCCACGCACCCCGCACGTCCAAGCTCAACTCAGTGACCGCCCCCCCACAAGGCGGACCCCTCCCAGGTGCCCACCTCTCCCCTCCTGTCCCTTTGCCCCTGCAGCACCCAGGCTGCAGCTTCCCCCCCCAACTGCCCCCCGCCCCCAGCCGGCATCTCCCCCTTCTCCACGTCCCAGCTGGGCGTCCCTCCCAAATGCTGATCTGACGGCACCTGTGCTGGCATGGGCTCGCCCGGGGCCACCCCACGGGGGAGGCGGGGCACCACTGGGAGCTCTCCCGCCCGCTGGCCCTGCCTCTGCTCTTGCCCTCAGCCTCTGAGACTCATCTTTCAGACTCAAGTTCAAGTTCGATTCCTGAGCTTCCCTGGACAGTGGGGTGGGGCTTGCCCTGTGGGGTGTCTCCCTGGCGTAAGACACCCAGTGGGGTACAGACACGCCCAGGAAGGCACTGCTGAAGGGGGGTGGGCCGGGAGGGGGGCTGGACCAGTGCCAGGGCAGTCGGGAGGGCAGGGGGGCGGCGGCCAGGTTCCCAGCAGCCGCGGCTCCCGTGCCCACACCCTCTGCCACCCCGCCCGCTGCCCACCTGCTCGCTCGGGGCCATCTCTGTGCCTGGCTCACCCCTCACAGCTGCCTCACTGCACAGATGAGTGACAGCCAGCATCCCGGTGCCTGCCGTGGACCCTCCCCCGGGCTGCCTGGGCGGGACCCACGCTGCCCACCAGTGAGGGGCACCCCTTGAGTTGTGGGGTGCGGGTGCTGCCCAGGCACCACTGCCCTCTCCTGAGCTCCCGGCGGGGCCCAGTCTCTGCGCTCGGGGGCTGCTCTAAGCTGAGGTGGTGGGGGGTGCGTGCTGTCCCCCAGCCCCGGCAGCCAGGCTGGGTGGCCTCTCTGGGGCTCGGGTCCCCCCACACCCCGTCCCTTCACGCGTGGGCTCTGTGGTCACTTGGGGCGCCGGTTGCTCTGCAGATGTCCACCTTGGCGTACAAGACCCCAGGGCGGGGGCACGGGAGGGGACTGGACACCTTGATGGTCACAAGGAGACAGGGGCCCCCTGCTCCGGCTGGGTGACCAGCCCAGCTCCCCAGGCCTCCCAGCCAGCTCCTGCCCGTGGTATCCAGGGGACAATGGCCAGGAGGGTGCCCTGCAGGTCTCAAGGGGAAGTTCCCCACTTCTGGCCTGGCCCGCAGGCCGGTCCTCCCTTGGGCTCCGGCCCCCCAGCTGAGCCCCGAAGCTCCTTCCAGAAGGCTGAAAAGCTTTCAGCGTCGAGAAGCAGGTGGGGTGGCCGTGAGCTGCCTGCAGGGGGCAGAGTCGAGACGGGGCCGAGGCCTGATGCCCCCTCTGGAACCGCCACAAGGCAGGGGAGGAAGGAGGTTGGGACCGCGGGGAGGGCCAGACGGGGCCCGGGACTGGCACCATCGAAGCCTTGGTGGAGACTGGGGGGCTGCGGAGGAAGGAGAGGAGGGGCCCAGTAGGCGGTAGACGCGTTCAGCAGGGCTAGCCCCTGAGCTTGGGGAGCCCAACTGAGGACGGGGGGCCGCAGCCGGCCCGTTGGGGTCTGTGCGCACTCGTGTACCTGGTGGGGCGAGGCGCCACGCTGGAGCGTGACGGGGGGGGGCTGCAGAGCCCATTCAGCAGCCCCTGGGGCTGAACCCTGGGCGCGCCCGGAGCCAGAGCAGACGCAGGAAAGAGATAATTGCATTTGTGCAGGAACACCAAATCCCTCGCAGCTGCGCACGGGCTGAGCCAGGGCCACGGGCGGGCCGGCCAGCCGACGCCAGCATCCTGACAGCTCCGCCGAGCGTGCCAAGGGGTCTGGGCCGCCGGCCGGGGGCGCCTTTCCCAGGCCAGAGGCCCCCACCCCACCCCAGGAGAGCCGCCCCCCTCTCAGTTCCCAGAACGAAACCCAGCTGTGGAACAGTGAGGGGGTGAGGTCATGGGAGGGGCCAGGAGGGGCCGCATTACTCACATCCTGGGGCAGGCGGGCGGGAAGGGAGGAGGCCCAGAGGAAAGGGGCTGAGCCGGCTCCGTCCTTGGGCCGCCGGGTCAGGGGCTGGGGGCCAGCGCAGCCTCTCCCAGTGTGGGGCTGTGGCGAGACCCCTACCCTGCTACCCTGCTCCGGCCCCCCTGAGCTCCCTGCCCCGAGGGCTCGGGGGTCACATGCAGACGGCGGGGAGCAGGGGTGGCCCTCGGAGGGGCCAGCTCCTCAGGAGCAATGTTCTCAGAAAACATGCCTTGGCCTCTGGCCAGGCGCGTTGTCAGGACGACGGCAGGAAAACACTAAACAGTGCTGGGGCCCCCTGGACGGCCCGGGGCCTGGGCTGCCACCTTGCCCTCACCTTGCTCCCCTGCCCGACTCTGTCAGCACATGGACGTCCGTGTGCACACGTGTGTGCACAAGTGTGCCTGGTGGGGGGCATTGGGACCCGTGCGTGGAGTGTGGGTGTGTGCGCCCACGTGGGCCTGAGTGGGGCTCAGGAGAAAGTGCGTACGTACACGTGTGCATTCCTGCCACGTGTGCGTGTGTGTGTGTGTTGGTGTGTGTGTGCGCGTGTGTGTGTGTGCGCCAGGCCCACCGTGCATTGCGCGGTTGAGTGCAGGCCTGCGTGGGGCTTTGCTGGCCGGGACACATCGCCCTACCGGTGGGCTGACCAGGCCGTGTGGCCTCTGTGCTCAGCTGTGCCAGGGAAGGGTCCCCGGGGCCTGGGGGAGGGGCCTGGGGGGCAGGAGCGATCGTCCTGAGAGAGGCCCCACCTGGCCCACCACACATCCCACTGGGGCCCGTGTACACACCCCCACATGTTGGCTAAAAAAATCCCAAATGCCCGACACAGCCATCGGCGTGTGCAGCTTGGACATGGCAGTGAAAGGGGTGCAGTGCTGGCCTCACCCCTTGGAGGAATCCCCCCGGGCGCCCCCAGGAGAGGCTGTGGGCACCTTCTGTCCCCCCACTGCCCTGCTAGGCTTCTGCCCTCCGTCTGGAGGGGCTGTTGGTGCTCATGTGGGGAGGAGCCCTGGACCCTAGGTCCCCAACATCCCCGAGATCACCCCAGCCTCTTCCTCCCCAGACAGGACGTGGCCCCCAGCCCCCAGCCGAGGGCCTGGAGCAGGACGCTGATGGGAGCCAGGTGTGGGGGATTGAGTGGCTCCCTGGGGCCCGGGTGGGGAGGGGGTGGGAGTCAGAGTCGCTTCTGAGGAGCGGCACGGGCCGGGGGGCGGACTGGGGGTGCCGAGGGCTGAGCAGGCGGCTCGGTTTGCGTGGCTGGGGTCCCGTGTGGCTGCCGCGGGGGGAGTGGGCCTCGAGCTGGGGCTGTGGAGGGGCCTGGCTTTTGTCTGGGAGGCGCCGAGGAGACCTAGGAGAGATTAGATCATGTGCTGGCATGGCTGCCGAGACCACAGAGCCGGCCCACCCTGGCCAGGGGACGGGGGCCCTGAAGGAGCGGGCTGCGGGGTCAGGCGGGGGACACGGCAGGAAGGGGCTGAGACCCCAGCTCGGGGCAGTGAGTGCTGCGGAACGGAGACCCAGGACCCCGCTCCCGGGCTCTGGGGGAGCTGGGGTGGCAGGCCGCACCAGCTGGCCGAGGCCTGCGGTGCCCACCAGGTGCCAACAGCCTGAGATCTGCGGGGCCGGGGCCTGCGGTGCCCACCAGGTGCCAACAGCCTGAGATCTGCGGGGCCGGGGCTAGGGTCGTCTGGCCCCGGACCCCCGGTCTCAGGCCGACCTTGTGTGGACCCGAGGGAGGAACCCCAGGAAGTGTGGGAGTGAGGTCCCCTGCGCCTGCCTCTGCGTGGGCCTGTTTCCCCATTGACAGCACAGCCCGGAGAGACGCTGCACGGGGGCCGGGGGCGGGGGCGGTGTTGGGTGAGCTGAGAGCCCTTTTCGGGTCCTCCAGCAGGGCCGCCGTCTCCCACAGCACGGTGCTCCTGTGGGGCAGGAAGGATCGCCCCTGCTGGGATGGTCGCGTTAGGGGCGTGGCTGCCTAGCTGGGCCGCCTGGGCCTGACCTCAGCCCAGGCCACCAGCGCCCAAGTGGCCGAGGCTACAGCCGCTTGACTCAGGTAGAACAAACGAGTGACCCCAGCTGTCCAGCGGCCACAGCCAGCTCTCCGCGCCTCAGCCGGCTCTTCCCGTAGCCTCCGGGCCCTGCCTGGGGCCAAAGCTACACTAGCCAGTGTCCTGGCTCCCATGAGGTCCAGGGATCCAGCCTGCTGGAAGGGGATGGAGGGTCTGGTCCCATCCTTGGGGTTTCCCCAGGCCTGTCTGACCCAGGGGCCCCCACATCACCGGGAGGCACGTGGGCGCCCAGAGACCGACAGCACCCTGGGACCTCCCCCAACCCGAGCACCCCTTCCCGACCACCCTTCAAGATCTCTGTTCTAAAGATGGGGAAACTGAGGCCTAGAGAGGCCTTGCTGGGGCCTGCTCGGACGGGGGAAGTGGGGTACGGGCCCCGGTGTTGACTCTTTCTCCGTGTCCCTCAGGCTCGCCACTCAGTGGAGCGTGGAAGGAGAGGAGGGCGCCGCCCGGGGGCAGCGCGAGCAGGAGAGGGCCTGGCAGCTTCGGGCCCAGGATGAGGGCGAAGGAGGCCAGTCCCTGGAGCAGCTAGAGCAGGAGAAGCTGTAAGCCGACCCTGCCAGCTCACTTGTCCTGCGCCCCTGGGCAGAGGGCTGCCGCGGGGTCAGGCCCTGGGCTGGAGGCCCCAGAGCAGCTGAGACAAGGAGGGAGGGGCCCAGCCCTGGAACCCGGGCCGGGGGTGGGGGTGCCCTTAGGGTGTCGGTCGTCACAGCCCCAGGTGCCAGTGGAGTCTGCCGGACACCTGGCCGGAGACGTGTGGAGCCGCCCCCTACCGGCCAGCCTCCGGGGTCCCGACTCCGGCCCTGGTCACCCTGCGTGGTCCCCCTTGCTTGGACCGACTCCGAGCGCAGCTGTGGGGCCCCGGCCCCCGAGCCCCTTGCCCTAGTCCTTGCCGTCTGTGACTCACTGAGGCCACATCCAACTTGGCGGGCCGAGGGCCGGCTTGTTCCCTCGCGGGGCCCGGGAGGCCTCTGTAGCTGGGCTGGGCTGTTTTTCCAATAACGCTCCCCCTCCCCCAGGCCCTGTTTTGTTCCATTTTCTCCGAGTCAGCAGCTCTGGGTGGAGTGGGGTGCTGTAGCGGTCAAGGCCCCTCGGGCCAGGTCCCCAGCCTAGCAGGCAGGGACTGGGGGCAGGCAGGGACCACCGGAGCACAGGCCCGCCGTGGGGGACAGGGGGCAGGGCTCAGGCGGGACAGCAGAGGGAAACTCGGCACCCACCCGCGGGGGCCGTAGGTAGCGGGGGAGACACAGCCCAGCATTCGGGGAGCCCCAGGCTGAGCGGGGAGACGTGGCCCTGTTCTTGGGGAGCCCTGGCTTAATAGGGCGTGGCCCAGTCTTGGCCTCAGGTAGCTGCAGTCTGTGGGGGAGGCACAGTCCTGCCCTCAGGGATTCTCTGACAATGGGGGGGCCTCGGCCCGGCCGTGGGGTGCTGCCCCTGGGGCAGATGGGGTCTCCCGCACTTGGAGCCCAGGGTGTGAGAGAGGGAGGCGCTGTGGACGGGGTGGGGGTGGGGGTCGGCCCCCTGCCCCGCATCTGGCCCAGCCCTGAGAACATGCCTGCTCTTCCAGCCTCAGCCCGAAGCCCTCGGAGGGCCCTGAACTGGACGAGGACGAGGGTTTCGGCGACTGGTCCCAGAAGCCGGAGGAGCGGCGGCAGCACCGCGGGGCTGGGGAGACCGTGGACGGTGGGGCCCCCCCTCAGGGCGAGAGTCCGGAGGGGGGGCAGGAGGAGGACAGGCAAGTGGGGGTCAGAGCGTGGAGGAGGGGTGCTCTGTCCAAGCCCCCAACGTGTGTCCGAGCGACTCCCTCCGCTCCCGCCACCCCAGTGGCCCCCCAAAATGCCCCCGTGGCCGTAGGGGGGGAAGGAGGAAGAGAACGAGACAGGAGGGCGGCGGCGGGGGTGCTGGTGCCGCGGGTGGGACGGGAGGAATCTCGTTGCTGGGCTCCCCAGGGCCCCGGCCCGTCCAGACCAGCTGCGGCCGCCGGGCGGTTACTCCATCAGCACATCTGCAGCCCACTGACGTCAGGGAGGCCCTGCGCCCCCGCCGCCGCCCCTTCCTCCCCCGGGGCAGCGAGCTCCATTCCCACGGAGGGGAGCAGGTATTTCCAGATGTGCGGCCGCCAGTCGGCCTGGGGGGACAAGCTTTCCAGATGTGCAGGCGCTCTGAACCAGGGCAGGCAGGGGGAGGGGCCCTGGGCTGGGGTCTGCTCTGGGGCCTCACCCGCCCCCACCCCGGGGGTCTGAGCCGCTCTCAGCACCCCACAGGCCGGGGTCAGGGGCCCAGCTCCGCTCGGGAGCTCCAGGCTCGGGGCCCTGTGTCCTCGAGGGTCGCCGGAGCCCCTCTTGGCCACCTCCCGTCCCCTCCAAGGCCCCTGAAGCAGCCCCCAGCTCTCGCTAAGACCCCTCCCGTCACTCCACCACCCCTTCCCATCCGCGCTCAGAGCCAGCTGCCTGCCGGGGCCCTGCTCCTGGCGTGGCCCTCCGCCCACGGCCGCCCTCCAGGCCTCAGTTTCCCCCATTTGTCTCTGGGGGTCAGAGCACACTCTGCGTTTCTGAGCTGGGGGCGGGGGGCGGGGGCAGCAGGGTGGCCCGTCCACTGGCGCTGGGATGGCTGCAGCCCTGCCGGTCCTGTTCCCTTTGTCCCCAGCTGGCCGCCCAACAGCAGGGGGCACTCTAGCTCTTCTGTGGACCCTCCTGCTCTCGCCAGGCCTCCCTGCCCCCCGCACCTGCCTGGCCTCCTGTAGCCCAGCTGAACGGGCCCTCTGTGAGCCGGCCGCTGGCTCGGACCCCGGCCCACCTCGGGCGGTGGTCTGCGTCTTGGCTGGCACGAACACCGAGGGGCCTGAATCATGGAAAATGCGAGAATTTCCCATCTTCTTCTCCAGGGTCAGTCCCGCTCCAATGCAGAGTCGCGCAGGCTGCCAGCGGCTGGCCTCCCCCGCCCCGCACAGCCAGCCTGGTGTGCCCTGCTCCTCGCGGCTGCGGCCCTCTCTGTGACCCCAGCCCTTGCCTTGTCCCTCAGTTGACCAGCCCCCAGACAAGCCTCAGACCCCACCTAGCTCCCACCTGCCGCCCAGGCCCGCTCGCCCCAACCCGGAGCAGGCCGGGAGCAGGGGGCCCAGGCGGCCCCCGGCGCCAGGAGGCCAGCCAGCAGGGACACCAACAGGCGAGACACGGGCCAGGGCTGGTCCTGAGGGCCTGGAGCCCGGGCCTAGCCTCAGTGGGCACTGGTCGCATGGCCCTGGCGACAGAGGGCAGGCTCTGAGGCCCTGGGCTCACCTCCCCAAAGAGGCCGGGGTCTTGAGATTCCTGGGCGCTTAACTGCCCATCTTACAGATGGGGAAACTGAGGCTTGGAAACGGGAAGGGACTCGAAGTGATCAAGTGACCTTCGACCTGTTGGATTGCCTCCCCCTCCCCGCCACAGGCCCCGCCAGCACGCCTTTGGGAGCCAGGGTGGCGACGAGCTGACCCCAGCCGGGGTCTGTCTGGAGGAGCTGCGTCTGAGCCCCGACTCAGAGCCCCAGGAGGGGCCGGGAACAGAGGACACAGAGCCCAACGGCCCCGAGGGAGCCGTCCAGGGAAGCCCAGGGCTGGCAGAGACCGAGGAGGCAGAGGATGAGCAGGTGCCGGTGGCTTCCCAAAGGGTCTGGGCACACCCCGGCCCCCGGGCTGCATCTGTCTCTGCTACCTGCATGCTCTGCGGGCTTCGTGGGATGGGCCCGGAGGGAGCCAGCACCCCCGCAGTCTCAGAGGGCGGTGGGGTTGGTAACCCTGCCTGATGGAACGCCAGCTCCTGCTGCCGAGAACTCCAGAACCAGAGAATGGCAGGGCGGGAAAGGACCTGAGGCCCAGGGAGGGGAAGAAGGTGTTTCCTTCAACCAGTCCTGGGTGGGGCAGGAGGGGTGCAAAGGGGGCGATCATTCAGACCCCGTAACCGCAGACGTTCTGTTCCCAGCACCAGAGATGCCAGCAGCGCAGGACGCCCAGCCCCTTGGTCTTGGAGGGGACGGACCCGGGCTCGCCTCCCCTGAGCCCCAGCACCAAAGTAGGTTAAGCCCCAAAGCCTAGTCCGCTGTCCCGGACTCATGACCAATGACAGTCCCAGAGAGGCAGCCACAGGGCAGCTCCAGGACAGGAGCACGGCCTCCTTCTCTGCCAGGCTGGCTCTCAGCAGAGCCTTGTGAAACGCATAAACTGGGCAATGGGACTGGCGGGTGGGAGCAGCTGGGAGGGGTGGGCTGGGGGCCTTGCTCTGGCTTCGGAGGCTCAGTCTCCTCCCGCCCTCCACAGCTCAGCGACAGAACTGAGTCCCTGCACCGCTCCATTCAGAAGAGGTACGTCTGGTTGCTTCCCAGGCAGGACTCGGGGGTCTCCAAGGGAGGGTTGAAGAGGGGACCCAGTAGGTGGAGATCTGGGGGCCCGAGAAAGCTCTGGTAGGAGCTCAGGGTGGGCATAGAAGCTGAGTGAGGGGGCCTGGGCCATGACCCTTCTCCTCTCCTCCAGTAACAGCATGAAGAAGTCCCAGCCAGCCCTGCCCATCTCCACGATTGAAGAGAGGCTGGAGCAGTACACGCAGGCCATCGAGGTGCGCACAGGCCCCTCCGCTTCTGCAGGGCCTCCTCCATTCATGCACCCATTTCTCCAGCCAACCAGTGTCTCTCCATCCAACCAACTCCTGTCCTTTCACCTGCACTCTTCCATCCAGCCAACACCCCTTTATCCAACCAACCCACTCCATCCAACCAGGGTCCCTCCATTGATCCTACACGCCCCCACATCCAACTAACTAACACCCTTTTATTCAACTAACACTCTTCCATCCAATCTACACCCCTCCATCCAGTCAACACTACTCCATCCAACCAACACCCCTCCATCCTAGCAATGTTTTTCCATTCAGTCAATGTCCTTTCATCCAACCACTATTTTTTGTTTGACCAATGTTCCTCTACACAACCAACACCACTCCCTCCAACCAACACCCGTCCATCCACTTTCATCCAATTAGCTCCCCTCCATCCAGCCATCATTCCATCCAACCAACACCCTTCCGTTCAACCGCTGCTCCTCCGACCCTGTGCCAGGGGCAGCACGAGGACAGCCCCACATTTGTCTCGTATCTCACCCATCACCTGTGCTCTGCAGAGCAAGGGCGGTGTTTCACAAGTACACCGAGGGGAGGAAGACACGTTTTTCCAGAGCGCCTTCTTCCAGCCCTGCGTTGGATAAGCAGTCCTGGGGGAATGCAGCCATGCAGAGGACGCCATCTGTGTGCCGGAGCGGCTCACACAGGCCTCTCTGATGTGTTCCATGTGGCTGTCCAGTAAAGTGGTCCTGGGCTCTGTCTCCTCTGCAGACCTCTGGCCGGACCCCAAAGCTAGCCCGCCAGCCGTCCATCGAGCTGCCCAGCATGGCCGTGGCGAGCACCAAGAGTCGCTGGGAGACGGGAGAGGTGCAGGCTCAGTCCTCCGCCAAGTCCCCCACCTGTAAGGTAGGCTCCCGTCCTGGGGCACGGCTGGGCTCCCTCTGGAAGGCTAGCGTGGGACTGTCCAGGCTGAAGTGTGGGCAGAGGGCACTGTGGTGCGTGGGGGACGGGGTCTCCGCCAGGCTGGCTCCTGTGGAGGGCTGGCTGGGAAGGCTGCTGGGCCAGGTGAAGATGGACCGTGTCACCTTCCCTTCCCGGCCTCTTCCCCTGGGCTGTCACCCAAGGAGGCAGGTGTGCGGGCCCCGGGGCCTTGGCCCTGCAAGGCCAGGCAGGAGAAGTGACCAGGGCTCCAAGCCCCCAAGTCAGGGCTCTGCCCCTGTGACGTGGCTGCCTTCTGCCCGCAGGATATTGTCGCGGGAGACCTGAGCAAGAGGAACCTCTGGGAGCAGAAAGGAGGCCCCAAGGCTTCGCCGATGCTCAAGGTAGGGTCGGAATGTGACTGATGCGGGAGGGCGGGTCCAGCGGGCGAGGGGAAGGGGAGCTGCCCTCAGCGCACCTGGGGAGGCTTCCAAGAGGCAGCGCCACCTCCCCCTGCGCCTCTCACCTTTGCTCTCCACCTCCTTCCCCGACAGAGCACCCCGTCTGCCAAGAGGTACAAGTTTGTGGCCACTGGACACGGGAAGTACGAGAAAGTGCTCGTGGACGAGGGCTCGGCGCCCTAGGCCGTCCTTCTCGGTGAGTCGGGGGCGGCGGCCAGAGCGCGACGTGTCGTGGGCAGAATTCGCCGCTCTGGGTGCGCGGTGGCAGGGACTGCGAGGTGACATGTGAGGGCTGAATGCCCGGCCTCAGAGCTGGCCACAGCCCGTCTCTGAGGGTCCTCCAGTCCACAGACCCGTGCCCCCTCCCACCCCACCATCCCCTGGTTCCTGCCCTGCTCCTGTCGCCCACAGGGAAGCGCAGGCTCCCTGCTGGGAGGAGGCCCCCATCTCCCAGCCGGGCTCCTCGGGCAGGTGAGCCCGGCCCGGCCACCACAGGGTGAGCGTGGCAGGAGGGGGTTGACACGGATCCCCGGGAGCTCAGGTTCCCACCGGGCAGTGGGCTGTGAGGGTTTCAAAGGAGCCAGAACCTTGTCCTCGCCCTCCTGCCCCGGTGAGGAGCCGCTCCCACCCCGGCACCTGGTGAGGAGTCAGAAAGGTGACCCGCTGCCATGGTTACGGTTACGCACACTTTTATTAGCGGCCTGGGTCCCGGGATCCGTTTACAACATCCATCATGTCCCCTCCTGACGGCTTCCTCCCTTCTGAGTCCTGCTCCGGGGGCTGTGGCTGGAGCTTCCCCCCAGCACCTCCGTGTCCGCCTCGTAGCACGGCTGCCCCGTCTGGGCCCCAGTGCTTGTCCCGAGTCAGACCCCAGCTGAGTGCAGACTGGGGGTCCCCATCGCTGCCCCCTCCGGGCCACCCCCCCCCCCCCCCCCGCCACTTGGCCAGGCTGACTTCGGACCTCCCTCCTCATCCAGCTTCTAGGCTGAGACCCCAGCCCTCTGTCTCCCATCAGCGAGTCCCCCTCAAGCTCCGCACCCAGGCGGGGGGAGCAGAGGTGGCAGTGAAGGGGCAGGGGTGTGGGGCCAGCTACCCCCCGGGCCTGGACCTGGCTCCCCGCACCCGTCGGGCCTCCGTCCTTGGGAGGCGCGGCTGCCAAGCCGCCGATGCAGCTAACGGAGCCCACGGTGCCTGCGACTGAGTCACCCCGACCACTCCCACTCTGCACGACAGCATAGCTCGTCCCCCCAACCTTTCTCGGCAGAAGGGCCGGGGCCCCAGAATCCTGCTCATCCTGTCAATCATCAGGGCTCGTCACCCAGAGCGTGTGGGGCTCCGCTGGGCCCTGATCCCCGCCTGCAGCTTCCCTGGACCCAGGCAGGGTCTCGCTGGTGACCACCTCCTGCACCCCCACCCCAAGCCCTGTGCGCACACTCAGGCCGGCCTTGCCCTGCAGGGTCACGCATGCAGCCCCAGCCTCAGAGCAGACTTGGGTACGGTCTGTCTCCCCAGAAGTTCACCCCAGAAGTCCTCACCCCCACCCCAGTGCAGAGCCCTCCCCGCCCCTCCACACCGTCCAAACCCGCCGCCTCCTTAATCCCAGCTGCTCCCGGCCGCGCCCCACCTCCCACCACGGTCCTTTGTGGCTGTGGCTTCCCAGCTGGACCCTCAGCCCCTCTTCTGCCCCCCACGGTCCCGGGGCCCCCCCGGCCATTCACTGGGGCCTCCAGCCAGCTGCCGAACGATTGAAGTTCTGGGGCTGGGGGCTCAGGGCCGGGATGGGGTAGCGCGTGGGAGGGGGCTGGGCGGCCACCTCCTGCAGTTTCCGGGCGTTGAAGCGAGGCCAGTAAAGGAAGGGCAGGCGGCTGAGGCCAGGCGGGGCGCACACCCCATCCCGGGGCCCCACCTGGCCGCCACGGGACTCTGCCACTGACATGCGGCACAGCACTGCGTCCCACATCCTGGAGGACCGTGAGGCGGGGGCCGGCCGGGGCGCCGAGTCAGTGGGGGCTGCCCCTCCCAGCCCCGCGTGCCCCGGGCTCGGCTCTGGCCCCGGGAAGGGGGCCTCTTCCAGCAGCTGCTTCTTGAGGCGTGTCCAGCCGCTGAGCTGGGGCTTGGGCGCGACTTTGGGGACAGGGCACGGGTGGGTGCCTGACGGTGGGGCAGGGGATGAGGCCTCTTGGGGGCTGGAGACCTGCTCAGCCTCAGCGGCAGGGCCGGCCGGGGCGGGGTCCTCCCGGTGCCCGGCTTCGGGGGCCCCAGAGGCCAGCCTGTAAGGCGAGGGTCCTGGTGAGCGGTAGGTGGGGGCAATGGACACCACCACCCGGCTGCTGGCCTCTCTGGGCCCTGAGGCCTGGAAGCCGGGGGCCGGCCTGGGCACAGAGGGCTCGCCGTGCCGAGGGCTGGCAGCCTGGGCCCTGGCGGGCAGTGAGTGGATGCGGACCACAGGCAGCAGGGGCTGAGCCCTGGGAGGGCGGATGGCTGTGCCCTGGGCCCGGTCGCCAGGCCCACCATCCGGGGCCACTGGGGAGGGCGCAGGGGTCCCGGCCTGCGGGGACGGTGCCCGGCGGAAGCGCACCTGGCTGTTGTGGGTGCCCCTCACGGTGGGGCCTGAGACCTGGGCAAAGCCGCAGGGGGACTGGGCGGGTTCTGCCACCGGGGCTGCGAGCCGGGGCCCCGTGGGCTTGGAGCGTGAGGCCAGGCTCCTGAGCTGGGTGAGGCTGATGGAGAACGTGGACCTTTGCAGGGGGGACGCCACGCGGTGGATGACGCGGGTGTGGGGGGAGCAGGGCAGGGTGGCCACCGCCCGCGGCGCCTCCGCGGGCCGCGGGGCCGGGGTCTCCTGGTCATGGCCGGCCTCGCTCACGGGGGATAAGGACGTGCGGAAAGGCCCGGGCGGGGCAGGCGGCCCGGCCCTGCTCGTCCTCTTCCGGGCTGCCTTCCTCAGGAGCTTCTGCAGACGCAGGTTGTCCTTCCCGGGCTTGGGCAGCAGCGGTGGGGGGGGTCCCGGGGGCCCCGGGGGGCGCCGGCCAGCCATCTCAGGGGCCACGGAGGCAGCCGAGGTGAGCATCGCTGCACCCTAGGGCGGGCGGGAGGGACAGCCGTGGGCCCAACCCTCCTCCCCACAGGCCGCCTCCCTGCGGGAGGGCACACAGCCCCTAGTCACGCAGAGGACCCAGGCCCAGAGGGCCTGCAGCCTGACCGTCAGAAGCTCTGCTCCCTCAGCACGTGGCCCCTGCCATGCGCGCTCCAGGCATGAGCGTCTGCACGCCCATGGGGCGGCCCCACCATCATTCCGCTTTAGAAACGAGCCCACGGAGGCCCGAGGTGCTCTGTGGGTGACGGAGGAGGGCTGGGACCTGGCTCCGGGTGCTGCCCGTGTGCACAGTGGGGGCCGGGAGACGCACAGGCGGGCGCCAAGCGGGAGGCACGTGCTGGGCCAGCCGCCTGCGAGGGCAGGAAGAGTGCCCGCCCGCAAGCGTGAGGGCCGCCTTGCTGTCGCCGGCCTGACCACAGGCGCGTCCGCTGCGAGCCAGCGGAGAGGTGGCGGCCAGAGGCTCGGGAGGGCTGCGGCTGCATCATCAGAGGTAGACGGGGTGGGAGGTGGGAGCGGTTTTCGCTGAGCTACGCTAAACGGGATGTTCCCGCAGACGTCCCGGCGGGGTGGTCCTGGCCAAGCCGCCCGCCCTGGTTTCTGGGCGCCACGTGCTCCCGAGGACGTTGACAAATGGCGGCTGGGCCGAGCCAGGGCCGCCAGCCTGGGGGAGGAGGGAGGCCTGGGGGCTGCTGCCATGAGGCCGGCTCTGTCAGGCAGGAGTGCGTCGTCTGCTCAGGGAGGGGCCCGAGGGGTCTGCTGGGGCTCGCTCTGGGCTGCTGCCCACCTCAGTGAGGGGGGGCCGGGACCCCAGGGTTAGCCTGGGGGCTGTCAGGCCAGCTGGCAAACAGGCAGTAGGCAGTGTCCCTCCACCCTGAATCCCGAGCAGGGCCCAGGGCACCAGAGCGTGGTATCAGGAAGCAGGCTTCCAGGCCGGAGGTGGACACGGTCTCGGGGGCTGTCGCAGGGAGGCTGCTCCTCCAGGGCTGGGGGGAGCGGGGTGGGATGGGCAGGCCAGGGACCCCCAGAGAGAGGCTGCAGGCCCGGACAGGCAGAGCCACGGCCCCTCCTCGAACTGCAGCCTGACGCTCCCCCGACCTGTGTTTCAGCTTTCCCAAGACTGCAGCACCGCCAGCGGCACCTCCTGGCTCCCGACCCACGTGCCCAGGGGAGAGGCCGGCCAGATGAACGCCCCCCCGCCCCCCACTGGCCCCGCCGAAGAAGCTGCTTCTCATGGTCTGCCTGGCCCGCGAGCACCCCCGACATCCGTCACCTCTTGCTCCTGGACCCTCCAACCTTTCCCCCTGACCCCCAGCTCTGCCCCTCACAGTTCCGGGAGGAAAGGAACTCTGGCTGTTGGTTGGCAAAAGGACCACCTCCAGAGAAGCTGCGAGCTCCCAGGGAAGGCGCAGCCGGTGCAGAGAGAGGCCACGTGCTGGGGCCTCCGTGTCCAAAGCCACCAACACCCACAACAGCACTGGGCCCCCCCGCCCCGCCCCGCTTGCAGCCCTCCACTTTGTGCAGTAAACTCCCTTTGGTGTCTCCACGTGCTGGCTCTCTGGGGCTCACTGACGGGGGAGGGGCCGGGAGCAGGGCCCATTGGAAAGGCCATCCGCCCTGCACAGTGGTAGGGCCCAGGCCTCTGGCCTTCAGATTTGGACACGGTCCTGTCCAGTGGCCTTCTGCGTGCTAGGCTCTGGGGTCTCTGAGGGTAGTCAGGGTGAATGTGATGGGTGGGGGCTCAGTCGTCCTCTTCCGCTGCGGTACTTGCCCTTGACTGGCCCCTTATAAACTCTGCAGCCCCTGAAACACCGTGCACTTCTGGTCTGTGCCCCTAGACTGTGCACCCTTTGAGTACAAGCCCCACCTTGGGGTCATCCCTTCCCAGCACCCAGGAGGTGCTCAGTGAAGACCTGGTGGATGGACGGAGGAGTGGATGATGGAGGATGGCTGGATGCAGGGATGGAGGAAAGGATGGATGGGAAGGTGATTGGCTGGCTGGCTGGATGGGTGGATGGTCAGGTGGTTGGATAGATGGATGGAAAGATGGATGGATGACGGGATGGAGGCATGGATGGATGGATGGATGGGTGGGTGGATGGTGGGATGGGTGGAAGGATGGATTGGTGTATAAATAGAAAGAGAGGTGTTGAATCCTTGGGTGATGGGTGGATAGTTAAAGAACAGGTGGATGGGTGGGTCTGCAGAAGGGATGAGAGGTCAATGGGCAGAAAAGTAGTTGTGCAGAGAGTAGACAGGAGAAGAGATGGAGAGGCAGTCAGATCAACGCCTGCTTCACGGAACGGTGGGTGGATGGCTGGTGGGCGGGTGGACACTTGGTGGGGGTGGATGGATGGGCGATGGACGGGGGGAAGGCAGGAGGGAAGGAGGGAGGGAGGGAAACAGACAGTGACGGCGAGGATGTACCTGTGAAAATGGAGGTGCAGTGGGTGGATGGACACGCGTGTGAAGGCGGGGACAGGGTGGGGCTCTCTTCCCGAGCCCACCCCCACGCCCGGCCTGTGCACAGGGCTAACATGAGGCCCTGCTGCCCTCGGAGTCAGGGGAGCCCCTTTGAAGAGCTGCCCTCTAGACCTTCGGCATTCGAGGCCTGGGTCTGCTCAGAACCTGTTCTCCAAAGTCTTCGTGGTCAAACTCCTGCTGCCTCCCAAGGGGAGCGTGAACATGGGCAGCCCGGAGGTGTTGGAAATCAGCTATGTCACACCTTTGCTGCCTGTGGCCCACTTCTGAGGGTGCCTCAGGGCTGTGCTCTGCCAGCTGGGGAGCTTCTCCCAGGGGACGCGCCCCTCCTGCCCACCTGGCTGGGTGGGACGTTAGCCGAGGGCAGCAGGCAGAGGCAGCCACGTGGCCCACTGGACGGCCAGGGGGGACCAGAGTGGACGGCACCGAGGGGCGAGTGGCGGGTAGGGTGGGCAGTCCAGGAGAGCAGCCAGCCACTCAGCCCTGATCCAGCACAGCCCCTCTCGGGCTCCTCGGCACTCGGCCCCGCCTCGGGGACAAGGACCCAGGGCCTGTCTCCTCTGCGGTGGTGACGACCGGCCCCTGCCTTGCAGAACCTGGGGGTCAGGGCCTGCCCACCACAGAGGCGGAGAGGCTCAGGGGAGCCACTGCCCGGGCGCTGGCCTCTGCCCTCGTTCTGACTGCCTGACAGGCCCCGCCAGGCACCCTTCTGCTCCCCTGCTGCAGGCACTGGGTCCCAGCCCCGCGCAGAGCCAAGCCATTACGACTCCCGCAGAAGCCCCCAGGGCGCGTGGGCGGCAGCAGCGCAGGCTGGGAAAGGCTCATCCCCGAAGTGGTGTGTCAGCGGCTTCTATCTGGGGCCTGGCAGCGCCCGAGCCCGTGGGCCGGGCTTACCGGGAGCTTGGCTGGCACTGGCGCGGGCACCCAGGTCAGCTCAGGGCTACCAGGCGAGGTTCGAGGTTCAGGGTCCCTGGGCCTCGCCACCCTCAACCGCGCACACTGCGGGCCAGGACCAAGACTGAGGGACCCCTGCCCTTCCCCACCACCCTGAGGGTGGTTGAGGTGACCCCTGCAGAAACCTAGAGGCAAATCTTCGGGGGGGCCGGGCCCCCACGGCCTCCCCACTGCTCCCTGGCTCAGCTCGGCTTTGCAGAATTGAGAAGCCCACCCCACTCCTACCGTCCCCGGGCGGAGGCTCTGCCCCAGGAGCCCTCAAATCCTTCCTGGGGTTGAGACCAGTCCCGTGCCGTGCCTCCACCCCAGGTCTCCAGCCCCCTCCAGCCCCTCGGGGCGGCCCTGCCCTGCCCCGCCCCCTCTCCTCCCACCCTAGCCCAGCCTGGCCAGGTGGACCGGGGTGTGGATTACCTGTCGCAGGCCCTCGGCGGCCGGCAGCCCGTCCAGCAGTGCCCGCTCAAGGCTGTCCTGCGGCACCACGGGCCTGGCACCCCGAGGGGTAGGCTGCCGATACCCGAAATAAGATCTGCCCCATCCCTCTGACCTCAGCGCCCTCACTCTGGCTCAGCTCGCTCATGGGACAGCGCCGGCCAGAGCCCGAGGCCACTGAGCAGACAGCCACCTTCCTCTGCTGGCCGAGTGGGGCCACTGCAGGGCCATGGAGCGCCCACCTGTGGGTGCAGCCCCCAAGAGCACCCCAGGCCCGTGGGAGGTGTGGCCGGCAGCTCCCAGGGCCGTCGGCGGGGCCGGGTGCACACGGGGCTCCCCAGACTCAGCGCTGCCTGCTGTGCCTTCCCCACGCGCGCACCTGCCCCTCGGGGGGCGGGGGTGGTGTGTGACTCTAGCAGAGTGAGGGGCCCCAGCCCGAGAAGGGCTGTCAGCTCCCACCGTGAGGACGAGCTGGGCCGGGGCGGCCCCAGCAGCCGCTCGGGGGCCTTTTGCAGAAGTGGCTCTACTGCTGACCCCACTGGACAGAAAGTTGGTCAGAGTCAGCCGCGGGCCGGGCACGCGTGTGGCCCGTCAAACGCTCTCCCATCCGAGGACCTGGACAGGAGGAGGAATTCAGAGTTCCGACAGGGGAGGCGGGAGCGGCCCCAGCAGCTCTGGCCTTGGGGGGCTTCCCGCCCCCAGGAGCTCTGGGGAGGGGCTCTGTCCTGCCCACTGGGGGCCCAGGGCTCTGGCTCCCCTTGCTGTGGCCGGTGGGCCCACCCTGCCTATCTCGGGTCCCCGTAGCCTTGTCTCCAATGTGTAGAAATTGGATGAGGTGCTGAGAGAAACCTTCCAGAAGGCTCTGGGGACCCAGAGTGGGGTGCAGAGCCAGGGGAAGCCCGGGCTGGGCTGTGAGAGCCGGTCGTCCAGACGCCCCCAAGCCTCCAGAAGGCAGGTGCTTCATCCGAGTCTCCTTGGGGCCAAGCCCTGTCCCGCGCTCCAGCCCACCAGCCATTGCTCCGGATCAGGCCAGCATCCGTGGCCCCCGCCATCGTGACCGACCAGCCCCTCGCCTGGAGCCTTCCACGTCCGGAAGGAGGCTTGGGGCTGCTCTTTCCTACTCTGTGTCTCAGTTTCCCTGATTCGGGGGGGGGGGTGCGTAGGAGCTCGTGGCCTCACTGGCCAGCGAGGGGACCATGGAAAGCCCTGGGTGAGGTGTCTGCCGGTTGGATGGTGCCACCTGGAGTCCCGAGCAAAGAAAGACTGGGCTCCACGGGCGAACGGTGGAGCCTGCTGTGGGCAGCACCCTGAGCCTGGCCCGTGGCGAGAGAGAGGCCTGCAGGGTCAGGACCCCCACACGGTGAGCTCCCGGGCAGACCTCAGAGGTGTGGCCCCTAGCGTTGGGAGGCACCAGCCACTGGGGAGACGCCAGACCCTCCAGTCAGACTTGAGTTAGTATTTCTGTTGCCCATTTATGCTGTATGTCCTAACGCCATCACGCAGAGAACCACTCGGTGGGGCTCGGACCTGCCGAGGGCCTGGCCGAAGGCTCACAGGGTCTTCTATCCTTGGGGGTCTCGGGGACCTCCTGCCGCTGCCTCTGATGGGGAGGCGGAGGGGCCTGGGGCCTGCGTAATGCAGCCTGGCCGGGCAGATGCCTTTCCTGGGCAGACACCTCGGAGGGAGGGGCAGCTCCCCCGGGGAAGGTGGGGCCCCAGCTCTGGGGACCCCACACCAGCCTGGCCCAAGGAGAGCCCTCAGCTTCCTCCCTAGGGCCACCCAATGCCCTCCTTCACCCTCCTCCGCCCGTGAAGAATGTGCCCACTGTCAGAGAGTAAAAATAGAAGCTGACACTTCCTGGGGGAGGGGGACGGCCCTCGTCTCCTTCCCCCCCATCCTCGCCTCCTTGCGCCCCCTCCTCTGTTCTTGCTATACTTGGTAAGGGGCCTCAAGGCACAGCCCCTTCCCGCCCGTCCCACGCACCCGGGCCACACAGCCCCTGGCCAATGGGCTGCCGGGAAAGATCGAATGTCACTATAACATGAGAGCATGCGGCGAGCGGGCAGTGCCTGAGCCGGTCCTGTCCGCAGGGAGCTCCTGCCCATCTCTCCAGACCCAGCCGCAGGTCAGTACGTCTGAGGGCAGCCCCGGGACCGGGCCGGCCTGCTGTGTGCCGGTGGGCCTGGGTGCGTCCTGGGGCCCCAGGTGCAGGACGCTGTGCCGCCCTAGCCTTTGGCCACTTTAAGCATGGCGTCCTGGAGACCCAGGAAGCCACCGCAGGGTCCCAACGGCCTGGCGTGCTGGCATCGCGGGGTGACGTTCTCTGAACATCAGAGGCAGAGGAAGCCCTTCCAGACCAGAGTTCAGGGGCAGGGGAGGCCCAAGAAGGAGGAAGGAGGGGGCTCCCCAGAAGGCCCGGGGGTGAGCGGGTCGTCCCAAGGCAGATGGCTAGACAACGGTGACGATTCGAGGTGAAGAAGCCGGGAAGGGGCGCTGCCCAGGGCTTCGAGGCCACCTGCTGCGGTGCGGCCGCCCTCCCCGCCCTGGCGTTTCCACGGGGCTCTGCTGAGCTGAGGGGCGCCTCGGCCAGCTTCTCCCAGGAGGCTGGAGCCCTCGGCCCAGCGGCCACCGCCTCTAACGCCGCCGTCTGTAAAGACGACAGCTACGACGGTGGCTGGTGGGGTTCACCGCAGGAGTGGGTCTGGGGGAGGGGTGGCGGGGACCCCAGCAGCCCAGAGGCCAAGGCCTGGAGTGGATGGGGCCTGGGCTGGGGGGGGACAGAGGGAGGGGTGGGGAGCTGGGCGTCTGTCCTGTCTGCCCAAGGAAGACGTGTCCCACCTCAGCCTGGACGCGAGGAGCACGAACTCCCAGGAGGCCCCTCCTGTCCTTCCTGTGCCCCCTCGAACCAGGGCTCAGCTGACCCTCCTGACGTCATGGGATGGGGCGCCTTCACCGGGCAGCAGCCTCTCTGGTGCCCTCAATCATTCTGAGAGGAGATGGGATGTCGGGGGGGGGGGCGAGGGTCAGGGAACAGGGTCAGGGCCCACAGCAAGCGAGCGGCAGGGCCTCCTGCCTCCCCGCCCCCATCTTGTCACTTGGGAAGGAAGGAAGGAGAGGGTGTCCCCAAGGAGCGGTGACCTCAGAGGCTGTTTTCACAATGGCCCCTCTGGGGGCAGGACATTAAATGGACAACTGGTTTCCTTCTCAGCTGTCGAAATGCCACCCTGCCCCCAAGCACACCGCACCCTGGGCCCCTCTCAGGGGGAGGGCGGGTGGGACAGAGCAGCCCGTGGTGTCAGCCCCAGGGCTTTGCTGGGAAGAAAAGGAGCCCAGAGCGGCCTCAGTTTCCCCCTTTAGAGGGTAGGACACCCTGCCTGGGTATGCGGGAGCCCGCCTGCACGGCCCCTGGGACTCTGGCCCAGAAGACAAGAGGCCCAGCCCCGGGGACAGGCGGGGGGTTGGCGGGGGCGGGGACGCAGGCCGAGACCTGAGCGGGGGCTGCCTTCCCAGTCCCCCCTCCCATCGTCTTGGGTTTCTGGGCAGAGGTGTCTTGGCTAATTCGGGTGCCTATTTCTGGACGTCTCAGCTGCCACTGGCTCCTTAAAAATAACCCACCCCTGGACTCAGGCCACGACCACCCCTTGGTGGTCAAGGCGGCTGACAGGTGTCGGGCCCTGCCAGGGGGAGAGGTGGGCACAGTAGGGCGAGGACAGTGGCCTGGGCGGGGCGGGGGCCCGACACCCAGGGGCAGGGCCCACCAGGAGGGTTTGGGCCGAGGGACCGTGAGACCCCAGCTGTAGACCGAGCGAGAGGCTGTAACCTGAGGGGGCAGCAGAGCCCCGGGAAGGGACCTCAGGATGCGAGAAAACGGCTCGGCTTCCTGGAGGGCTTAGCAGAGACCCATCCGTTGGTTAATTTTGCATGGAGCTTAAATTGCTCTGGGAAAATTAACATTCTTGACAGAGGCTTCGGAAAACTGTTCCCACCTTAGCAATGCGATGTAAACGCATTTTTAGATGATGAACTTGTGTTTTTCTTATACAAATCTCCCGGGGCGGGGGGCCATAACTATTGTCTTCAAGCTGTAGCAAGTTGTCATGAACTCTGTTTTTCGAAACCCGGGGCCAACATTCTGATGCAGCTGCTCCGAGCGTTCCCAGGCCCGGCTGCCTCAGGTCTGTGTGGTGGCCAGCTCACGGATAGACGGTCCCCGAGAGCGCTGGCCCGGCGCCGCCCACACCTGGACACATGCAGCCAGGCCCGGGTACAGGCTTCCCCGCAGACGTTGACACGTTCAAGGGCATCCACAGGGCCTGGGAAAGCAGGCTGAGGGAGGGACGGGGCCGTCCACTCAGTTCTTGGAGGCCATGTGCGCCTGGCACGGGCACCAGGCTGAGGGGCCCCCACAGAGAAACAGCCCAGACCCCGTCCTCACGAGCCGGGGCTCAGTCTGCTGTCTGCTGGGGCAAGGGGGAGACGGGGGTGCGTGTGGGGGAACAGAATGTCTCGTGCACGCTTGTGATTCTGGAAGAGGGCTCTGCAGAGGGCCACGGGAGACCCCAGGGGATCCCTGGGCACCCCCATAAGAGGACACGGGGTCCTAACGGGAAAGCGTCAGTCAGAGAAGGGAGCCTGGGCTCACACCCGAGGAGGGGGCCTTGTGGGGATGGCGGGCGGAAAGGCCAGGGAAGGTCCAAGGTTCCCACTCGGAGGTGCCAAGCTCTGTAATTTGGGGGCTCCCTGGGAGCCCCCCCCATCTAGGCCCGAGAGCAGAGACCACCAAGAGGGAGGTTTTGAGGCCGCAGCAGCAGCACGGCTCCGCGGTGCAGAGCAGCCCGCGGGCCCCCGCCCCCGCCCCCGCCCCCCGCCGGCCTGGACGAGCTGCGTGCATCCTGGATGACCCTCCTTGGGGAATGCTATAGAGAGGATGTCTGCCCTGCCACGACCTTCCAGCATCCCGTCCAGCTCCGGGAGTCCAAGCTCCAGGCTGGAGCCAGGGCAGGAAGGGGGGCGGAATGGGATCAGATCAGGGGCGAAGAGGGCTGGGGGGCCTGGAGCCCTGGAGGAAGCCAGGCGGCCTGCTGGGGAGGCCCCGAGCGCAGGAGCCGCCCGCCCAAGGCCGGAGAGTTGGCCCAAGACCCCTGTTGACGGGCGTCCCCTTGCAGCCCCACTCCAAGGGTCCATCCCCCACCCATTCCAGCCCCTCTAGGTCAAGGCAATTCGTAATCCTCACCCCGGTCTCCCTCCACCCCTGCAGAAACCACCCACCCACCATGTCTGACGAGGAAGTGTGAGTACCCGCCCTGCCTCGGGACCCCTGGACCTCGGCTGTGCTCAGAGGTCAGAGGACCCCCCGCCGAGAGCTCCCACCCCCTCACCCCCTCCCCCTCTCTCCCCCACAGTGAACACGTCGAGGGTAAGTGTGGAAGCCAGACTGTCTCTGCATCAGCCTCTAGACAGAAAGTCCAGGTGGGGAGGGCCAGCCGCTGCTGGAGCCTCTCCCAGGGAGCCCCCGTTGGAAGCCGCGTCCGATCGCCCCCCCTGTGAATGGGCTCCCACTCCTGCCCCTGCACCTCTTCTCAAAGGCCAGGGCCCGAGGCCCAGTCCCTGCACTGCAGGCTCGTCTGGGCAGCGGGGCCGCCCTCCCAGGATAGGACCTGGGCCTCCGCAGCCCAGACCCCTCCCCGGGAGCCAGTCACCGCCAGAGCCTCTTCCTCCTCCCGGGCCCCTCTCTGGCCGGCCGGAGTGGCGTGGCAGTGGGCGACGGGGCAGGCGGGCGCCGCCCTCCTCGCCTCCCAGGCTGGTCCCCGGCGCGCCCTCTAGCTGGCCCCTCTCCTTTGCTCTACCCCTGGCAGAGGAGTAGAGAGGGACGGTAACCGAGGCAGCCCCGGAAGTCCCCCCGCCCCACATGTCCACTCTCGTCCCCAGGGGGCCTCCAGTCCCCCCCACAGACTCACCAAGTAACTGTCCACCTTCCTCATCCTTAATCCCCACTTGCCATCACCCCTAACTGCCCGCCTCGTTACTCGATTAACAGGAAGCACTCACTGATCCCTCATTAATACTTTTTGCATTGTTATGTGTTACTTATACATAATAACCTCATCCACGGTGTCCATGGTGTGTGAAGCTACCTGGGATTTGGTTGTGAAGACACTCACGCCGTTAATAGCACGTCTGGGTGTGTGGGCCCTGCCTGCCTCTCCACAGCTCTGCCTCTCTCTGTCTCTGCCTGTGTCTCTGTCTCTGTGTCTCTCTCGGTTTCTCCCAGCATCCTCCCTCCCCCCTCCCTCTGGGAGCAGGAACCTCCAGGCGGATCTGGAGACCCCTCCCTAGCCCAAGTCTGTGGGAGCCTCCTGGTGGGCCGTGCCCAGGCAGGCGTGGGAGCGGAGCCGCGGCCCCTGGGAAGGGCGCGCGCGGGCGGTTCTCAGGCCCGACGGGCGCCCGTGCGCGGCCACTGGCACCCGCTCAAGCGCGGGAAGGCTTTCCCGAACTCCACCAGGCAGGCTTCTCCTGTGGGGCGTTCTGGGCGCTAGGTTTTGAAAATATTTTGAAAACACTTGGCTGCCCTAACAACGTGAGCAAAACATTTCTTTTTCGGCTGAAAAGGTAGAAAGACTCCTTCTGAGAGGGAGCCGTGGCCCCGGGAGCCGCCCTTCGCCAGGGAAGGCGACGGGGCCGGGGGCACAGGTCCCCCGAGCTGGGTCCTCTAAGACCTGCCTTGGCCGCCCGCGTTCAGGCCCACGTCTCCTGGGCTTGTCCCATGACACCTTCAGAGTCAGACTTAGCGAGACCCTCCGGTGCACAGGCACCGCAGTCCAGAGCAGGCTCCCCGCGGATGCGGAAGGGGCTCGGAGACCCCCAGGACCGGGAGGAGGTCACACTGCAGAGGCGAGGCCGAGGCCTGAGCTCTCTGAGGTCCTGCAGGCCCTTGAAGCAGGGCCAGCCTCCCCCGGTCCCTGGAGCGCCTGCTGCCCACCACCCTCCCCTGCACCTGGGACTGCCTCCCTTCCTCGCCCCCACCACGTGGCCCCTAACAGCTGTCCTGTTCCCTCTCTCCCTCCTGCACCCTCTGGCTCCCTCCTCAGAAGAGGCCCAGGAGGAAGGTAAGTGGGGTCCAGGACCCCAGCCCCCCGCCCACCCTCCAGCCCTCTGCCCCCCGACCTCAGTGACCCTGCGTGCCTCCCCCGCCTAAGGACGTGCAGTGTGCTCCTGGCCTAACCTCTCCTCTCTCCTCCTGCCACCGCACACCCAGCGCCCCCCTCGCCTGCAGAAACCCATGAGGTCCACGAGGAAGGTACGAGGACACAGGGCTTCTGGCCACATGGGGCGCCCGGGGCTGGCTGGGACACGCAGCGGGGGGCGGGGGGGAACAGTCAGGCGCCAGCCAGCCAAGGGGCCCCCACATGTGGCCCCAGCGTAACCCATTAACCACGGCCAGAGCTTGACCAGATAGGGGGCCCCGAGGGCCCGCACCCCCAAACATGGGCAGGGTGGCAGACGGGGTCCTCCACCCCCGGCCCAGGGAGGGCTGGTCAGTGGGGGGACTGCTGGACCAGATGTAGACCTAGCTGCCCCGGAGACAGCCCTGAAGCCAGCCTTCCACCCCAGGGTGGGTACCTCAGAGCCCCACGGCGCCCGACCCCTCGGCAGGGCCGGGGACCCGGGCCGGATCTCGGTGAGCACAGGGCGATGGCGGGGCAGGCCCCGCGGTCAGCGCCCTGAGCCGGGCCCGTCAGCCCCCCGCCGGAGCCCTTGTCACTCCCCAGCCGTGCTTGGGTCCTTGGTCAGAGCAGCTGAGGGCTGGCGCCTGCTGCCCGAGCGCCCTGGCAGGCGTGTCCCCCACTCTCGGGCTGGTAGGAAGCTTCCTGGGCTACAGGCCCCCAGCCCCTGGTCCCACCCCGCCGGGTCACAGCCCTGCCCCTGCACGGAAGTCTTCTGGGGGCCTGAAGATGGCGGGAAGAGGGGAGGCGGCAGAGGCAGGCAGGGCCCCGACAGCCCCGTGCCCAGCAGCGAAGTCCTGACAGGAGCAGAGAGCGGGGCGGGAAACTCCGAGGAGAGGCAGGGACGGGGCCTGGGGGGACGCTGCCCCGGGCCAGCACTGCCCTTGTCTCGCTCACTCCCCGCACCCTCCCCACCCCTCGGCCTCGGCCACTGACCCTCCCATGGCCACCGGCTGTCTCCATTAACCTTGGATCCTTTCTCCTTTGACCCCTGACCCACGCATGGCCTCCTTAGTCCATGAAGTTCATGAACCAGGTAGGTGCCATGACTTCAGTCTCGTGTGGGCGCATGTGCACACGTGTGTGAGCTGCCTCCCGGCCGCGAAGAACGAGAGGGGCCGCGTAACCTACTCACCGTGTGTTCCGCTCGCCCGCGGCTCCCCTCCCCTCAGCCTCTGCCCCAAGGTTCACAGCTGGTTCTCTCTCTTCCCCCCCTTTCCCCCCACGGTGCCGCTTTTGCAGAGGAAGTCCAGGAAGGTAGGTTCGCCCCCGACCCCAGTCCCCGTACCGGGGCCTGAGCCCCCACCACTTCTTCCTCCTTCCCTGCATGACTCTCGCTGCCATTCCTGCTGGGGACAGGGTGGGGACAGTCAGGCCTGGGGCGCTGGCTCAGGCGGGACTGGCTGCCGGGAAGCAGGCAGAGGGCCTTCAGGGCTGGGGGCACGAGGCCGTTCCTGGGTCACCGGCAGGCAGATGGAGGCGGTCAGCCCAAGGTCAAGAGCAGAGCCGAGTGTAGGGCCTGAGACGGGTGTGGGCCTCGAGAGGGTTGTGCTGGGGTCCACTGGGACCCTCGGGATCCACCAGGGCTGGGTGGGGAAGAGCAGAGGAGGAGAGGCAGGGCAGGTGGCCTCCGCCCTGTCCCAGATAGCAGGGCAGAGAGGGGAAGTAAGGCGGGGGCTAAAGGAAGGGTGGAGAGGCAAGTGGGGTGAAGCAGAAAGTCAGGCTGAGGCTGAGGTGGGGATGTCGGGGACCCGGAACAGCTGGGGGCCTTGCGTGCAAACGAGCAATCAGTCAGGTCCCAGCATCCCACCCATCGCCTGGGCTGGAGCCAGACACACCCAGGCGCGAGGAGGCCCCCTGGGTGGGCCTGCCCTACCCGGGGTGGAGGTGACGGCGGTGCGGGCTCAAGTCAGCGCCCTAGTCGGGCAGCCCCTGCCTTCACACAATGTCTCAGGGGGCCACAGGGGGCCTCCCGGCTGGGCCAGAACCCGGAGCACAGCCCCCGAAGCGAGGCCACCTGTAAGAGAAAGGGATGTGCCGGCCCTGAGGGTCGGGCAGCGAATGCTGAGCCTTGCAGGAACCGGGGTGCAAGCAAGGGCTGTGGTGGTCACAAGGTCACCAGGTCACCCTGGAACCGGCCCTGAGGCCAACAGACAGACAGACAGACAGGGCTGGCGATGCCGGGCCGCTGCCCGCCTGCCTGCTGCCTGGGGAGCTTTGCTGCGTGGTACCTGGCCTCCCCCCACACCCTCCCCTGGCGTCTGCTCCCAAAGCGCCGTCTCCCTCAGTCTCCCCAAGCTCATAGCCCCCCACCAGGTGCGGGGGGAAGTGACGTCAGGCCCGCCTGAAAACTGAGTCGTGCCAGGGGGCTGGGGGCGCTCTTTGTGGGAGTGGGGTTGGGTGCTAAGGAACCGTGCGATCTGTGAGCCGAGGGGGATGTGAGGGGAGACCCTGCCCAAGGCCCTCCCACCCCCAACAGGCCTGGGGCCAGACCAAGTGCAGGGGGCGTTGGCGGTTCAGACAGGCTGACGGCCAGGCGTCATTGCCACCAAAGGGCCCAGGGCAGGGACTGAAGGATGGGGCTAGGGTGCTGCCAGGCCCCCTGCAGATCCCGGGCTGCATCCAGGCCGGCCAGGACCTCCCCAGGGCCCGGGGAGGCAGGGAGGGTCAAATGAAGCAGCCCCCCACGTGAGGGTGGCTGGGTTAGCCCAGCCAGGTGGGGTCTCAGGTCTGAGGGCTGCAGCCCGGACAGGCCACCTGTCGTAAGCCCAGTCCTGTGAGATGGCCCAGCCAGGCTCTGCAAGAGAAGCCTCTTAAGGGGCTGGGACAGGCTCCCTTGGGAGTCAGGAGCCCCCACCTTGGGGCCGAGCGGACGCAGGGCCCTTCGGGGCTCTGCGTGAGCACCCTCGTCTCCTTGGGCTGGGACTGACCAGGTCTGAGGCCCCAAGAAGCTTTATTAACCGAGTTGTTCCAGACCCCCTCGGGCTTCAGCCCAACCAAACCCAGGCGTTCGGTCCCCAGAACTGCTCACCCCCGGTGGAAAGACTCAAAGAAGCCGGCAGCCAGCACCCACAGGCCGTCAGCGGCCTCTCCAGCCACCGCCTCCTGGGGTGGGGCCGGGTCTCTCCTGGGGCATCCTGGCCGCACAGCTCCTCCAGCCCCTACCCAGACGCAAGTTCTCTGGCCTTCAGCTGGGGTCACAAACAGGGTCCAGGCCAACGCACACCCAGGGGAAGAGGGGTCAGGGTGTGCCCCCTGGCTGGTGTCGGCCCTGGGCCCTCACCCGTACCCCTGCTCGCACCCCGACTCACCCCTGCTGCCCTGCCGCTTCCTCTTGCGTGTGCATTTTCCTGAAGATGCCGAGGGAGGGTGGGAGGGTGAGGCAGGTAAGGCCCCTGGCCGCACGCAGCTCGTCCGCACAGACCTGCAGACGCGCCTGCCCGCCTGTCTGTCCTCTTCTCCCAGCACCGGGGCCTCCGAAGGCCAGGCCTTGCAGCTTCGCTCTGCGTTTGCCTCGGGACTTAGCGCTGCCTGACACCATGATGGGGCGGTCAGTGGGGAACGGCCAGCAGACCGCAGCCTGGGCAGGGGAATGCTCCCCCCACCCCGGTCTTTGCCCCCCCTCCGCCCCCCCCACCGCCATCTCTGGTCTTTCTTTCCTGCCTCTGCCCCCTGAGGATGCTCTATGTCTGGGCTCCGTTTTCGCTTCTCCCGCCGGTGTCCTGGGCCCCGCACCCGAGCTCCTCTCCTCAGACCCCACAGGGACCTCCGTGGGCCCAGAGTGGGGGCAAGACCCCCTTTGCCCCTGGTGGGGTCTTTGCCCCCAGCCTGAGCCCCCAGGGACCCGGTGGCCGGAGTGCGCTGTCCATCTCACTTGGTCTCTCTCCCCTCTCCCCTCTCCCCACGCCGGTGCCCTGCTGACCAGAGGAGAAGCCAAGACTCAAGTGAGTGTGGGGTGGGCAGGGATGGACGTCGGGCGGGTGGGGCGGGCAGGGTGAGGCCTGGAGCCCAGGCTTGGAGGAGAAGCCCGGGCGGGCAGGCTGGACGGGGCCCGAGGCCACCTGCGGAACCAGGTGCCCCAGGGCTGGGCTCCAGGCCCCCGAGGAAGCAGCAAAGTGCATCAGGCTCTGGAAACCCCACCCCCTGAGAGCAGCAGCTGCTTCTTTGCTCCTTGGTTTGGTGTTGAAGGTTCCAGATTTCTGCTGAGGCATCATGGGAATGGGGTCACTGGGGAGAGCCCCACACACACACACAGGTGGGGGTCAGACCTCCCAGAGACGGGCAGAGACAGACTCTGGAAGTCCAGTCGGGCGTGGTTCTGCCCCGGATCATCCAGTGTTGGCAAGGAGGGCTTCCTGCAGGAGGAGACAATGGACGGAGGGAGGAAGGGTGCAGGAAGTTGGGGAAGACAGGGCAGAGAGAGGGAGGCCCCACGCAGCTCCCTGTGCCCTCTCCGGCCCCCCTGTACCGGCCTGCTGCCCTCCATCTCCCAGGGCCCTAGATGTGAAATAGGCGTGAAAGTGGGGCGGTGGGAAGGAGGGTCTCACCCCTGAAATCCACTTGGGAACAAAACCTTGACCGCAGCCACGATCCCTCCCTTCACGGGGGCCTCGACCCTCTCTGGGGAACCATCTTCCTTGCTTGAAGGGACTTTCTTTCTCTCGTTTTGCCCACATGTCAGTGAGTGGTTCAGAGATGTTTTCTTTTAATCCGACTTTCCTGACTTTTCTGTTTCTGATAAGTACGTACGAAGCCACGGCACTTTGCACATGCTTCACCCCCCCATCCTTCAGAGGATTCATGCCTGCCTTTGCTCTGCACGGGATGGAATGTCAGCGCGTATGAGCGCACGCCAAGTGTTCGCTCCCACTTAGGGGAGCCTTACGGACTCTCCAAAGAAGACTGGAAATATGTGAACGTATAGCCAGCACATTTCCGTCCGTTACACTTTATTTTTCAGCAGTTTTAAAGAAAGCTGCCGGGTCACAAGATATTTTCTAGTTTTAAAAAAATGTTTGTGTTTTCATTATGAAAATAAAACACCTCATTAAAGAAAATTTGGAAAATACGTAAAAGTCCAATGAAAAAAAATCATCTATAACTCTCCCACCCCGCCTGCCAGACTGCGGAAAAGAGTAGAAAGGAATAAAAAGGCCTTATTTCTTCCTACTCTTTTTCCATGCATCGGGCTCGGAAAAAAAGACTGAAACTGAGCTGTTTTTCAAACATCGTCCTGTCTATACAGCCTTGAATTCTGCTTTTTTTAAAATGCAGCGCTGTTTCTAAGTATTTTTCCATGTTTTTACATAGTCTTCTTAAATATTTTGAATGGCCACATAATATTCCATCAATTGGACAAACCATAATTTTCCTAACCATTCCTCTATTGCAGGATATTAAGGCTTTCCCCAATATTTTACTATCATAAATAACGCTGGGTGGAAAGCATTTTCTGTCTTTCGGGTTATTTCCCTAGGCCTCATTCCCAGAATGGAATTACTGGGTCAAAGAGTAGGAACGTTCTTAAGGCTTTTGATATCGTCTGCCAAACGGCTTCCACGAGGGCCGCCAGCGCGGTCTCCACGCCGCACGCCCGGGGACCGCGACGCGCCTGCACACGGAGCCTCTGGCGGATGGATGAGAAACGGCCTCTCTGGGTTGTTTTCCTTCGCATTCCTTTGATGGCCTTTCCCTCGTGTGTTGACTGGTGGTCTTTCTTCTTGGGGAGCTGCTAGCTTACGCTCTCTGCCCATTTATCTAACGGCGGGGGTGTCTCTGTGTTTTCTTAATCATCAGTTTGCATAAGGATATAAGTCTTCTCTGTATTTGCTGAAAAGATTTTTCTAGTCTGGTTTTTCTTTCCCCCCTTTTGCGCTGTGTCTTTTTCCATGTCCATAAGTTTTTCATTTGCATGGAGTTCCCGAGCAGGACCTTCCGAGCTTAGAAAATCCTTTCCTGCGCCAGCATCCCGGTCCATATTCAGTTCCACTTTCTTCTTTTTTGAAGAAATTGTTGTTGTTCTTGTTGATTTAACTCTTTGCTCCATCTGAAATGTATTCAGGGGAGGGTGGAGAGCATGGCTGTTACAGCCGGCCGGATTCAGGGAGAGGTCTCATTTCTTCTTCGCACTGCTTTCTGCCCAGCCCCCCTTCCTCTGGGTCCCCAGAAAGAAAGATCAAAGAGAGGCCAGAGAAACGCAAAGGGTCATCCGAGACAGCCGTTCCTGACCGCAGAGGCCAAAGGCCCTGGGAGGGTGTGCGGTGACCACCCTGCCCTCTGGTCTGACCTCGCCACATTTGTTTATTTGTTTGAGAAAGAAAGCTAGGCTACCCTTCCTGGACAGAGGGGGGCGAGACAGCTCTTGCGAGGTCCAGAAGTTGGCAAAACAGAGGGATGCTTGAAACCTCCTCGAAGGGTCAAGCCATTCTGGGGACAGTAGGTTATATGTGTGATAAGAGCAAAGGTCAGGCAGTGTGTCCCCGGCCAGGTGCCAGGCTGAAGGCGGGAGGGCCAGGCCGGGTTGGGTCAGGCCAGCTGTCCTGGTGGGGTCCCCACTCGTCTCCACTCATGAGCCTCTCTCTCTTCTTCAGACTCACGGCTCCTAAGATCCCGGAAGGGGAGAAAGTAGACTTCGATGTAAGTTTCCGGGACCCAGATCAACACACCCTCCCCGCAGCCCCCAGCTTCCAGGCTGCAGGCTAAGCCTGAGGAGGTCACCTCCTCTAGAGCAGCCATAGCTCAGGCTCCCTGGTTCCACGCAATTCTGCTTTAATTCATTCCTGGACCGGAAGAAACTCCTCCAGTAATAGATACTTTTCTTCCCTCCTCCCCCACCCATCCATCCATCTGTGCATCCACCCATCTGTCCTTTCCTCCATCCGTCTGTATCCTTCATCCCTCCATTCATCAGCCCATCCATCCGTCACTCACCCATCCACCTATCCACCCATCGTCCATCCCCTCAACCAGATACTCACCCACCGATCTACACATCCATGCTTTCCTCCACCCACCCACCCACCTATCCATCCATCCTCCGCCCACCCAACCATCTATCCACCCATCCATCCATCCATCCACTCAACCAGATACTCACCCACTGATCTACACATCCATGCTTTCCTCCACCAACCCGCCCACCCACCTATCCATCCATCCTCCGCCCACCCAACCATCTATCCATTTATCCACACATCATCCATCCACTCAACCAGATACTCACCCACCGATCTACACATCCATGCTTTCCTCCCCCCACCCACCCACCCACCTATCCATCCATCCTCCGGCCACCCAACCATCTATCCACCCATCCATCGATCCATCCACTCAACCAGATACTCACCCACCGATCTACACATCCATGCTTTCCTCCACCCACCCACCCACCTATCCATCCATCCTCCACCCACCCAACCATCTATCCATCCATCCATCCATCTGTGCATCCACCCATCTGTCCTTTCCTCCAACCATCTATAGCCTTCATCCATCCATTCATCTATCCATCCATCCATTTACCTACCCACTCATCCACGTACCCACCCACCCACCCATCCACTCACCCATCCATTCACCCACCCATCCATCTGTGTATCCAACAGGCTACCTCACTCCCCAGTTTCCTCTCTGCCCGAGCCACGCAGGGCACCTCTGGGCACGACAACGGGGCCATGTCAGGGCCAGTCCGTCCCGGGGGGGCTGACTGACCTCAGGGCCGCGCCCGGCCTGGACTCACCACGGGGAGGGCACCGCTCCTACCCTGTGGCTAAGGGAGCAGGCAGCCGCCGGCCCCCAGGAGGGCCAGGGAGCCCGGAGTTCCGGAGGAGGGCTGGGGGTGACGGGCCTGTTCCACACAGGACATCCAGAAGAAGCGGCAGAACAAAGACCTCATGGAGTTGCAGGCTCTCATCGACAGCCACTTCGAGGCCCGGAAGAAGGAGGAAGAGGAGCTGGTCGCGCTCAAGGAGAGAATCGTGAGTGCCGGCAACCGTGGGCGGGCGCGGGCCCGGGGTGGCCAGGCCGCGGTGACCCGGCCCTCGTCCGGCTGCAGGAGAAGCGCCGTGCAGAGAGAGCTGAACAGCAGAGGATCCGGGCCGAGAAGGAGAGGGAGCGTCAGAACAGGCTGGCGGTGAGGGACCCCCCAGCCCCCGGCCCCAAAAACACCGGGCTCCCAGACCCCCCTTCTCCCGACGTTCCCCTTGACACCGGCCAAGGACCCGGGCCGGTGGCTTAGGTCCCCACGCCCTGCAGGACCCCCGCGAGAGGGCTGACCCGACCAGGACCTGGACCTTCCAGAAGGTTCCAAGCCCAGGCAGTCCTCGATGCCTGCCCTGAGGTCTTGGGGTGGGGTCTCCGCAGGAGGAGAAAGCCCGGCGGGAGGAAGAGGACGCCAAGAGGAAGGCCGAGGACGACCTGAAGAAGAAGAAGGCCCTGTCCTCCATGGGCGTCAACTACAGCAGCTACCTGGCCAAGGTGAGCACGGGGCCTGTGGCCCGGGGGTCCCCGCCACGCCCCCAGGCCAGCCGTGCCACGTCCCCACTGTCGTGTCCCCTCAGGCTGACCAGAAGAGAGGCAAGAAGCAGACGGCCCGGGAGATGAAGAAGAAAGTCCTGGCCGAGCGGCGGAAGCCCCTCAACATCGACCACCTCAGCGAGGAGAAGCTCACGTGAGGACGCCCCTCGGGGTGTGGGGGGGCCCGGCCCCAGCCTCCCGGGGCTGACCTGCCAACCTCCCTCTCTGCCACTCCCTCCCCAGGGACAAGGCCAAGGAGCTCTGGGAAACCCTGTACCAGCTGGAGACCAACAAGTTTGAGTACGCGGAGAAGCTGAAGCGTCAGAAATACGAAGTGAGCTAAGCTCCTGTGCCCTCATCTGCCAGCGGGCACCTCTGGGCACCTCGAGTCCCCCCGGACCCCGCCGAGGCCCCTGCCCTGCAGGGGCCCTGCCTGGGTGTCCTCCAGGCCAGTCTCCCCACATCGTTCTGGCTCCCAGGGCTGGCGGGAGGGAGCATTGGGGCAGAGTGCCCTCGGGGGGCTGGGGGGAGACCGTGGAAAGCCAGCAGTGTCCCAAGCCCACCAGGTTGGCACCAAGCTCCTCTGTGGTGGGGGTCCTCCCCAGTCCCCTCCCAGGCCCCCAAGCTCAGAGCTGGGGAGGGGGCTGGGACAGTGCCCCTCCCCCGGGGGCTGGGCGCCAGGAGTTGCCTGAGAGGGGCTCACGACTCAGGACGGCAGCCCTGGGTGGACACCGTCCCTCGGAGTCTGGGCCTGGGGGTGGGGCTGGGGGCACCAGTCCTGGGGAAGGACCCGCTGCGTGAAGCCCAGACCCTTCTGGCCTCCAGGGTCCCGGGGAGAGGACCTTCCACTCTCAGGGCACCTCTCCCAGCTTCCTCTACTGGCCCCTGAGATGGAGGGTGTGGGAGACCAGTACTGATAGACAGGCAAGTCCTGCCTCCTTCTCAGGATCCCAGTGCCCTTGGGCGAGTTGCCTGGTCTTCCTGCGCCTCGGTTTCCCCACCTCTAACTGGAGCAGGACCACACCCCTCCCAGGCCACCCCCAGGGGCCTGTGTATCGCTGCCGGCCTGCAGGCAGGACCAGGCGTGGGGGCATCACGGCTCTCTGCTGATACTCCCCTGGGAGGGCCGGCCTCGGAAATGGGCTTCAGAGAGAGCCCAGAGCGGCCCTACTCCTGTCCAGGAGGCTGAGCCAGGGCCGAACTGCTGCCTGACAGACTGTGCATGGCCCACGATGGGTCCCCGGGCGCTAAAAGAAACACACGAGCCCTGGCCCAGAATAGCCCAGCACACGGTGGGTGCCGGAGCCTCAACTGCCCACCCAGCCCCCTAACCGTCTCGGTCTTTCTAGATCATGAACGTCCGGGCCAGAGTGGAGATGCTGGCCAAGTTGTAAGTAGCCGGGGTCCACCCTGGACCAGGCTCTGAGTGTTCATGCACGGTGGGCCTCTCGCATGGCGAAAACCTGGGTCGTTGCAGGTGTCGGCGGCAGGGGGCACGGAGACCCCGGAGGCCTTCCTCTTCTCCTCCCGCCTTCCTCCTCCCCCCTGCCTGCCACCTGGGGGCTGCTGAGGCTGACCTGCTGTCTCGGCTGGCAGCGGGGGCCGGGCCTTGCCTTCCCCCAGCCTCCCCCCCCCCGGGCAGTCGGCAGGGGAGAGCAGCTGGGCGGAGGACTGAGAGGCCGCAGGGCTCTGAGCTCGGGCCCGCCAGGTAGGGGCTCTGCTTGCAAGCCTCGCCTCCGCCCCGTGCCCCCTGCCCCACACCCCACAGAGTCTGGAAGGTAAGTGGCAGCTCCTGGGCTGCTGTGTGTCATAGCCCAGGTCTCCAGCTCGGGCCATCAAGAGTAGGTCGGAGGCACAAGCCCAAGGGTCCTCCAACCAAAGGAGCCGGGACGCAGTAAGAGCGCCGAGACCTGCCAGGGCCGCCGAGGGGCCCACAGGGCAGGAGGCCACTCCCCGGCCTGGCCCTGCTTGGACGCGGCAGGTAAGTCGCCTGTGTTGTTTGCAGATTACCAACCTCAGGAGCCGCATCGACCAGGCCCAGAAGCAGTGAGTAGCTCTGCCCGTCCCTTGCTCTGCACGGGACACACGGCCCCACGGGTCAGCTGCCACGGGCGCGCCAGGGCCCTGGCGATTTCAGCCTGTGTCGGTGGCCGCTGGCCTTCAGCGGGTAGTAACAGGACTAGCCAGACGGCCACTTGGGCCAGCAGGTCGGGACCTTGCACCCCTGGACCCACAGCCTCCTCTCAGCCCTAACGCCAGAGCCCAGAAGGATGGCAGCTTGGGGGAGGGCTGGCAGGAGCCCCTGGGCAGCCTTCAGAGTGGCCTGGTGAAGCCAGACTGGGCGCCTGGACATGCCAGCAGCGTGTCATTTCAAAGGTGACCTGGGGCCTGGGCTTTGTCACCAGCTCCTCCGTGGCCCTGGGTGAAATCACTGGCTCCTCAGGACGGTGAACCCTCGGGGTCCATGGGACCCTTTACAATAACTGCTGGGTAAGGTCCGGAGAGGGATTTTGTCCCGGAGCCTGGTGGCCGAGATGGGGCACGCCCCAAGGTGGGCAGTGGGGCGGGTGAAGGAGACGCGCCCTCCTCCCTGCCTCTGTGCAGGGCAGGGGCTTTTGCAGGTCCCTTCGAGAGGGGGCCGTTTGGCCAGGTATGTGCATGAGCACGTGTGTGTGCGTGCGTGTGCATGGCTGGGAGGGTTCTCAGGCTGTGGGCACAGCCCCAGCGCCGGGCCTTCTCCTGAAGCCTTGGGAGCTGCAGGGCCCATTCCAGCCCGAAGCCCAAAAAAAGAGCTCTGATCACCAGCGCATCCTAACTCGGCCCCCAGCTCGCTCCCGGCTCACTGGAGTGCAGAGGGCTCAGCCAGATGCAGCGGATTCCTGAGGACCACCGTCCCTTGGGGTGGGACCTCCCGACCCCAGGGTCCAGTTCTAGCCAGTGGCTGATTCTGGAACAAGACCCTCCCTGCTGCCGAGTCCACCAGGCTGGGACTGCTGGCCTGGAGTGCAGGACCAGAATAGCCCACTGCCCCAGGAGGCTGTGACTCAGGGCGCAGAGACTCTTTTCAGGACAAAGTAGCTGGGAAGGTGGCAGCTTCCCACGCGATCTGCTTGACGTAGGGCCCCAGAGTCTCCCTGCCGCCTGTGTCTCGAGCCCCTCGGGTGGGGGAGGGAGGGAGGGGGAGGGGGACCAGGGTCTCGCCAGCCCCCACTTAGCCTCACTGACTCCCTCTGCGCAAAGCCGCCCGAGCCTGGCTAGGCAGGTACAGGTGAGTCACTGCTGCTGGATTGGAGCTGGGGGACGCGCTGGGGCTTCCAGAGCCGGGCCGGGCAGAGCTGCCAGGGTCTGGGGTCTGCCAGGGGTCAGGGGAGGGGTTGGCCAGGGTCCCGGGCACCCTCATGCTCAAGACCACCTTGCTTCCCATTTGTAGCAGCAAGAAGGCCGGGACCACGGCCAAGGGCAAAGTCGGAGGGCGCTGGAAGTAAAGAAACCGAAGAAGTTCCCAGAGGCAGAGACCCTCAGCCTGTGGGGCCCACATGGAGGCATCCAGCTCCCGGGCACCTCCTGTGTCTCTGTCCTCGCTGCCCCCAACCTCTGGGGTCTGTAAATAAAGCTAGCAGACTCCCCTCGGACAGGTGTGCCCTGGCTCATGGATGGGGCCCTGGGGGGGGTGGTGGCCATTCTGCAGCTAGGGGGCCCGCAGGACCCTGGGCAGTCATCTCAGGGGTCAGCTCAGGAGACCGCGGGGCCATGGCTCTACTGTGCCGTGAGCGCTATGCCCCGGACGCTCACCAGCTCTGCCAGTGGCTTCCACTTCTGTCAACGGGTTTTCACCCCTAGAACCTTCTGTCTCCACTCCGAGAGCCCACACACTGCTCAGTTCTCCACCCCAGCGCCCAGCCCCCCAGGTCAGCTCTGAAGCTGGTTTGGGGCAGTAGAGCTTGGCTTTTGCAGGGGGTCTGGGAGGCAGGCCCAGGGCACAGTGGGACACTTCACAAACGTCCCCCAGAGATGGGGCGGAAGGAGAGTCCAGAGCACGAGAGGTGCACACAGCCCCAGGAAAGGAGTGGAAAAGCACATTTCAGGGAGCAGACACAGCAAACACAGACCGTTCTTTCTATATTATCTGAGAATACAGTGCTCACTGTGTAATAAGTCTGAAAGTCCTGACCAAATAGAATTACGGAAAATATAAATCACAAAAATTGGATCAAGACGTAGGAGCTCGCACAGCCAAGTATCCACAGAGGAAGCTGCCGGAGTCTGGACCCGCCCCCTGGGAAGGCTCTGCAGAGCGGTGGAAAGTAGGGAGCATCTCCCATCAGCCCGCCATGGGGGCCGGGACCCCGATAACGAGGTCGCCCGCCCAGATGGCACATGGCACGCAACCCAACGCACACATCCGTGCCCCCTCACGTGCCCTCCCCCGCATATACATCCACAGATATGCGTGGACTGCGCCCCTCCCCACCCCCATGACAGGGCAGTTTGCAGTCGGTGTAAATACCCTGAGCACAGCCACTGTGCTTTCCTGCAGGGATTCGAAGATGAACACCTTCATGTAGTAAATGGTGGGGTCCGTTGACCCCCAGCACTGTCCCTCCACTCGCACAGAACTAACGGGACTCAAGCTGCCCTGGGGAGAGGTGGTCAGCACATGCGAGAAGCAGATTCAGCTCACCGAGATTGTACAGATTCAGAGCAACGTGCGCTGAGTCACACATGGCGGAAGCCCAGGGAATGAACAAGTCCGGGATCTGAGTGGGAGATTTTCAAGCACGTCTCATAGTCACAGAGAGGTCAGGAGGATCTAAGTTGAGGGGGCAGGCATGTGAGGTTCAAAGAAAACAGTTAGACTCGACCGATGGAGGTTGATGGACCACGGTTCCTCCAATCTAGAGCAGCGTGTGAAACATTTCAGAAGCAGATTATAGAGGAGGATTCAGAGCAAGTCTCAGGCTCTAATGGGAATGTCCCAGCCAACGATCTGCGGCCCAGTCAGAACCAAGGGCAGGTAGCTTATTAGCGGACGTTTAGAAATGCAAAAACACACTGAATAGATGAGGAGTCACAGAGGAAATTGGGATGGGACTTGGGAAGCACCTTGGAGCTGAGCGATAATGCGGGACCAGAGCAGAACTTGGTGCTGCTGACTCCAGACCTGCAGGGAAATGTCAGGGCCTGAAGGTTGGGGTTGGGGGAGACCCATATTTTTAATAAGTTACACATCACATTCAAGAAGTTAGAAAAGGAACAAAAAACTAAAACAGTAAGAGAAGCATGGAAATGAGTAAGGAAAAGAGAAGAAGACAGTAAAATAAAGAAACAAAATTGGCAGGGAAGGTCAACAGAGAAAAAAATTGGCTCTTCAAAAGGACTGATAAAACAGTCCAACATCTGGCATGAAAATCAGGTAGGAAGGGGAGAAGACATAAAGCACGTTGAAATGAAGAGAGAGCATGTGACAAAGGTGGCAGAGACTGAATTAGCAGTAAGAGCAGAGCACAGACAACTCTGTGACCATATATATGAAACCTAGATAAAGTGGCCAGTTTCCAGGGAAACAGACTTTACCGCATTGAAGCATGAAACTCGAATACACTGACTTCATCTTAAAGATGTTGAACCAACAATTAAACAACTCCCCACCAAAAAATACGAAGATTTTGAAAATTACATCATGACCAAGGGGGTCCTCTCTAGTGCAAAAAGAGTTTTATATTAGACAACTGAATAATATGACGATTTATGACACATAAAGAGTTTAAAGGCTGGGGAAAAAAATTGGATGACACAGAACACAGTTTACGAATTCTTAGTCAATTAGGAATAAAAGGCAATTTCCGCAACCTGAGGAAGACATCTTCCAAAATCCTGCAGCAAATCATCTTAATAGTAAAAGGTTAGAAGGTTTTCTTGCCTACTAGTCCCTTAAAAGAAACTACCATTATTCACAATCAAATAACTGTCTATAAGGAAACCCAGGAAAATCTGCAATTCTAAGTTTTTAGAATTAAGAAGAGTGAGGATGTGTGCATGTGAGCACAAGAGAGAAAAATTGAAAGGTAGGAGGCAATGTTCAAAGATGTCATTTACAAGAGAAACGTAAAAAAACAGGATAAGAACAAATCTAACAAAAGATGTGAAAGATAGTTAGAGTGATAATAAAATCCCTTTATTGAAAAGTATTACAGAAGAGCTACGTCACTGGAGATGTCACCATGTTCCACAAGATCTTTAAAATGTTTGTTCTCCCTAAACTAATCTGTGAATTCAGGGCAACTCACCCACATTCCAATATGGATTCCCATGTAAATTGACACGGATTCTAAAATTCCTGTGGAAGGAAATGGGGTCTGAATATCAGAAGACTGAGGTTGGGGAATCTGACCTACCAGCCACCCTCCCATGTGAAGCTGGGTTCCCTAAGCCGCTGGAATGTCTGCTCCCAGATGGACACAGAAAAGAGAGTGAAGCCTCCCACACAGGGGAACTTGATGGTGGGGGGGGGGGCGGGCAGACATGGTGCCAGGAATAACCGGGGAAAGGATGGGATATGTTGACTGAAATAAAAACGTACAATGGGAGAGCTGTGAGTTTCAGTTTCATTTGGGGTCTTACTAAAGACTATAGCCTGGGAAACAGCATCGCAGTAGCTCTGAGGAACTGTTCCAAAGATGTAGGAGAGGGCAATCAGTATATACGTGATTTTGGTAAAGGGGTACGTACCATCAAGAGCACATCTTGGTAGAAGGTTGCTGCTGGTCACAAGGAACAGGTATCTCAGTTAATGATTTTAGTGTTTTTCTAAGTATGAGAAGATGCAAGAATCTGGGTTCATAAATTTTCTCCTGAAAATATCAAACTACCTGAGGGCCTGTTCTGCCTGTTTTCCCAGAGCACAGAGTGTCTCATTCCTGATCTTTGCCTTGAATTCCTTTCAGGGTGTGTTGTAGGTGGAACTGGGTGGTGGGCAACATTCTTTTACAGCTGAAACAGCTGCATATCCACTGAGACCAAAATAAAATAAGTGCTGTCCTCCTTCATACCATCCACCAAAAATCCACTCCTGGTCATCGAAAGACCTAAGTCTGAAAATGAAAACCTTCAAAATTTTAAGAAAAAACTATAGGAGAGTAATCAGAAAGCTCTCCTACCAGGGAAAATTTCTTAAATAAGGCATAAACCCCCCCCAAATCATAAAACATAAGACTGATAAATTCAACAAGAATAAAGTTTCAAAAATAAACTTCTCTGCATCGGAAGACACCATGAGTGAAAATGCAAGGCATCTCTCGGGAGGAGATATTTGTAACACACATCAGTGATGAAGAATTAGTATTCAGTGTATACTGTAGGCCCTATGCATCATGGAGTCAACCAACCTCGGACTGAAAGTGCTCAAAAAGGAAAATTCCAGGAAGTTCTCAAAAGCAAAACTAGCATCTGCCGTATGCCAGCAACTATTTATGTAGTATTTACAACTAGTTACACAGCGTTTATATTGTACTAGATATTATAGATAATGTAGAGATGGTTTGAAGTACACAGGAGGATGTGCTTAGGTTGCAAACACATCACTGTTTTATATAAGGGACTTAACCATCCCTGGATTTTGGTATCTGTGGAGTCCTGGGACCAATCCCCCTCAGACACGGAGGATGGATGTATAAGGAACTTTAGGATACCATTAGAAAGGCAAGCAATTGTGTAGAAAAATGGGCCAAGTTGGGAGTAATCAGCTCACAGAAAAGAGAACCTGAGTGATCATAGCAAATGGGAAATCAAATGTAAACTACCGCTGTTGCCAGTTCAGACCAACTAGGTGAACAGAACACAGATGTCAGTGAGGGGAAGGAAAGAATGCAGCTAATAAATGCAGAAGGAGGGAGAGAACGAGAAAATCTTCATTAATGTAATGCTTGACTCAGGCAAGGGTCATCACTGACATGACCAGATGAAAAATTAGTGGAGTACAGAATTATTCAGTAACACCCCTCTGATGACTTATGTTGACAGAAATACTCAAACAGTCTACAATAGGAATAGAAAAGAATTTTATGTGAGCCAAACTGAGGACTATAGCCCAGAAGATAGCCTCTCAGATAACGCTGAGGGACTGCTCCCAAGAAGCACGGTTTTCAGCACAGTTTTATGTATTTTTGGAACAAAGAACATCAAACAAGTCAGGGGTACATTCCTTCAAGTTTTCGAGAAAAAACAGATCAGCACGTACACAGTGAGTCAGCATGGCCTGGGCGCCTGGGAAGGGAGTCTTATCATCAAAGGAGGGCTAGCATTGGCATCCCAGGAAGGGAGGCATTTATCTTTATTTTTAACGTGGACATTCTTTACTTCTGGTCAATACGCTCTTTCCTTTAATGATTAAAGCAAACGTACAATGCATGTGTGCTAGGCTGTTTTTCTTAGCATAAAATTCAAGTTAAATCATGTATAAGCCAGAATGATGTCCCCAAACCTGAATATGCGAAAATTTCTTTCATTATTTCTCCCCTTTGATCATAAAGTCTCAATAGAAAGCATTGACGATCAACATATTTGTCCCTTGATGCCAGGGTGGTTGCTATCCGCCCTGGGTCCATCATGCCCTTTGGTGTTAGGCCTCCTCTGTTTGTTTATATGTGTGTAGAGATTTAGTTATCCACGTTGGGGGGAAACTAATCAGACACGGTAAACAAGTACAGAAGTACGCTAATGGGGAAACAATTTATAGGCTATGCATTTGATCAGTTATGCTGAATGGTCACACAAACACTGTACATGTGCTTTTAGCAGTAGACTTAAAGCAGGCAGTGGTACATGTCACAAGTAGGTTGATAGTTAGGAAAAGAGCGATGAATACATGTTGTGAAAATAATAATCATCTGTAAAGCAGAGTGAAAAAATTACTAATGCCTGAAGAGAGCAACTAAACAGCTCATTTAAAGCGTCAGTTCTTCTTACATCTTGTAACCCACTTGCCTTTTGGGAAAGTCTTTCTAGACGAGTCTCAGCTTCTCTGGAGGTAAACACAACAAGTAGTGTGAGCAATAGTGCAAATCCCCCCCTGTTTAGCCAGCGGAACATCTAAGGCAGCCCTGTTATCTAATACGACTTGGGCTAAGGAGTTTGGGGATGTGTGTTGTGCTTCAGTGAGTTTTGCAGTCTCCTCAGCTATTTGACCAAGAGTGGCTGATAGATTTCCGATCATCTCTCTGTTTACATTAGGAATTAGGTTTTCTGAGAGAATTGCCACCAGGTTTCTTGGTATCCTGCTAACATGGATCTGTTGACTCTGTAATGGGGAGAGAAAGGAGGTTCATTTATTTCCTTGTGTATTGACAATGGGGTAACCTAATGACACAATACACATAAATCTACTTGCCAGCTGTTAAGTCATTTATGTGCCCATCCTTGGGAAGGTGGATCAGTTCCAATATCACACATGAAGACAAAACCTGGGGGAGTGAAAGTGATCCTCCCAGAGAGCTCTCATTGATAGCCTCATTAATTGGAAGTTTTGTTAACATGGTGTTAAACCATGGGTCATTTCTCTTGCACTCTTTCCAAAAGCCATCTGTACGGTATTTGACATAAGGGAGTTGCTGGCATAATTCACTTGTGCTTTCCTCTTTACGACATTTGTTAATTAAGTAAGGGACAGAGTGGGGGTGGGGGTGTCCTAGCATAAGTTGTGCTTGGTCTCTAAGGACAGAGGGTAGTACCAGACAAGAGACGGACACATTCGTATGTTGAAGAATTTGAACCTGAAAGGTTAGGTTTGGTGTAGGTAAGTGGTTACATTAGGAACGTCTGAGAAGTCGGTGACAGGTATTCTGAGGAGCCTGTATCAGTCTTGTATTGACCGAGGAATTTGATGACAGATCTAACAATGGGTTAGATTGCTGCCGGTAGCTATACCTTTTGTGACAACTTGACCAAAGAATTTTTTTTCCATCCTAAACAATGGGGAAAAAGTATAGTCAAAACAGTAACTTTCTATTTTGATAGGGAGACAAACATTTGAATAACAGTTCAATTGAACTAGTAGGATGGGTCTTACAGGCCTGGCCTGGATTCTTGGGTCGGCTGTGTCTCCACTGTTGTAATTGTCTTCCTGTTCTGTCTTGATGGTTGTTTTAAGGTTACTTTGAGGTCAGCAGTCCTCTCTATAGACGAGTCTGATGCAGAGGCCTTTTTTGAGTGGAAATATGAATTCCAGAGCCAATTCCCTTCAGTTTCACTGTGCATGAGCTAGTTAAGAGCACCTGATAAGGGTCCTTCCATCTAGGTTGGGATAGTCCTTTAAATGATGTCTTTTCCAGTCTGCACAGTCTCCTGGGTGCAGGTCATGCAGCATCTGATCTTCACCCAAAGATAATTTACTATGATCAGCTTCAGAAACAAGCTTAGAATATCCTCTTAATAATTCAATTGAACTCTACAATACTGCAACACAGTAACAACAAGGAGTCATCTAGGAAGTGAGTTTTAGGCAGAAAATACCAAACCTCAAAGACAATAGCACTAGAACTTAATATCCACAAAGGTATATTGTCTGAAACATAATTTTTCTCTCTACAATTATCCTTCTTTGCCTCAAATATAGCCAACTTGCAAAGTCTTGTTTGCAAAAATAAGTCTAGTTTCAATAAATTTGGCCTGATTAGTTACATAAGTGTAATTGAACATATAGGCTCTTTTATTTATTTTTTATTGAGGTATAGTTGATTTACAATATTATATTAGTTTCAGGTATATAACATAGTGATTCATCATTTTTATAGATTATACTCCATTTACAGTTATTACAAAACAGCGGCTGTATTTCCCTGTGCTGTGCAATATACCCTCGCCGCTCATCTACTTTATACATAGTATTTCGTACTTCTTAATCCCATGCCCCTATCTTGCCCCTCCCCCTCCTTTCTCCCCACCTGTAACCACTAGTTTGTTCTCTAGCTCTCTAAGTCTGTTTTTGTTTTGTTATATACAGTCATTTGTTTTATTGTTTACCTTCCACATTATAAATGATAACATAGAATACTTGTCTTTCTCTGCCTGACTTATTTCACTAACCGTAATGTTCTCTAGGTTCATTCACGTGTTGCAAATGGCAGAATTTCATTTTTTTAGGGCTGTAATATAATGGAGTAATAGTCCATTGTATATATATGCACCACATCTTCTTTATCCATTCATCCATTGGCGAGCACTTGGGTTGTTCCCATGTTGTGGCTTTTGTAAATAATGCTGCTATGAACATTGGGGTGCATGTATCTTTTCAAATTAGTGTTTTTGTTTTCTTTGGATATATACCCAGAAGTGGAATTGCTGGATCATATGGTAGTTCTATTTTTAGTTTTTTGAGGAACCTCCATACTGTTCTCCATAGTGGCTGCACCAATTTACATTCCCACCAACGGTGTAGGAAGGTTCCCTTTTCTCCACATCCTTGCCCACATTTGTTATGGGCAAATGTTATGCCCACATTTGTTATGGCCACACAAATGTTATGCCCACATTTGTTATGGGCAAATGTTACGCCCACATTTGTTATGGCCTTTTTGATGACAACCATTGTGGCGGGAGTGAGGTGACCTCTCACTGTGGGTTTGACTTGCATCTCTCTGTTGATTAACGACGTTGAGCATCTTTTCATGTGCCTGTTGGGCATCAGTATGTCTTCTTTGGAGTTACAGGCTCTTTTAAATTTGGCTGTGCTGTAACTATTCATAAAGAATCTCAAACTGGACTTTTAAAAGTCCTCTCATGGCCAGGAAAGCTATGCCAAGGACTTGCCATCAGATTCTGCCAGCAACGCCTAGAGACTTAGGTGGATTCCTCCCTTCGCAAGGTCCAAACATCTTGAGGTTCCTGCACCTGCCAGGAAGTGGCCTTCCTTATTCACCTGGAAAGGCTGCTGGGAACGTAAGAGTTTCCAAATTCTGGAGGGATCAGGTAGAGAGAAAAGATAAATGCTTCGATTCTGTTTACAAAGGTGTAATTTACTACATTGTTATAAGTCATAATAAGCCTAAGGGGAAAGGTTCCCTTACATCTGAAAAACAAAGATTAAAAGCTGGTAATATGTCAGACAAAAAGTCATAAAAATTAAAATCATACTTATCAGTTCATTCAACGCCATATTGTTTATTTTTGTTCTGTTTAAGTCCAGGTTTTCCATTAGTTTGGGTGACCTTGCCTGATGATTGAGGACGTTAGTGACAGTGATAATTCCAAGAAGTTTGTGAGATGTTTTTGTTAAGACTCATGTGATTTGCCCAGTGAAGTGGGTGCCTTGATTATTGGAGATTGTGGAAGGTAAATCTCAAGTGGAAAACACACTTTTTAACCATTTCTTTGTCACCATGAGGGCATAAGCCTTGCAGCAAGGGAAGGCTTTGATCCATCCCATAAAAAATGTGGTGTGCCAGGGAGATGGGAAGAACCAAGTGGCCTTCTCGGGTTTCCCACAGCCCTGACTGTTCATTTAATTTACAGCCATTGTTTACCCATCTTAATTTTTCCCACAGCCCTGGCTGTTCATTTAATTTACAGCCATTGTTTACCCATCTTAATTTCTCTGATTCAGGAGCAGACTGTTGCCATGTTACTAGGACATCAGGATGGGAAAATCTGACGCCGAGGGATTAATTTTGTAGAAGCACAATGGACTTTATCTACATGTGCCATAAACTTTACAGATTCTGTTGTTCCCTTTGCAGGAAAGGGCATTTCCCTAATACTCGGGCTCAGCCTCTAGTGTGAGGCTCAGTTTTGATGTCAGCTAACACTTTATGTCAGGACATATAAGACTTCCAGGAATTTCATAGAATTTCTGGAACACATAATATATATTTATATAGACATAACATAAAGAAGGCTTAATGTTATCTTTTATTTGATAACACTTCCCATGTAACTTAATGTACCAGATAAGCCTAATTAGTTTAATATCTCTCTCAAATGCTTCACTTCCTTTTCCTGTAACAAAATGTATTTCCATTTTTCATACTTTTTTTTTTTTTACTGAAAACATACATCTTATTTTTTTCTTCTTACTTTCATTGTCTGCTGAAATGTTTCCCTTTTTAAAGTCTCTTTAATTACATATATACTATAATTTTTAACCCTTAAAAAAACCTGAATCTCTAGCAAAAACAGAGAGGCAGCTCTGAACTGTCTGTCATACCAGCATTTCCTGATTGGCAAACTCATGAACATATTCTATAACCTCTAGAAACATACATTTTCTCACAGCATTATTTCCACCCTCATTGTGGTACAGGACATGTCACCAATAAACCCAAACATCTTTAGTTTTTCTCTAATAAGAAGACAAAGTAGGTAAACTTAGACTTGCTTAGCAATTAAGGTCTTAGTATTTTTACCTTAATTGGAAATGATCTAGATATTCAATGAGTTCCCATCACTTAACTTAATTTAGCAAACGTAAAGTTTCAAGATACCAAAATGTGGAGAAACTGTTTTTAAGTAGACATACCATAAAGCATAATTATTCTTTTTTGTTCAATTAAAAAAATTGAAGTAGAGTTGATTTACAGTGTTGTGCTGTTCTCTGCTGTACAACAAAGTGACTCAGTTATACACATATAGACAGTCTTTTTAAAATATTCTTTTCTATTATGGCTAATGACAGGATACTGAATATAGTTCCCTGTGCTATGCAGTAGGACCTTGTTGTTTATCCATCCTATATATAGTATATAATCTGCTAATCCCAAATTCCCAATCCATCCCTCCCTCACCCCCTCCCCCTTGGCAACCACAAGTCTGTCCTCTATGTCCGTGAGTGTTTCTGTTTTATAGATAAGTTCATTTGTGTCATATTTTAGATTCCACATATAAGTGATATCGTAGGGTATTCGTCTTTCTCTTTCTGACTTACTTCACTTAGTATGATCATCTTTAGGTCCATCCATGTTGCTGCAAATGGCATTATTTCACTCTTTTTTATGGCTGAGTAGTGTTCCATTGTATATAAAAACATAATTATTCTTGAAGAGTTTACCTAAAAACATTTATCCCATTGATCTCTATTTCATTACTTATGAAAATATCATCATAACGAGTTAGATTTCTTGTTGACAAATTCTGTAACTGAGATAAAAAAAATGTGTACCATGAGCTGATTGGCTTGTAGTAAGCCTGGATACAATAAAAGTATTATACTTAATGTTGATGGCTCTAAAGACATGTCTGTGTTAATCAAACCAACGATTTAAACTTATTTTTATTTATTAAAGATTAATCCTAGATCACGATTCCTTTTTTAAAAATTAGGTTAGCTTTTTGCTGTATTTAAAAATAGTTGATGTGTAAGCACTTACCTGTAAGTCAACTAAATAGAGCTCTTTTACAAATTAATTTTGATAATATTATCCACAGGGAGAGACAGATCATATTTATAAATACACAAAGATGTACATACATCCAGATAGACACAGACAGAGATCTCATAGTTTTCCAGCTTGAGTTTTAAAAGTTTCCCCTTCATTTTTTTCAGTTTTCGTTTCTACTAATTGAGCCCAGGCTGTTGTCTCAGGCAATGTGTGTTGTGCTTGCGTTTCAAGGACGTGATAAGTGTCATAACATCAAGAGTTCTCCTAGGAGTACTTTTGTTCTCTCAGGGTCTGAATTTTGAAAAGATGTTTTACCAAGCTAGCTTTCTTTACCTGAATGTGCAAAGAATCAGCTTTGGAATGTCAAAAGAGTCCCGCCCAGGCCATTTTAGGGCCAGATACGTACTTGCAAGTACTGGATCCATGCCAGTTATAGGAGCCAGCCGGGGCTCCAGTGGGTAGCTGCCCGTCTGGGAGCTGATAGGCCTTAGAAGCACAATTTCTCACTTTTAAAAATATTTATTTATTTATTTTTGGCTGCGTTGGGTCTCCGTCGCTGCGCGTGGGATTTCTCTAGTTGCGGCGAGTGGGGGCTACTCTTCCTTGCGGTGCACGGGCTTCTCATTGCGGTGGCTTCTCTTGTTACGGGGCACGGGCTCTAGAGCGCAGGCTTCAGTAGTTGTGGTGTGCAGGCTCAGTAGTTGTGGCATGCGGGCTTAGTTGCTCCGTGGCATGTGGGATCTTCCCAGACCAGGGCTTGAACCAGTGTCCCCTGCATTGGCAGGTGGATTCTTAACCACTGCGCCACCGGGGAAGTTCCTCCCACTTTTTAAAAGCTTCATTTTACTATAAAGTACAAATCTTTCTAGTTTTAAGCCACATTTTAAAAAATGGTCAGCCAGCCCCGTTCACTTCAAAGTCCCTCCTAGGCCTTTCCTGACTAGAAATGCCCCCCTAGGTTCCTTTGACCTAGGAAGTGTACTGGTACCCCCTTAAGACTCCACGTCTTAAGATAACAGCTAAAATAAAAGTCGTGGACAATCAACTAGTACAAGGAGATCCGGATGTGAGGAAGAGCTCACTGGACCATCTGGGGGTGCTGGGAAGCTGGGGAGGGGGCTGGGGGGGGGCGTTCGAGGAGCCTGGGCTTGGTCCCGAGCACTGGTCCAAAGTAGATTCCAGGTGACCTCCGGTGGGTTCTTCTAATATCCTGCCAACTACACCAAGCAATGAGAACAGAAATAATCAGTAAACAATCTATATAATAGGGACAGAGAAGCGTTTTACTTGAGCCCAACCGAGGACTACAGCCTGGAAGCCCGTTTCCCAGATGTCTCTGAGAAACTGCTCCAGAGAAGCAGGGTTTTCAGCACAGGTTTATATCTTGTCAGAACAAAGACCGTCAAGCAAGTCAGGGAGACATTCCTTCAAGGTTTCAGGAAAAAACAAAAAACAAGAGATCGGCACATACACAGAGAGTCAGCACAGTCTTGGCCCCTGGGAAAGGAGTCTTATCTAAGGGGCACCAGCATTGACCTCCCAGGAAGAGAGGCATTTTTCATCTTTTATTTTAACATGTGCACCCTTTTCTCTAATGATTAAAACAGATGATAATGTATGTCTGATAGGTCACAAACAGTCTGTTTTATTTAGCATAAAATTCCAGTTAAATCAGAATGAGTTCCCCACGTTTCTTCCGTTATTTCCCAAGCTAAAAGGGTACCATGAAAACAGAGAAAACTGGTGGGTCCCACCTTAACCTGGTGATCAATCCTAGTATCGCCAACAGAGAGACAAATAGGCACTAGGCACCTGGCAGTGAGTAGCACTGAGGACCCAGCACCACTGAAGCCATATTCTGACCCAAAAGTTCAACCTGGGTCTAATTGTCAAGAAACTGTCCAACAAATCTGATTGAGGGAACTTCTTCCAGACAACTGGCCTAGAATCCTTTTTTTTTTTTTTTAAGTCTTTATTGAATTTGTTACAATATCGCTTCTGTTGTATGTTTTGGTTTTTTGGCCACAAGGCATGTGAGATCTTAGCTCCTTGACCAGGAATTGAACCCATACCCACTGCAATGGAAGGTGAAGTCTTAACCACTGGACCGCCAGGGAAGTTCCTAGCCTAGACTCTTCAACGCCGTTGCTGACCCTGAAAGCCAAAAAACAGAAAACAAGTGGTGCCTGTTCCAGATGAAGAGAGATAAAGGGGCAGGACACCTGAGTAGGATGGATTGCTTGGATTGTGTACCGGACACTCAGAGGCCCTGTATCCGTGGTGTGATCCTGCAGCGTGGTCCAGGACGGACACTTGTTCTCAGAGGCCTCCTGTGCGCGTCTTCTTCGCAAAGCTCTGAGAGGGAGGAATCTGTCTGCGAGGGTGGCTCTGAAGCGTGCTCTTTTTCTCAGGAGAAGGCACACGGGGTCGAGGGCTGGGAGAGTGATTGGGCCACATCTGGGCAGCTTGGAGAGGCCCATCAGTTTCTGCTGAGTGCAGATCCCTGTCGGTAATTACTGAAAATTAGAGCAGCTCTGAACCTCCACCGAGAAGAGGCATGTTGAGGTATATTTGTGTGTGGAATCGACACGGTTAAAACAATGACCTACAGCTCCATGCATCCCCTGGCAAAGTTTCCCAGACACAGCGCTGGGAGGGGTGAGAAAGTCGCCAAAGGAAAAGCACAGGTTGATGGGACTTCCACAGCAAGGTTCAATATATGGAAATAAGTTACATACGCCTGGATGTGAGGAGCACACATGGCAGAGGAATGGTCCCCTCCAGCGGGGGAGGGGTTCTATTGTGAGGGGTCCCCCAGAGCCCTGGGACCCGTCCTCGTGCCGTGTTTCTTAAGCCAAGTGGTGGGTGGGTCGATGCAGGTTCTTCCTATTTTTATTTATGTTTCTGGTGTGTCTTAAATAGCTCATGATTGTTAAACGTGGGGGGAAGGAGCTTTGCTGAAAGTCAATCCTTATTTCTGAGAACAAAACAAAAGCTCAATAAACTATAGAAAATTATAACTAAGCACTTCCTTTATCTACCCTGGATGGTGGAACACAGAGGCGTTTGCAGCGCAAGACAGGAACCAAAGAAGGATGCCTGCTTTTACCATTACTGTTCAGCCCTGGTCTATAAACTGAAGACAATACAAAAGATGTTAAACGGAAATAAGATGTACAACTTCTGGAAAGGAGGAGACCAAAATACCACATTCCTAGGAGCCCCAAGAGAGTCAGCGGAAGAACTTTCAGAATGAATGAGAGAATTCAGGAAAGTAGCCAGACGCAAGATACATATTTTAAATCAATATTTTTATTATTTTCGAGCAAAACCACCAGTTAGAAAATAAAGTAGAATTTTTAAAGATTTCATTCTCGAACAAAAGGGAAAAAAAAAAACAAAGAACATAAAAATACTTAGCAAAAACCCTCTTCAGAAATGTTCAGGGTCTGTAGGAAGAAAATGACAAACTTTAATGAGAAATATAAACATGAAATTTGAAAAAGAAGGAAAGAAAAAAAACATCATGTTCTTGGGTAGGAAGTTTACACACATCAGGTCTTCCCAAATTCATGTACGGGTTCACCAGGTTTTCAACCAAAATTCTGATAGGATTTATTTGGGGGTGAGGGGTGAGTCAGGGGTGGGGAGGTAGTTGGCAAGATGAATCTAAAATTCATATACAAGAAAAAATAGGCAGGAATAGCCAAGAAAATTTTGAAAATTAAGAGCAGATTTCAAAAGTGAAGGCAACATATCTGACGCATGTGGAGAGCTCCCTGCAGACTAGCAGTCAGGCAGAGCTGCTTTGCCTTTGTCTCCTGAAATCTTCACAGTGGCCCCAGGAGGTAAACACTCTCATCCCTTGCATTTTCCAGAAGAGCAAACTGAAGTTCAGAGAGGGTTAAGCAGAGTCCCAAGGTCACACAGCTACTAAGAACTGGACCCACATATAGACAATAAATCATAACCCCACATCGTCCACTTTTATAGGTTGTACAAGTTATTTCAATTCTACAATGTTTATCATCTTGATACCATGAAAACGTAAGGATCTGGGATTAACTCCATCAAAGGTGGCAGGGTATTTAATCAGGAGGTTGAGAAAATCAGAAATGTATAGGGGAGGAGAAAAAGGCAATGAGATTTTCACTCAAAGCAAATACCAAACTACATGCCAGGAGAGTTAGAGAGGTCAGTATGTAAAAAAAAAAAAAAAAAAAAATGTTTACAATAAAACTAGAGAGAAATGTACGTGCGCATACCTGCCTTCATGCTAGGGAACAGTTTTCTAAGCTTACAAACAATTAAAGTGTCATGGAAGAAAAGGAAAGGCTCAGTAAACTTCATTACTTAAAATGTTTAAGTTTCTATGTACCAGAAAATGTTCATCAAAATTAAAAGGCAGACATTTGCTCTGGCCAAGATGCAGAAACAGGGACCAGATTTATCCTCCTGCCTGAAACAACCCCCCAAACAAAACAACAACAACAACCATAAAAGTACATGAAACAACGTATTTTTCGAGACAGTAGACATCAGGCCGTGAACAGCAGCGGTCCCTAGGAGACGAGAAACAAGCAGCTTGAGGCTTATAATTGCTCAGCTTGCTTTCTCGAGAGAGGAAGGAGGAATTGAGGGGGAGCCAGACAGAATCCCTGAGCTGATGAGAAAGAGCTGAGGGTCTAGGGAGAGCAAAGCAACAAAAGTTCATAGGACAGATTATCAGAAAGCAAAGCATGCACAGGGAGGGAGCCCTGGAGCCCTGCAGAGGGGACCACTCACGTATTCGGTCAAGTAAAGATAAGCACATGCCTAGGAGGAAATTATTCAAGGCTCAGAAAAGAAGCCCTGGGAGGACTGGAGGGACCAATGCGCACTGCTCATGCAGGGCTAGGAATAGGGTCTGTTCCCACCAAGCAGACGAGGAAAATGGACACTTCCCGGGGTCTCGGGTACTCAGAAAGGTCCTGCCTCAGTCCTGGGAACAGTTCACCCTGAATGGGGCACGGTGCCAGACGCCCTGCTACAAATCAGAAAAACAAGACCAGAAAGGATCAAACCATGACCAGGTAACTTCACTGCACCCCAGAACAAAGCTCCAGAATATTTGTAGAAATACAAAAATAGCCTCTGTACCAACGGAGGGAAAAGCTCCTCACAATGTCTGGCGTCTGATCAAAAATTATCAAACAGGCAAAGAAGCAGGAAACAGTGAGCCATAAGGAGGAGAAAAATCAATCAATCAAAGCCAACCCTGCAAAGTTAACACTGTAAACTAAAACCCCTAAGGAACCCACCACAAAGTAACAGCCCAGAGCTATAGCTAAAGAGCCACAAAGAAGATAAAGTGGAAAACATGAAACTCTTGATTGTGCAGAAGAAGACAGAAGAAGAGGAAAGATGGAGAAAAAAAAGACGGGACAGATAGAACGTGCGTGAGAGATGATGCACTCACACCTGTGGGTGAGCACGTTAAGTGTAAGTGGTCTAAACACCCCAATAAGAGGCAGATATGGTCAGACTGGGTTAAAAAGGCAGAGCCCGCCTAGGTACTGCCTACAAGAAACACACTTTAAGTATAAAGACACACACAGGTTAAAAGGAATTACAGACCCTTGAAATATACATAAAGCCAAACATGATATAACTGAAAGGAGAAATAGACAAACCCACAATTACAGTCAGAGATTTCAGTATCCCTCTCTCAATCATTAGACAAGTAGGCAGAAAATCAGCAAGAAGGTGGGCAACTTGGGCATTACTGCCAACCAACTTGACTGACATTTATAGAACAAGCCACTCAAATACACATTCTTTCCAAGTGCACATGGAACATTTACCAATACAGACCATGTTCTGGGCCATAAAACAAGACTTAATAAGTTGAGAAGGATTCAAGTTACATAAATTATATTCTTTGACCATAATGGAATTAACTTTTAAATCAATAACACAAAAATCCTTGGGAAATTCTCAAATATTTGGAATTTAAATAACACACTTCCAAATAACCCTTGAGTCAAGGAAAAATCAAAAAGGAAATTAGGAAGCATTCTCAACAGAATGAAAATAAAAACACAACACATGGGAACTTATGCAAAACTGCTACAGCAGGACTCGGTGAAATTTCTACCATGAAATGCCTATATTGGACAACAAGAAAGCTCTCAAATCAATGACCTCAGCTCCCATCCTAAGAAAAACAGAAAAAGAAATGCAAATTAAACCTGAAGTAAGCATGAGAGAGGAAACAATAAAGATCAAGTAGAAGTTGATGAAATAGAAAACAGAAGAACAATAGAAAAAAAACAGGAAAATCAAACCAAAACCTTGTTCTTTGAGAATGTCGATAAAAACGGATAACCCATGAACCAATCTAACCAGGAAAGGAGACAGATAAAGAGATAGAACTGAAATGACCAATGTCAGGAATGAGGGAGGTGACATCACTACAGATTGTACAGCTATTAAAGGAGTAATAAAGGAATATTATGAACAACTCTATGACAATAAATTTGACAGGTTAGACGAAGGTGTCTTTAAAAACGCAAAATACCAAAGCCCACTCAAAGAAAAATAGATAACCCTTTATCTATTAAAGAACTGAAAGTGTAGTTGAAAACCTTCTCACAAAGAAAACTCCAGGCCCAGACGGCTTCACTGGTGGATTTTACCAAACAGTTAAAGAAAAAATAATAACGATTATATACAAATTCTATTAAAAAATTGACTCGTTCTATGAGGTCAGCATTACCTTGATACCCAAACCAAAGGTAATATAAGAAAAGAAAACCACAGACCACTATTCCTCGTAAACATAGACACAAAAATCCTATACAAAATTTTGCAGATAGAACTCAACAATGTATAATATGGATAACACATCACGACCAAGTGTGTTTTATCCTGGGAATGTAGGGTTGGTACCACATTTAAAAATTAATCAGAGTAATTCACCATATCAACAAACTCAAAAGGAAGAGCTATATAATCACCTCCATAGGTGCAGAAAAAGCGTTTGACAAAATTCAACACTCATTCCTGATTAAAAAACAAAGACCAGACTCTCAGCAAACTTAGCAGTAGAGGGAAACTTCGTCAGCCAACAAGGGGCATCTAAGACTGAATGTTTTCTCACTTAAATCAGGAACAAGACAAGAATGTCTGCTCTGACCACTTCCATCCAACATTGCACTGGAGGTTCTTGCAATCTGGCAGGAAAATGTCATACAGATTGAAGAGAAGGAAGGAAAACTCCTTTATTCGTAGACAACCTGGTCATCCAGAGGTGCAGGGGCAATTCAGTGCATAAGTGATAGCATTTCCAATAAATCACGCTGGAACAAATCGGATATCCACAAGCAGAAAAAAGAGAGAGAGAGAAGGAGAGGAGGAACTTGGATTTATATCTCCTACTACATCCAAAAATTAACTCAAAGTGGATCATAGAACTAAATGTAAAACTAGAACTATTAAAAACATAAGGGAAAATCTCTGTGAATTCGGACAAAGCAAAGATTTCCTACATTCAACATGGAAAGCATGGTCCTTAAAAAAACAAACTGGTGAGTTGAAATTCATCAAAATATTTAAAAAATTGCTCTTCCAAAGACAGTGTACAGAGAATGAAAAGATAAGCCACTGAGAGGGAGAAAAGTTTGGCAAAGCATATATTTCATAAAGGGCTGATCCAGAATATATAAAGAACTCTAAAACTCAACAATAAACCCAGTTTTTGAAAATGGGTAAAAGATTCTTCACTTTGCTAAACAGACACTTCACTAAACAAGATAAAGGGATGGCAAATCAGCACGTGAAAAGAGGCACGACACCATTAGCTATTGGGGAAACGCAAAATAAAATTGCAGGACAGCACTCTATAAGAATAGCTAAAATGAAAAAGACTAACCATCCCAAATGGCCATAATGTGGAGAAGCCCCACATCTCTGTTGGAAATGTAAAGTGATACAGTTTGGCAGTATCTTTTTTCTTTAAAATTTAAGCATAGATGTGACCTCATAATCCTACTTCTAGGCATTTCCCCACGAGAAAAGGAAATGTTTGTCCTTACAAAGACTTTCACATGAATGTAAAAAGCAGCTTTATTTTTAATTGACAAAAACTGGAAACAACCCAAATGTCCATCAACAGATGAATGGATAAACAAATTTTTGTGTATCCATACTACGGCAATCAGAAGGAATGTTCCACTGATACACAGAAAGGCATGGATGAATCTCAAAATAGTTGTGTTGAGAGAAAGAGTCAGACAAAAAAGAGTACATGTTATATGCTTCCATTCATAGAAAACTGTAGAAAATGCAAACTAACCAATTCATTGGTTGCTTGAGAACTGGGGGGGGGGGGGGGGCGGGGTGGTGGGTATGGCATGAAGGATGGGAGGAGGGATCGCAGGGGCCAGAGGACACTTTTAGGGATGATGGATGTGCTCACCATCTTGATGGTGGTGATAGTTTCATGGGTGTCTCCACAGGTCAGAACTTGTCATATTGTGTGCTTAGTGTCTTGTGTGTCAAGAATCCATCAATAGAGCTGTTTTTAAAAAATTAAAAGGCAAATGACAAAAGTGGGAAAATATTTTGAGTCAAATATGACAGACAAGGGGGTAACATAATTAATACATAAGGAAAACATGAACACCCTAATTAGTTTGCTAGGTGACCATAACAAAGGCCCACAGCCGGGGCAGCTTAAACAGCAGACATTCACTGTCCCCTGTCCTGGAGGTTGGAATCCCAGATCCAGGTGTGGGCAGGGCTGGGTCCTCCTGAGGCCTCTCTCCTCGGCGTGTAGATGGCCATCTTCTCCTTGTGTCCTCACAGGGTCGTCCCTCCATGTGTGTCTGTGTCCTGATCTCCTCTTCTCATAAGGACACCAGTCCTATGGGATTAGGACCCACCCTAGTGACCTCATTTTACCTTAATCACCTCTTTAAAGGCTCAGCTCCAAACACAGCCACATTCTGAGGTGTTGGGGGTTAAGACTTCCACATATGAACGTTCGGAGGGACACAAGGCAGCCCATAACACAGCCTTATAGAAAAAAAATGAGCAAAAGGCATAGAAAAGTTACAGAATCAGAAATGCAAATGACTGATAAATACATCAAAACGGCGTGAAACTAAAGTATCAATGAAAACAAATGAGACGCCGTCTCCCCCCTCCCCACTTCTCCCTGCTCCAGTTTGCGAAGGTCCCCCCAGTGCTGAGGACCCTTGGTTATTGTGTACCAGACCCCAGCTAGAGGCGAGTCTCATGAAGATGCCGAGAACCCCTGGGGAAAGACTCGCGGGGCTCAGGGGACGTCCTCCAGACAGGCCACGGTGGTGGGGGGCACCCCACAGAGCTCGTTCTGAACATGGACGGCAAACACCTGATGGAAAGGAATTCAAGTTCTAAGGCAGGACAAGAGAAATGTCAACATGAAGTTTCTCCTCTGCCCTTTGGCCTCTCCCCTCCCCTCTGGTGGGCATTATGCATCTGCATTAGGCATTAACCAGACCTCCCCAAGGAAAGAAATACCTGCTCAACCATAAAAATCTATTTTTCTTCTTTTGACGTCAGCCATGTAACTCTTTAGAAGATAACATTCCTTTCTCAGCCCTGCAAGAGGTCACGATGACCCACCACTGGCCTTGTACGTGCAGACATCTTTGGTGGACTTTATGAGACACAGCAATATATCATTTCCCTTAAAGATAGCAACTGGTACAGAACAGACTGGCCAGATGACCGGGGGAGATACCGGGCCACACCTAACAGAAGTTCTTAGCTTAAATGCTTGCTCGTGACCTTACTAACGTCCTTAGCTATATGACGTGCATCCCGCCTATTTTACAAGACGATTGTTTCTTGCACTCCCACATGTGTGATCGACCCTCAGATAACATTAATGATGATTAGGAGACGTGAAATGATTGATCTAATATACAGTTCTATAAGATCAGTGATTGTAATAGTGTAACTCTAGATGTAGGAAGAAGCACAGACAGGGACCCGTTTCCTGGGACCATAACAGACTCGTAGGACGGGGGGTCCAGAGGCTTTGGGTGACTGCTGATAGGGCCTAGTCCAGTAACAGCACCTTGCGTGACCCGTCACGGAAATCCTCGTCTGACTCGGGAATGAGCACTCCTAGCGCCATGGAACAAACCGGTCACGCAATGCCTCCCGAAGCTTGGTTGAAATGAAGACGGAAAGGGAGGGATTGTAAAGTAAAGAATGTTGCCCACCATCCAGTTCTACAAGAATGAAGTCATCGGCCACCGCCGTCGCTGACCTACAACACGCCCTCAAAGAAGCCCAGGGCAAAGGGCGGGATGAGGCACTCTGGGAAACCTGGCACAACTGTGGCCCTCAGATCGTTTTTCAGGAGAAAATGTTATGAACCCAGTTTCCTGCATCTTCCCATTCTTAGAAAAGCACTAAAACCGTTAAAAACATCTTCTACAAGACGCGTGCTTGACTGCACGTACCCCGTTATCAGGATCACGTATTTGCTGGTCTGCCCCCTTCCCTCTTTGGAATTGTCCTCAGAGCTTTCTGAAACGCTTGGAGTCTCCCCGGTTACAAAAACAGGCTGTAACGCCGAGATTTATAAGTAATATATGTCTGGTCTTTGCCCCCGCTCCCTGGCTGCCAGCTTCCTCCCAAGACCCTTGGAATTTCCTGAGCATCATTTATTATAATATTTGGAGTTTTGTCCTCGGTTCCTTAAACCGCTGAGAGCCATGAAGGTGAAATGGGTGTCTCGTTATTCATACTCACAGCAAGTCCCTTTGCAGCGCTACTGGGTTTCTGTTCATGAGGAAGTTTTGGGAAAAGACCCGAGGAAGGGGGCTGATGTCAGGAGAGCCAACCCTGAGCAGGGGAGTAGAGACGGGCTGGAGGTGGAATCCACAATCAGTGGCCAATGATTTAATCAATTGTTTTCTATAGTGAAGCCTCCGCAGACCCAGGAAGATGGGGTTTGGGCCGCTCCTGGGCCTGTGAACCCGGGGAGATCTGGGGGAGATCCCAGCCCCCTCCCCACACCTCGCCCTCTGCATCCCTCCCATCTGGCTGGGGGCCTTTGCACAAGCTGTCTGCGTGCCCTGGAAATGCTGTCTCCTCTGTGGGGCCTCTCTGACAGCCTCGTTTAAGCCCCCTCCAACCTCTGTTACCCTTCCCCACCCCACGTTTACAAGGGAGTCCAGTGCATCTCACGCTTTTATTTTATTCAGGTGCCCCCATCCTCAGCTGCAGCCCCAAGGCACTTCCAAGCTCATCTTGTCCCTCCCTTGGAGCACTACAGGGATGCCCACTGCTCTCTGAAAGAAGCCCCAGCTCCCCAGTCTCACTTGCAAAGCGCAGCGGGGAAGCTTTCCTCCCAGGAAGGTTCCTGCTCACCACCACCGCCCCCCTCACCTGCCCATGGGGGGGTCCTCCTCCCCTGGGCCACTTCTGGGCCTCTCCAGCACCAACGCGTGGTGGGGCCCCAGGTAGGGATGTCAGATCTAGCAAATGAAAATGTATGTTAAAAAAATAAAAGAATTAGGGGCTTCCCTGGTGGCTCAGTGGTTGAGAGTCCGCCTGTCGATGCAGGGGACACGGGTTCGTGCCCCGGTCCGGGAAGATCCCACATGCCGCGGAGCGGCTCGGCCCGTGAGCCATGGCCGCTGGGCCTGCGCTTCCGGAGCCTGTGCTCCGCAACGGGAGAGACCACGGCAGTGAGAGGCCCACGTAACGCAAAAATAAAAAATAATAAAAATTAAAAAAAAATAAAATAAACGAATTATATCCCTACATGCCTGTTAGGCCCACATCCAAAACACTGACACCAACAAATGCTGGCGAGAATGTGGAGCAACAGAATCCACATTGCTGCTGGTGGGGACGCAAAACGGCTCAGCCACTCTGCGAGACAAGCTTGGTGGATTCTTACAAAACTACACACGCTCTGACCGTAAGATCCAGGCATCACGCTCCTTGGTACTTACCCAAAGGAGCTGGAACCTTACGTCCACGTAAAAACCTGCACCTGGAGGTTTACAGCAGCTGATTCATAATTGCCAAAATGTGGAAGCAACCAAGATGCCCGTCGGTGGGTGAGCGGATACGTTTCTGCGGTACCTCAGACAGTGGAATATTATTCAGTGCTAAAGAGAAAGGAGCTATCAAGCCATGAAAAGACACAGAGGAAAACATAAGTGCATATGACCAAGAGAAAGAAGCCAGTCTGAAAAGGCCACATACTGTATGATCCTAACCACAGGACATTCTGGAAAAGGCAAAACCGTGGAGACAGTCAAATGGCCTATGGTTGCCAGGGGCTGGGAGGAGGGGCGAAAAGGAGCACAGACGGGTTTCAGGCAGTGCAGCCACTCTGCAGGACATACTGTAATGGTGGGCACAGGTCATTACACATCCGTCACAACCTGTAGAATGTGCAACGCCAAGAGTGAACCTTAATGTGAGCTAAGGCCTTCAGCTAATATTAATGTATAGGCATCGGTCCATCAGTTGTAACAACTGTATCACATGAGTGCAAGTGTTAATAATACGGGAGAATGGGGGGCAGGAGAGACAGAGTATAGGGAATCCTTCGTACCTTCTCAGCAATTTTTCTGTACGCCGAAAATCATTCTTAAAAGAGTCTATTAAAAAACAAATAACAAAAAATGTTGTTTATCTGAGCTTCAGATTTAACTGGGCCTCCTCTCCTTTACTTGACAAACTTAGCCGCGTGAAGCCATGAAAAGCAGTGAGGGGAGAGAGGTGATGACACAGGGGAAGAGGAAGAGAGAAGGGCCACACGTGGGCTCCCCAGGCTGGGGGGGTTGAGACCCACCTTACACTCACAGGTCCCAGGCCTTGAGGGGAGGAACCCAGTTGGCAGGTAATCAGAAAAGCACGGGCTGAGTGTTGGGGGCCGGCACCATTGAGACCCCATCCCTGCCCCATCCTCCTCGAGGACCTCAGCTCTCTCAGTCCCACTGATCAGAGCAACGCCCACTGAAATCCAGCGCTGCGCCTCACGCGGGCCCCTCCCATCAGGCCCGCACGGCTCTGAGCTCCGGTCCCGGCCACACCTCTGAGCAGCACCATGACCTTTGGGTTGGAATATGGCTGCTGCATCAAAGCTTTACAGAAAGAAGAAGAAAGCCTCCTGGCCTCCAAGTCCGGGGACCCCCATTTTCCAGCTCCAGCCATCTCCCCACCTCCTTGGGCCCTGCCAAGGTCACCTGTCAGCCTCACGGCGGCGGGGCCCTGGCACAGCAGGCCCTGCAGCTCAGGCCCCCTCCAGCATGGTGTGTCCCCCTGCAAACGAGCCTGGACCCCCTCCATCCCACAAGGGCCGGACATTTCTCTGCCCTCCCCTGGTCCTCCCCAGCAGGCCGTTGTCCCCCCCAGTCACAGCTGACCCCGCCCCAGCTCCCGCTCCCCAATGTCAGTTTCTTCATCCTAGACGAATCCACTTAAGGTCTCCACCACCAAACACTCCAGTCAGGAGGGCGCTCCAGCCCCCTGCCCAGCACCCAGCGCCTCACAGGAGCGTGATGCCTGCCCCTCCTCAGGGTCTTTCTGCTCATGCCTCCTTGCCGTTCCATCCCCACCCTGGAGGCCTAGACCTTCCCCTGCTTCCTGGGGTTCCTTCTCTCCCTGCAGGCTGTGGAATGCCCTCCCTGCCCTGAAGAGCACTTAGGGTGGGGTGCTGTGGGGTGCACAGGGGAACCAGACAGTCTGGTTGGGGGAGGCTAGAAGCAGGGAGCAGAGGGGACCGGGGAAGAGCAGGGCCTGGGGACCGGCACCGGCAGGAGGGGGGCTGCGGCCCTCGCCTCCCCACAGGTCTGCCTGCTGTGTGTGTGTCTGCGGGGATGGGGGGGGCAGTGGGCCCCGGGTTTGGCCCTATGGAGGGGTCCCCCGTGAGGGCTGTGCTGTGGGGAGGCTGGAAGTGGGGTGCCCAGCAGAGGCCTGAAGCAGCCAGCAGCCTCACGGAGGAGGCGTGGCTGGGGCACCTGGTTGGGGGGGTCTCAGGGGACGGGGAGAGGGGCCCAGGGCAGGGCCCAGCTGGGCCGGCCAGAAGGACTGGGATGGGGGCCAGGGAGGGAGGGAGGAGACCACCTCCGCCAGGTGGAGAGAGGGCCCTCCGACACACCCTCCCCTCCCCTCCCCAACTCCCCCAGCCTCCCACCTTGGCCAGCAGCTGGAAGGGTGGAAGGCTCTGGGCGGCATGACCTGCAGTTATCCTGGGCACGGGCGGGTGCGTGGGGGCCATGCGTGGTGGTCCACTGGTGTGCTGGGCCCAGGGTGGAGGGGGGACATGTGGGACTGGGGTGTGCTGCCGGGCATGAGCGGGGCGTGAGGGGTGGGGAGTGGATACTGGGTGTGCGGAGCTTCGGGAGTCAGGTGAGGCTCAGGTGAGCGGGTCGGTGGGGCTGGTGGGGGGGCCGCCAGGTGCGCCCCAGGTGCGTGGGCTGCGCGCGTCCTCCCGGGCGCCAGGAGGCGCTGCGGCGGCGTGGGTCCGGGCCGGGCGCGCCCCTCCTTCCGCCCGCGGCCCCGGAAGCCGGCGATGGCGCGGAATGTGCTGTGAGTGGGGGTCCCGGGGTGCGGGGTCGGGGGCGTGGCCGCGCCCGGGACTTTGCTGCGGGGGCCGGGCCGGGCCGCGGGGACGTGACTCAGAGACCCGCGCGGAACGCGCGGCGTCGAGGCGCCCGTGGGGGCGGGGCGGGGCGGGGCGGGCTTGGGGCGGGGGTGGTCGTTCCGGAGCCGGAGGGGCCCGGGCCGCCCCTTGGGGGTCGGGCCTGACGCTTGGCGCGGGCGGGTGGGAGAGAAGGTTGGCTGGTCTGGGCTCCGCCGACCTCGGGCTTCGGTCCCCCCCGCCCCCCCGGCCGACTGCTCCCCCACCCCCCGCAGCTCCCCAGGGGACCCAGACTGCGCCCCTTGCAGTGCTCGCCGCTGGTCACCAGGGGGAAGGTGTGAGCCTGGGTGGCCGCCCGCCGGCCTGGACCCCCACGAGGGCAGAGCGAGGCTCGGTCCTGGACGAGCAGCCCTGCGCTTCCAGAACCTGCGCCTCCCGCCTCGCCTGCACAGCGGAGGAGGCTGTGCCACAGGGTTCTAATGGGGCAGCTGCCACGTGGGACTGGGTCGCCAGGAGACCCCGGGAGGCGTTACCTAGCGCTCAGCCCAGCAGTCGTTCTAATGCGGGTGCCCCGGCCCGTGCCAGGGTGCCTGAGCCCTGCCCCCTCAGAGTGCCACACCCTGGACCTCGGCTCCTGACCCCCTCACGCTCCCCAGATTTGTGAGGCCCAGAGGCAGCATGAGATTTGGCTTCACTGAGCCCCCTTCCCTGGTGCTGGGTGCTCCCCAAGATCAGGGGCCACGTGCTGTGCTGCAGATTGGTCACCAGGGACCCTAGATGGCATCCTCAGCCCCTGCTCCCACCCTCCACCAAGACCCGTCCCCTGGGCTCCCAGTAGACCCCTGGCCCCGCCTTGCAGCCCCTGTGTACCTTGGGCCCCCTCCTCACCCCAGCCCCGAGGCCCAGTTGGCAGTGTGGCCCTTCTGGCCCACCAGACCCCACCGGGGGCATGGGTCCAGCTGGCAGGGGCAGTTGGGTGGGAGCCGCAGGTGGTAGCTTCCTGCACCTTCTAGATGCCTCTGCTCAGGTGGGGGGTTTTGGGGGTGGGGCAGGCAGGCGGTCAGCTTGTAGCTGGTGATCTGCACACACCATCTCTCCCCAGCCACTTATCTTCTGATCTTCACGCTTGTCAAGGATGAGCTGGTGTTCCCAGCACAGGGGGTGTGGAGGTGGCCCCATCCCTTTCCCCGCCGCGGGGGTGGGGCCAGTGCAGAATAAGCTGGTTCTGACCGATCCCACCTCACCTGAGCTGAAGGGAGCTAGAGGGCGTGCCCTGTGTGGGGCCCACTCCTGGAGGGTGACAGCCATGCGGGGGCCGCGTGCCTTTGGGACCGGCACTTTGAACAAACACATGACTCTGAGCCTGTTTACGGGGTGGGGTGGGCATGTCCTCTGGCCTCTGTTCATGAATCATTCACCGGTCCTTTCCAAAGGCTGACCTTGGGGGTCAACAGGCCACACCGCCCCGGGGCCTGGGGACTGGCTGCCCACGCCGGGTGAGCAAAGGGGGTGGCCTGTGGGTGACTGCCCCCTTGGCTCCCCGGCCCCATGGGCGTGATGACCTGTGGACCCTGCTGGGGTGTCCCGGGAGCCTCGTGTTCTGAGCGTTTGACACGACCCCTCTCCCCCTTGCAGGTACCCTCTGTACCAGCTGGGCAACCCCCAGCTCCGGGTCTTCCGCACCAACTTCTTCATCCAGTTGGTGCGGCCCGGCATGGCCCAGCCCGAGGACACCGTGCAGTTCCGGATCCCCATGGAGTAAGCCCCCCCCTCCCCGACCCCAGAGGAATTCAGGCTGGGGAGTGCCCCGAGGGGCCCACAGCCCTAGAGGTGCCGCCGAACCCCACTCACAAGCAAGGTTCTTCCTGCCGTGAAAATTATGCAGGCAGCTCCACACTGCCCGAGGTCTGGTGTGTGCAGGGCCCGGGGGTGTTGTGCTCCCCGCCGCCCCCTGGGAAGCCTGGCCTGAGACCTGACTTCTCTTCTTGCCTTGGTCCTAGCTGCGCTTTCCAGGAGGCTGGGCTGTGACTCCTGCACCCGCTCACCATGGCTTCCAAAGCCTTCGTCCTCAAATGGGGCCTTCACGGAGGCCCCAGTTGCCGAAGGGACACAGCCTCCCCGTGTCCCATGCTGAAGTCTGAGCGGTTCCGGGGTTGGCTTGAGCTTCCGTGTGAGCTCAAGCTTCCGTGTGAGGCCCATGCAGGGTGAAGAGGCAATGGGACCTAGCCCACCATCCCCTTGACCGTCATTTCTGGGAAGCGCCTGCTGGGAGGGTGCTGCGGGCGGGGCAGCAGCTGCAGAGCGGGCGGCCGGGCGCTGCGGGCAGCTCCTGGCAGCCAGGGGGCACTCGCAGACCGTCCCGTCCCTCCCCTTGAAGCTGGGCCCCCAGGGAGTGTGGCCAGTGGGAGGGAGAAGAGAACTGGGTCCTGGGGGCTGGTCCCCCGTCACCCCCTCACTGCTGCGTCCGGATGCAAGTGTGCTGGGTGGGGACCAGGAGCTGCATCTCCGGAGTCAGCGGGGCCCGGCCTCAGCCCTGGCCTCCCCCGAGCCCGCTCCCACCCGGGGCCTGCGGTCGGCAGCTCAGCCGACTTCCTTTCTTTCTCCTTTGCCCCAGGATGACCAGGGTGGACCTCAGGAGTTACCTCGAGCGCATTTACAATGTGCCCGTGGCTGCTGTGCGGACAAGGGTGCAGCACGGTGGGTGCCCAGGGCGGGGGCTGCCCCCTCTGGTGTGGGCTCCTGCCCGCGTCGCTGGCCTGGCCCCTCGCGGCCACTCTGCCACGTGGTCCTTTGCACATGAGGAAACTGAGGGGGGACCTCAGGGGGGAGGTGGCCTCCCAGCGCTAGAACTTGGGTGGCCCGGCCCTGCCGGCTGCTCAGCGCAGGGCCCCACACTCAACCCACCCACCCGCTCCCCCGCCTGCCCCTGGGTCGGTCAGCAAAGCACTGTTTTATTCCCCTGGGCCTTTCTCGTTCCTTCCTGTTGACCCCTGCCCCCAGCCCCCGGTTGCCCAGTTGTAAATATGGCGGCCCTCCGTCGAGGGGAGGCCAGACAGCAAGAGCCTCTGTGCTGACAGGGCAGAAAGCGTTTCTTGAGTTATTTTAGGCAAGTTTGGGTTCTCGCCGAGCGGAGGTTGGCGGTGGTGGCGCCTGCCTGTGCGAGCCCGGCCTAGTGGCCCAGGGCGTGCCGCCCGCGGCCTGTAGCCCAAGGTGCCTGTGTGTCTGCCTGTTTCTAGAGTGGGTTCCCGGATGAGCGGGACTGAAAGCTTCATGCTGGGAGTGAAGGTCTTTGTCTTCCCCCGCTTCCGACAGGTTCCAACAGGAGGAGGGATTACAGGAACGTCAGGATAAAGAAACCAGATTACAAAGTGGCGCACGTGCAGCTGGTGAGCGCTCGCCCCGACCGCGGCCTGGAGCAGGGGGTGGGCGTGATCGTGGGGCCCCAGGCTGGCACCCAGTTCTAATCCACATGGAGCCCCGGGAGGAGCTGGGGTTCAGAGCACAGCTCGGAGGTGGGAGGGGATGGGTGTCGGGGAACTTCTCGGGGGCCAGCCCTGGGCGTGCAGTGGGCGGGTGTGGGCCCGCTGGGCTTGAGGGTGGGTTCAGACAGAAACCAGGGCTGGCAAGCATCAAAGCAAGGAAGTAGGTAATGCTATGGGGGTGGAGGTTCCTGCTGGGGCCTCAGTGTCAAGCCAGACCACTTGGGGTGTGCTGGGGTCCTGGCTGACCCCCTCTCCTCTGGACTGGACTGCGGGGTGTGGCACACTCCCCCAGGTTCTCTTCGCTGTGTCCCCTGCCTAGCGAGGGGCTCCGGAAAGAGGGTTCAGCACCCCATCTGAGCCTTTGCTGACCGAAGCCCAGAGCTGGCTGGAGGAAGACGCGTTTTCCAAGCCCCTTTTCCGGGCTCTTCCTTTCCAGCCTGAGCTGCCCCAAGACGTACTTTCCCAGATATGCTCTTGACTCAGAATGGACAGCCTTGGCCACCCAGCACCAAGGCCCCGTGGGCTGCAGGCAGGATTCCTCTGCCGGGGCAGGTGACCTTGGACCTGCCCACAGAGTCTGTTAACTGCCCTGCGTTTGAAACCCTGGGCGGCGGGGGAGGGGGTGGGGGTCTTCCAGTTTCTTTAGTTTCCTCGTAAACAGCCTGGGTCGGAGCGGGGAGCCCGCGGGCCCTGTGGCCGCTAGATGGCAGTAGCGCTATTATGAAAACACCCTCTGGCCCCAGGGCCTGTTTCGGGCCTTAGGAGGTAGTTTGTTGAAAGACCACGTTAGCATGGCAGCTTTGCTGAAAAACGGTCACAGTTGCTCTAAACAGGGGCCCCCGTAATTATTTGGCCTAATATTTGCTGTGCATAAAATCAGCCAGTCCAGGCAGGGAGAGTGGCCGTTGGCCTCATAAAGGCGCCTGTGTCCTCTGTGTTCAGTCGGGCCATCTGTCTTTGTCACGGCACGCCGGTCGACACCCCATATGTCGGCATTCGCCACGAGGCCCTTCAGCGAGAGCTATAGTTACAAGTGGCTTTTGAGCCATCCGAGCCCTTGCGTTTCCCGGGCCCCACCTCGCTCTGGAAGCTGAGCTGCGCGGCCTGGGGTCTGGCATCTGCAGCTGCCGCCCGGCCTCCTTTCTTCCCCGGTGAAATCAGGGCAGCACAAGTGGGAGCACAGGGCGTCCCCGCCAGGCACGCTTCCCTCCGTTGCAAAATTAAATTTGTAACGGATCCCCCCACCTCCACCCCGCCCGGCTCCGGCAGATCTGTGCCTGGAAACCGGCCGGGGGGTTGGACACTCGCCCCCTGAAGGGGTCCCCTCTCTGTCCTCCGTCTACGGAGACGTCCTCCCCGTGTGTCCCTTGGGGCCTCGTTTCTGGGCTTCTCATCACCGAGCTGATCGCAGAGCGCACAGAGGTCCATCACAAAGACAAGTGAAATTTCCGGATTTGTTCAGAGTTGGCTGCTTCGGCAAAGCCGGTCCCCCGTAGTGGGGGTCCCGGGTTTCCTCCCACGAGCTGATAACCGTCTCTTTGGCCCAGAGTCGGGGAGCTAGCGAACCTGGGTCACCCCACAGCGAGGAGCCTCGGCCCCCAGGCTGACGCTGACGCCTGCTGGTGACGGAGCGCCTGCTCCCCCGACCCCGCCTGCCCCTCACCATCCCAGGCTGGCGTCTTCGCTTTTCACTGCGACACTTTCCTCCCCTCCTGCTCTTTTCCGCTGATCAGCTTTGGAAGGATGGAGGGTTTTATTTCTGAAAGTACAAGGTGAATTTCTCCAGGAAGGGAACCCCCGGGAGCCGCAGTCGGCCCCCACACCCGGCGCTTGTCTCGGTGAGAAACGAGGAATTTCTCCCGGCGGCGCCCTCTGTTTTTTCCCAAGCTATTGCGGATTGCCATCTTTGTATTTATATCTTAAAATGTCATTTTGGGTTTCCCCCACCTCAGAAAACTAGCAGAATCACCTCGGTATATTAAACATAAATCCCCCATTCTGGGCAATCAGCCCTGCATGTAAACTATTGCCCTTTGGTATTTTAAAGAAGAAGAAAGAAAGTTTTGCAGTGTGTAAGCGAATCCTCCTGCAGGCTGGCTACCGAGCACTCGGTTGCTGCCTTTCATCACTCGGGGCTGCACTCCGCGCCATGTGAACCTCCCGTTCTCAGGGCCGAGGATGTGGGCTGTTTCAGATCACGCTTGGCCGCCTGCCCGAATCCAGATTTCTTTACAAAACAAGGGTCTCCAAGAACCAAGCGCACTTCACTGATTTTACTTATTAAAATTTTCCAGATCCGGTCCTTCTCTGCCCGTCTGGAGGTGGACGGCGCAGCCCTGGGAGTGTTGGCCCGGGTCGCCCCCCCGCCCCCCCATCCTTGGAGCTGCTTTGCGATGTGTAGCGCGTGGAGGTGGCCCCGCACCTCACGTTGTTTGGGGTCCCCTCCTCCCTCCAGCCCACTGACGGGCCAGGCTGGTACCCCGGCCACGTGCTGGGGGTCCGGGCTGGGACTTGGCCGGCACTCACGTGTTCTGAACTTCTAGTGAAAGACGTAAAACCAGTTAATTTGCGAAGCCGGCCTTGATTTATAGAGTGCTCGCATGTACGTTTCTTTGTACGTTACATGCGTTTTATTTGCCAAGCTCTGAGCCGGGAGGAGGGTTCGTCTTTAATGTGGGTAAAGGCCTGTAGGTATTTTGGGTGGAAGACGTTCCAGGGAGGCAGCAGACACTATCTGTGCCTTGTTTCCTCGCCCCTGCCCACAGTATGGCCGGGCGACTCCTGCCGGGAGTGGGTGCTCTGCTGGGCTCCCCCGGATGGGGACACGCTGCCTGAAGAGCTGGCCTCGATGAGGGGCCTTGTCGCAGCAATGGTTTCCACCGCGGAGGGCTGGGGCCCAGCCTGCGTCTGTCCTGCAGGCGACGGGCGGGCGGGTTCCATCTGGCCACGGACCTTCCCACGGGGCTCCTGGCCTGTCCCGCCTGCGCTGCAGGCTGAGCCCGTGTCTTTTCTCCCCAGGCGCACGGACAGACCTTCACGTTCCCAGATCTGTTTCCTGAGAAAAAGAGGGCTGAAGGCAGTTCTGTGACTGAGGACCTGCAGGACCAGGTCCTGGAAGACCAGCGGCGGAGGCAGAGCTGCGACCCCCGGCTCGGGGGCGTCCCTGGCTGGTTCGGCCTGTGACGGGCGGCTGACAGCTCAGCTCAAATAAAAGTGCTGCTTGTGGAGACCGGCCCAGGCCCCCCACCCTGTGCTCTGTGCTCTGGGCCGTGCCCCTAGGCTGAGAGCAGGGGCCCGGCCTCGGGTGTGCCCGCGTGTCTCGTCCTGGTCCCACGGGCCCAAGGCGAGCCAGGCAGGCCCGGAACCCTGTCCAGTTGGGGGGAGACCCACTTCCAGAGCGCCCAGGAAGTCATCCTGAGCTGCTCTGGCTAAGAGCTTGCTTTGGGCGGTGTGTGGGGGAGATCAGAGTGAGTGCTGAGGGCAGGAGTCGGGGTGGCCGCTGGGCGAGAGCCTGTCCGGGCTGGGGGTCCAGGGTGGCCCAGTCCAGTGTGGTCTTGAGCAGGGAGGGTGGGGGATCCAGAGAGGGTGGGGTTTAGGGGACTAGTCCAGAGCAAGGCCGCGTCTGGAAAGATTGCCAGCCAAAGGCTTGCGTGTGGGAAACGGAGCGCCGTCAGGGACGACCAGCACCCGGGGACCCGTGGGGTGGGGTAGAGGTGGCGCTGGTCCCGGGGGGTCTGGGAGCCCGGTTCCCTGCATCTCCGGTTCCTGAGATGCACCTACAGCTTGATTTCTCTCTGAATCACGCTCTGCAGCTAAAAGCCTAACCCTGAGCGCCCCCGGGAGCCAGCGCCCCGCGGCCGCCCCTGGGCAGGGGGGCGGTGAGGCCGCCCCGGGCTGGCTGGGCCCGTCTCTGTGTGTCCGCGGGCCTGGAGGTCTGGGGAGCGAGCAAGAAAGCACCGTGGGTGCCTCGGGGAGTCGGGCCGCGTTGCCCCGGGGGTGGGACACATGCCAGATGCCACGAGGGCTCAGGGGCCACCCTCCTCCGCGGCCTCTCAGCTCCCCGCTCTGGAGCTTGGCTCTCCCCTCCGCGGGGGGCGGGGGGGACAGTGGGGAGCCGGCTTGGCCGGCCCCCTCCACCCCGAGGGACACGGGGGGCGTCACGTGGGCCTTTGAAGCTCCCCTCCGGCTGGAGGGTGAAGGTCCGGGCAAACTCCACCCTTCAGCGTTGATTTAAAGTGATGGGGAAGGTCAGGAAGGAGGCTGGAGAACGGAGTCAATGGTATTTTCCTGAGAGAAATAATTCATGGGGCCCTGAGGACCCCGACTCAAGGCCAGGGGAGGAATCCCATCCTTCATCCGCTGCACTTCCAGAGCTGGCCGCCCGCACGCCCCCGGACGCAGCCCCCAGGCCCTTCCCACACGGCGGCCCTGTGCTGTCCTCGCTGTGCCCTCCGCATCCCCCAGGGCCTGGCATCTGCCGGTCACGGCCACGGAGGCGGGCCGTGACGTCCTGTGTCCTCGGCACCCCCAGGGCTGGTGGATGGAGTGGCCACGGCAGCGCCGAGTGGGGGTGGGACACGGCGTCCGGCACAGAGCCGAGTGTGTGGGGCAGGGGTGGAGTTGCCTTGCAGGGCGCTGAGCAACAGGAAACGGGCCTTCAGCTGGGGGGCTGCTTGCCCCCCCCAGGCACGGAGCCTTGAGAAGGTGCTGTTTGACACCCCTGCCCCTCCCTGGCTGGAGGCTGGAGGCTTGGCGGGGAGACAGCCGGTGCCTCCTCGGGAGGTCTCTCTGCCGCAGGTCGGTGGGCCCCGAGATCGTCTTCTCCCAGCCTCGGTCTCCCCCTTCCTTGCCGGCTGGGAGATGGTGGTCAAGACTTCCGGTCCCAGCATCCTCTTCCCCTCTGCTCCTCCACACGTGGGGACCAGAGGAGGGTCTGCTGGGGGCCCCCTAGGCTGTGTGTCATCCTCCCCACTCATGCCTTTGCTGGACAGCCTCACGTGGGACTGGAAACAGGGAGGGCCCGACCCAGTGGACTTGGGGGCTCCTTTCCCGTGGGGACAGCCCTGCCAGGAGCACCCCGGGCCAGCGCCTGGGGGAAAGTAAAGGGACAAAGGAAGAGGACTAGAGCCCACAACACCGCCCCCTGTGCCCCCCCCCCACTTCTTTACGGCCATTCCTCGCCTTGCGGGGGCTGTGAGACCCCGGTTACAGCAGGCAGAGCCCGCGAGGGGAGGCGCTGGGGGCTGGGCCAGCCGCCTTCTCAGTCCCCTGTGGCTGCCACGGGCCCTGCTTGGAGCCAGCAGGCCTGTGCTGATGAGTTATAGTTGCAGCAGTCCCGGCCTGTGGCCCACGGGACGCATCCCAGACCCCCCAGCAGCTCCAGGTGAGGCCCGGCCGCCAGGGCTGCCAGGATGGAGCGGAAGCCCATCTGGCCGCAGCCCCTCCGCCAGCGTCTGGTTTTCCTCTTCGAGGGCCAGAGTCTCCCCGGGGCCGCATCACGCTGTCATCCCAGCTCCACGTGCATCGTTTAAGTAACCGACTGCAGGTGACCCACCGCCTGGCTGGGCCCCTCGGCCGGGGGTAGGGGGGCCCGCTCACTTCTGCAGCTGGGACCCCCAGTTGAGTCGGGGGCTCCATCCTCTGGCCTCTGGGCGGCCTCAGCAGGGGACCCGGGCCCAGGGACACAGCCGGTCATCTGTGCTGCCCCTCCCCACCCCCCACCCAGGCATTAAAACACAAAGGAAACTAAAGAAATCAGTCCCCTTGAGGGTGACTCTGGAGGGGGTCCCCTCCCACCTCCCGACTTCCATGTAATTCTGAACTCCATTCGTGAATGAACAAATGCATGAGTGTGGTGGACCCCCCCCCCCCACCCCCGTTCAGCACGTCAGCTCGGCCACTCGGGAGAGCCCCGCCTTGTCCGCGGGTTTGAGAGTCGGGCAGGGCCTGGGGCGGGGTCCAGGTGGGCCCCCAGCCACTACTCTCACTGAAGCTGGAGGCTGCGGCTGCCGCCCTGCTTCCTGGCTGTAAAGACGCCCCCGCCGCCCGCTCACAGCACAAAGGGCAGAAGAGCTATAGCTGCTCAAGGGCTGTTCCTTCTGTTCTCAAACAGCTTTATTGGGATATGGTTCACATCCGCCATGGAAAGTGTGACATGGGATGTCTTAGCGTTCAGGCAGGTGTGCACCTATCGCTGTGATCAGTTTGAACACGTTCTCGTGCTACCCACAGGGCAGCCCCGCGCCCCCCACCCCAGCCCCGCCGACACAAGCCTCTGCTTCCGTCCGTCTCTGCGGATCTGCCTGTTCTGCACACTACATGGACGTGGAGCCTGTGCTGGCTTCTGTCACTCAGCATCACGCCCTCGGGCCCGTGCTGCAGCCCGCATCAGGGTTTCCTTCCATGGCGTGTATGGGCCGCGGTCTGTGTATCTGTTTGTCCGCGGATGGCGCTTGGCATGTGTGTTATCATGGCTCGGGGATGTCGGGTGCTTAGCCTGGAATGTTTCACGGGAGGCCGGGGCTGCCTCACCACCGACAAGGGTGTTTATCAGTCTCTGAAAGTCCCCGAAGGCTGTGGAGAGATGGGCCACGTCCGCAAACTCCCCGGCTGCTGGATAGGGCCTGGACGGGGATGTCAAACAGCCTGCCCCCTTGGGGCCCTGGGAGCTCCACTGGGGTCAGGGTTGGGGTCAGGGGCTGGCACGGGGAGGGGGTTTCCAGACAGCCCCAGGACCCCCACCCCTGTGCCTCTCTCCTTCCCTAAATGCCGCACCTCGGGTCCAAAAGATACTCGGCTCCGGCCCTCGGAGACCCTGCTTTCCCCGGGCACGGGGGATGGCACACCCGTGCACTGGTCCCCAAGTCGCCCTGCGTGTGGGTGCCTGTCCCATCCTCGTAACCGACACTGAGTCCCGTCAGGACAAAGGTTTCCACCTCCTCTCAGAGCTGAGCTGGCTCTCTCTGCATGTCCCACCGTGCGCAGGGGCACCCCACCCCAGGGAAACCCCTCTATTTCTGCCAGCGCCCCACACCTGCCTCCCCGGCCTGGCCCCCAGGCGCTTGGCTTCTTGGGAGAAAGGGAAAGATGCCCCGGAGACCTGGGTCTCCTTCCCAGGTTCCCATCCGCCCTGCCTGGAGGGAGCTGCACCCCACACGGCTTGGCCCAGACACCGCAAGATGGACGCAGGGACACCCGGGCCGCCGGCCTGGGAAGCAGCGGCCAGGCCGGCTCCCCACGCGGCCCGCCAGGCCGACCTGCTCAGCATCTGTGTCGCTCCTTCCTGACTGAGACCACCCCCAGCACCAGTCCCGCAGATCACTCCGTTACCCCTCTGTAAGTAGGGCCTCGCCTAGTCCAAATAATCACCACGCTTCGTGCTGCTCCTACATCTGGCTTTGATTGGCCCCCACCTCCTCGGGTGGGCCTGGACCCCTGACGCTGTGACGGAGGGAAGGCAGCCCAGCCCGCTTTCCTCCCTGCGCGAGGTCGGCCGGGCCTGGAGGACCCCGGTTCTGTCCCTGCACGGCTGCACTCCGGCCTGGGCCTGGCTCCGCCGGGCGCATCCTTGGTTCTGCCTTAGCAGGGTTGGGGTCCCGGGGCTCCCCCGTGGCTGGATGCTCCTCTCCCTGCAGCTCCCGTGGCCTCTGTAGGGGTCCCGGCAGACACACGGCGTGCAATTCACCTTGCCAGCGGTCCTCTCCTTCCCGTGTGGGCGCGCCCGTCTCCATGCGGGAGCCCTCTGGGCACCCCTGAGAGTGTCTCCGAGGAGAGTCCTGGTTTGGGGCACCCAGCAGCCCAGTATGCAGGCAGAGGTCAGCCCCTCTTTCTTCTGACCCGCTCCCCTGGGTGACCTGCCCCTTTAATCCTCCCAGCCAGAGTCCCAGGTGGCCGCTCCCCTTCCCCTGGCCCTCCGTCCTGATGCCAGGTCCAGACCAGGCCCTCCCGGGTGATGGAGGCAGGACCGCACACGCTCTGCCGTACGGGGATGCTGCTGTTTGGGTGAATGTGACGGTGCCCGAGTGTCCTCTCATCAGCACCTGCGGCGTCTGGGCTTTGCGCCTCCCGCCGTCCACCTTGCCGTCCCTCCTCCAGCCCCGTGACATTCCGTATGGCCGTTGGATCCACCAGCCACAGACGCCGGGCGACAAGCGTCTGGGCAGTGGGCACAGGGCAGCAGAACGGCACCTGCCTGCGGGAGCGTGCCCGCTGACTGCCCAGAGGGGAAGACTGAAACACTCCGGAGGGACCTCAGAAGACCACCGCGGGGGCGGGGCCTCGTGACCCTCGGCTCGGGAGGTGTCCCCAGAAGCCTTCGTGCAGGCCCCAGGTAGGGGTGCCCCGTCCCTGCGGACAGCACAGGGCGCTGACCTCATCAGGCCTTCCCTTCAGGCCGTGCTGGAACTCCGACGGCCCTGGACAGCTGATGCTCCTGACAGGTTCTCCCTGGGACTTCACCGGGGGCCAGGGCCCTAAATAATTTTTACAAAACCCATGTCAGCCCCAAACTGTGTGATATCTGATTTGTAGCCCTAACAAAACCCCATGCCTGCTGCCAGGGGGGGTGCGGTGTGAGCCTGGTGGTGCAGAGGCCCTGGGTCCCGCTGGTGCGTGTGCACACGTGTGTGAGCGAGTGAGGGGGGCCCTGGGGGGCCTGGGCTCCTGCAGCTCCGGGGCTCCACTGAGCCACCACAGTGACGTCCTCGGCCGGACAGGACAGAGGGGTTGGCAGAGGTGGCAGCCGCTCCCTGCTGGACCACCTTGGGGAGGGACCTGGAGGCTGGGGCACCGGGCGGTGCTGACCAACCGGCATGACTGCAGAGCAGGAGGCCAGCTGCCTGGAGAGAGACGCATCTGGCCACCCGCACACACTCAGCCCAGCCACTCTGGCCCTCCAAGGCCCTTCTGCAGTGTCTGAGGCCAGAGCACAAGGAACAGGAGGCTGTGGGGACCTCAGATGTGAGGGGCCCGTCTGAGGACTTCAGGGGACACAGGCATTCCCCTCCTGGATCCTAGTGGCCAGCAGACGAGGGCTGCCACGCGGGCAGGGGCCTGGGCGGGGCCGTGAGGGCCAGGCGTCCCGCCCTTCCCTCCCAGCTGCTGGCCTTGCCTCCAGGAGGCCCTCAGCTGCAGCCTCGACCTTCTTGTCTAAAATGTGGACGTGATCGTGTCGGCCAGTGGGGAGACAGGGCCAGGCTGGAGGAAGGTGCCCAAGGGCTGCTCCCAGGACCCTGTCCCCCTGATGCCCGGTCCCCTTCTCCACCCAAGTGTGCGTGCTGGCTTCATGCAGAGCCTGGAGCCCCCTGCCCAGCCCAGGTCTCTGTCTCCGTGGCTGCCCGTCACCACACCTGGCCACCCGTGCATCCTGCCACGTCCCGTGTCCTGTCAGGTGTGGCGGCCAGGTTGGGGGTGAGCTCCCGCACGAGGCCACGGTGTGGCAGGGCAGGCTCGGCAGAAGCTCCAGCCAAGCGGCCGTGCTGCGGAAGGGTTCGTGCGGCGTCCAGGCTAGAGGCGGGGGGGGGGGGGGGCCTAGAAGCGGGCGCCTCACCGCTGCCCAGCGTGGCGGCCCCACACCCACACCAGGCTACGTCCTTGGAACTGCCATCAGGCCTGCTGGTCTAGGACGGAAACCCCCAGCCCACGCGGCCCCCCAGCCGCCTGCCCCTCCGGAGCAAGTCCGGGGTCCCTCTACTCCTCCAGACCCCGGGCCATCTCACCCTCTTAAAGAGTGTCCCCGGGAGCGCCCCCAGCCCCACGCGCTGTCTCTCGCGGGCCCCTTGCCTGCTTCCTCTGTGGCTTGGGGGTGCCGCCGGGGCCCCTGCCTGGTCTCAGGGGCTCGACCAGGTGCGGGCTTTGTGCTCTTGCTGGTTCTCTGTCCATTTAAGACAGGAAGGCCCTCCGTCCCCGGGTCCCTTCCTGCTGCGTCCCTCGACCCCGAGTGTGTTCCTCAGATCTGGGCTCGTGAACTCCAGCCTCCCACTGCTCTGTCGGGTGGCCCATGCGGCCATGAGGGGCTTCAGGAAAGGCCCCCGACGCTCACCTCCCGGGGGGCGGGAGTGGCCGAGTGTGTTGGGCGTGACGCACCCAGAGCTCCAGCCCTGAGATTCTGGTCTCCTGTCCCCAGAGCCCAGAGCCCACGACCAGGGAAACCCCTCCTGGATCCTGGGACCACCTGGTGTGTGACCACACTGGGCTTGTCCTGTGTCCTCGAGAAAAGGCAGCCCAAGTTGCAGAAGCTGCCTCCTAAAAATAAAACTCAGGCGCGAGGCCCTGTGGGGCCGGTCCCGAAGGAGGCCAGTGAGATTAGGGCCAGCTGCTGCACCCGCCCCTGGCCTGTCCTCACCTCCCAGAGCATCCCCTGCTTCCCTGTCCCCTGGCCTCACCCTGGCTAAATCCGCCTTGGCCCCTTGGCTGGTACAAAACAGGAAAACTGTGTTCTGAGCCTCCTTTGGGGCTTAGGGGGTAAGGGGAGCCGGCAGCTGCCCGGGGAGAGTGATGCGCGAGGCCCTTTATCTGAAAATATCGTGTTGCCCGCCTGGATGCCGGGGCCCTGGGTGCCAGCCCTCCCGCCTCCTGCTACAACTGAAATAGCTTCGGGAGGTGGGCGCAGCTGTCCACATCAGTCAAGATGACCCCGGCCAGAATGGCGGGTCCCAGCCTGCACGAGCTCAGGCTTTTCCAGGGGCTGCTGGCCTGTGGTCCCCGGACCCCAGGGCCAGGGCGCTGCAAGCCGCCCCCCCCGCACCGAGAGGCCCCTAGGAGAGGAACGGAAAGTGGCCACACTGGCCATTCCAAAGCCCTTGCTGTGGCCTTGGCCTTGGTTCCTAACGTCGGCCTAGCTCCTCCTGGACTCTCCTCCCCACCCAGGAACCCTATGCCGCCTGGGGTGCTGGGTGCGTGTCCTCGGCAGAGCAGGGAGACGGACTGAGGGAGCGGCTGGGGGACCCGCAGAGCAACCTCGGAGTGCGAGGGTGCGGTGCGGGACGCGGGACGGGAAGAGTCACCAAGGGTCTGTTTGCAGGGACAGAAAGGCAGGGAACCAGGAAGCTCCCTGCAGCAGGAAGCTGGGACCTGAGAGCCACGAGGAAGAGGCTCCAGACGGGCAGGGTGGACGCGGCCGGAAGGCTCCGGGCCGGGCGGTGACCCCGGGGTGGGAGGGTGAGCAGGCGCCGGCCGGGCGCGCTTGGCCTGGCATGCTGGGCCACATGCTTGCCCAAGGGGCTCATGGAACATTCTTGCAGGGGGCCGGAGCCAGGGCCCGATGTGTGTGCGTCCCAAGAGTGGGGGGCGCCGGGCGCTATAACGGGCGGCACACGGCGCACTTAGTCACCTCCGAGGCATGGCTCCCCGGCCTCGCCCCGTGTCATTGCCATGGCAACGCTGGGAGGGGCCCACAAACAGCCCCAAACAGAGTGGCCCCCTGACTCCTGGTCGTCCCCTCGAGGGGGTGGGACACTCGGAGAGACACTGCCAAGTTTGGGAGAAGAAGCTTGCAGGCTGGCCTCGCTCCAGCCCTTCCCTGGGACGTGTGCGCCCCTGTCCCATCCCTGTCCCACCCGGCCTGGAGCCAGGACACCACGCGGGGGCCTGTGCAGCGGGGGTGGGGAGCTGGGGCGAGATGGCCAGGCCCCTGGGTTCAGGGTACCCCAGAACATTGGGGTTTGTCAAGAGAAGGACTTGGACTGCTTGAAATACACGTTCGGGGGGCTCTCGGGGCGCTGGCTCACAGACAAACCCCCTCCCAGCTCATCTGCCTCTCCCTCCGTTAAACGGGGACAGTGACCCCACCGCAGCTACCCCTGCCCCTCAGGCTGTCAGGCTCCCCGACCATCCAGAGCAGGGTGGGTGGGGCAGGGTGGGGTGGGGCGGGGGTGGGGGGGTGGGGAGGTCACCAGGACAGAGCCCCAGGGTGGCCGCCTGACGGGGGCAGTAGTGTCACATGGTGAGAGGGCGGTCAGTGGCACCCTGCAGCCCCGGGGGGCCCTGCCCCCAAGAGAGGCACCTTCCCACAACCCCTTCCCCAGGAATGCAACCCCAGAACCGGGGTCTGGCACCCGTGCACCCGAGGGGCACCCACCCACTTTCTGGGGTGCCTGCCCGGCCCGAGCAGTGACCCAGCAGTAGAGGCCTCGGCACAGGCATTAGCCAAAGGCTGAGGGGGAACTTTGTTCCAGGTGGGGTCCGCTGGGGACCCCCTAAAGAAGTTTTGTCTGCAAACCGGGGCAAGCGCTAACGGTCTGGGGGCCTTCGTGCATCTTCCAGCCCTCCCCGACCGGGCTGACACCTGGGCCGACCAGGGCGGTCCAGAGCTCCCAGCACACACACCCAGGCTCACCCCTGGCAGCCGAGAGATGGGGTGGACCCAGCGCCAGGGCCTTGGGTGGGAGACAGTGTCCCCCACGGACCTGATCTAGAAGCACAAATGTGCATGCGTCGTGTCCCCCAAGGGTGGCGCCGTCAGCCAGGAGGGAGCGGGACCCTGCTCGGAAAGGTCGTGTGCGGTGACGGCCGGCCAAGCTGTCCTTCCTGGCTCAGCTGTCGGCAACCTGAACCCTCCACGCTGGCCAGGAGGCTCGGGGCCTAAATTAGGGTCTGCGGGATAGGCCGTGGCATCACGGGGACGTCCAAGCCACCGTTGCAGCAGAAACGTCCCGTTCCAACCCCGGAGAGGCCCATCCACCCAGAAGGGCGGCCGGCAGCAAACATTTCCGGGAAAACTCAAGCGAGCCCACCGCGTGCACACCCGGCCTGTGAGGGCCCGCTCTCAGCCCCCTCCCCAGCCCAGGCAGGGCCCCAGCCCCCGTCTTCCGGCCCGGCGTGCCCCCGTCTTCCGGCCCGGCGCCTGTTCTCTGGGTTAAGGATCGGGTTCAGCCCTCCGCACAGGGCTGCGTCTTATCTCTGGGAAAGAGATTATGGCGTTTCTGACATTAAATTCTCATGCTGACGTTTTCAGCATGTAGCTTGAGAAGGAGTTTTCCCCGAACAACACCTGGAAGGGAGGACAAGAAGGTTGCTGGGGCTGCTTACACAAGACTTTGAACCGGGGGTGGGAGGGAGTCGCCATCCATCAAGCCCCCTCCCACGCCGCGGCCAACGCCGCCCCCTCCCCGGACAACGTGAGTTATGCATCCCAGTCACGCAAGCCTCCCCGCTGCGGCTCGGCTCCAGCCAGACCCCCTCCAGCCGCCCAGGTGCTTCCAGCTGCCCGGGCCCTGGCCCCGTGGCGGGTGCCGAGGGTGGCGTGGGGTCACGCTGCTTTTAGCGGTCCGTCACACATTGTTCTCTTTCTGTGCCTGCCCCAGGCAGCCCTGCTCACGTCCGCGGGGGCACGGGCGGCCAGCTGGCCTGGACCCTGCCCCCGGGAGAGGTGGGCCGACCGAGCCGCGGTGGTCCTGGGGTCCCGGCTGCGTTATCGTCTGCGGGAAGTGGTCATCGACAGGGCCTGTCCACTTGTGTTTTCGGGTGATCGAAGGGCCCGCTTGCAGAGTCTACTCTCAAGCCCGTCTTTTGGGTCATTTTGATTTGGGGATTTCCAAACGTTGGGGCTACAGGAGGTCACCCCACTGACCCCGGCTGCCTCATTATGTCACAGCCAGATCGCTGTGACACCTGATGGAGTCCAGAAGGCCCCGGGAGGGCGGCGGGCCGGCGGTGGGGGCGGGGGGCTCCGCTCACCCAGTCCCACCCGTACCCTGGGCGGCACTGCCCCCCACCCCCTTCCCAGCCTCCCCGGCCGGCCAGCCGGGCCCCCCACACCCTGAATCCCGCCGGGCTCCCCGTGCAGCTGCCTCTGCTCCTAAACTGCGGCCAGGCCCACATGCCCTCACCCGCACGGGCCTGGCTCCACGCCGGATACGGCCGCTGCTCCTGTCCCCCCCTCCACAGTGGCCTCTCCCCGCCTTACTGCCCACTGCCCGGGGCGGTGAGGGGCGGCCCCAGGTCCCACCCTCCCACCCGGCGCCCTCCACCTTCCAGCCCCGCCGAGCCCCACGTGCCCCCCCACCTGGCACGATGGAGCGGCTCCTGACCCCACCCAGCCCTGGCCCAGCTGCCCTGTGTCCTCCATCCTCCTCCTCCGCAGCCGGGGTCCCTCTTGGGCCCTCCCTCCTGCTTCCCATCTCATCTTCCTCGGGGAATGGAATTACAAGGCTTAATGCGAGACCCCCTTCCGTCTTGAGACCTCCCGGGGGCCCCGAATGAGGCCAGCACGCAAAAGAAATCACCCTGAGGTCCAGTTCTCAGTCCCACACCAAATTTCGAAATCTTCCAGCCTGCCTCTGGCCCCAGGGTGTTCCCCTCTTTCTCCCTCGGGGTCCCCAGCCGATCCCCGTGCCCACCTGGCGGCCCGGCCCTGTGGCTCTGGGTCCTTCTTCTTCAGCCCAGGCCCCAGCGCTGCCCACTCACACCCTCTGTGACCTGCGGAGAGCAACCACCGGGGCACACCCGGGTCCTCCACGTGCCCACCAGGCCTCTTCCTTCCGGAAGACCCTTGGGGTTTGCCTCTGGGCTGCTCTCCGAGACCCCTCCCTGCAGCCTCGGGCCAAGGACTGCCCTGCAGCCCCTGTCTTCCGGGAGCAGGCGGCAGCTAGTCAGCCCTGAGGTCAAGCCTCCTCCATCAGGAGGGGCCCCGTGGGAACTGGGGACAGGAGACAGGCAGACGGGGCGGGGGTACATCGTGGGAAGGTGCCCTCGGGGGCCGGCAGGGCCGCGGCTCCATCCGCTTCCTCCCCCACCCCTCTACTCCCAGGGGAAAGGTGCACGTCCAGGGTCTCAGAGGAGGCACGGCGGGGGTGGGGGCAGGAGTGAGGGACCCGCCTGGGCGCATCGGACGCAGGGTGGGCGTTTAACCCTCTCCCTGGTGACGCCGATAGCCCGGCCTGGAGTGACCAGGCAAAGCCCGTCCCTGGGCACAGAGCTGGCAGATCTGGTGGCTCCGGTGCCCTGGAAACGGGAGATGGGGCAGCAGTGCCCGAGGCTGGGCAGCCACCTCCTTCCTGTCCCCTCTGAGCCTGGCCCGTGGGCTCAGCAGATCAGCACTTTCTGCAAACCCCACACACACAGCAAACAGAGCCTGGCCAGGCAGTCAGTGGCACGCCTCTGGAGGGCCGGCCGGCCAGGCCCCGCTGCCAGCCAGGGGTTCGGCCATCTTCCCCGCCACACTACCCGCCATGACGTCTCCCTTCTTCTCGGGCTTTCTCGTCTCTCCTCACCTTTCCTGGCCACCCCGAGACCCTCTCCAGTGCCCACGGGGGAGCAAAGTGGCCAGGGCACCCTCTTCCCTGCCGCCCCCTGCTCCACAGCTGGCCGTGCTCCCTTTTTCTGCTGCAGAGAGAAGGGGGCGAGGCCCCGGCGGAGGGCATCCCAGACCCGCCTGGAGCATGGCGGGCGACCGTGGCCCCAGGGAGCTGGATCCGGACGACCGGCCGGTGCGTCTCTTGGGATGGGAAGCCCCATTTGCGTAAGGCCTCGGCCAGCTCGGCCTGGGGACGGGGTTGCTTCTGGGTCCCTTGTCCCCCCGCATTTCCGTGGGCCCCACGTCCAGCCCCACCAGCGTTCTCTGAGGCTTGGTGAGGCTCCAGGGTGGCCCGAGGGCCACAGTGGGGACCCCAGTGTCACACGGTAAGGCGAGCGGCAGTGAGCATTCATCCCGCGCTGTAACGTGGTGGCCTCCAGGCCAAGCTCGCACGGTCCCCGCAGCCGCCAGCGCTTGGCCACTCCACCTCAGACCAAGACGCTCAGGTCCCGACAGGTGACCACTTGCTGCCCAGGCCAGACACGGCCCTGCCAGGCGGGGCCTCCCTCAGGCCCAGGTGAGGCTCCAGCCATTCCCACAGAGACACCCCGGCCCCCGTCCCGGGCCCACCCACCCACCTGCACGTCTTCCCTGGGAGTCAGTCAGCAACACCCATCCCCAGGCCACCATCTCCACGGCCCAAAGGCCCTCCGCACCCGGTCTCACCGGGTCACACTCTCGCTGCCGGCAGAGATGGACCAGGAAAGAAGTAGAAGTTTCCAGGGGGCTGCTGGGAGGAGCCGGGAGAGATGATAGACCAGGAAAGAGGTAGAAGTTTCCAGGAGGTTTGCTGGGAGGATGGGTCAGAGCTTGCACGGCATGTGACAGAGAACTTGGGAAGGATGGAGGGTCTTCAGTGGGGACAAGTGGACATTTAGAAAAAGAGAGGGTTTGGAGAAGGCAAGGAGGATGGACAGGTTGGGGCCTTGGGGACGGGGCCGAAACACGAGCTTGGAAGATGGAAAGGGTGGTGGGGCGGGGTGGGGGATGGAGCCCCCGGGGCTGGAGGGAAGAGCGTCCTGGTGGCCACTCTTGGGGCAGAGGAGAGAGCCGAGGAAGCGGGCAGCGGGTGGACAGGGAGTGCGCAGCGTCCACCCACAAGAAGAGCGGCGGCTTCCCTTCTTGCTGAGGAAGGAAGACGGGCGCCATTTTGTGTGGCCATGCTTTGCCCTTGGACGCCCTCGTCCACCCCGTGGGCAGCAGGAGTCCCCTCCAGCGGCAAGCACAAACTAGAAGAGATGTGTCTGACCTCGGAGGTTGTCGGTGGGGAGGGGGTACGGAGGGGCTGGGGGTCCTGGGCCACATTCTGCCCTCACGGCAGCCCCACAGGAGCCTGGGGCACCTTTGGGTGACGTGGGGAGCAGGGAGGGCGGAGGGGCTCTGGAGAGACGGTGGTCTCCAGAGCCACCAGAGCAGCCCCTCACCAGGTTGAGGGTAGGGCGCTGGGGACTGGGGTCCAGAGGTGGGTGCCCCCCCACCCCACCCGGACGAAGGGGCCCTCATCCCACGGGGCCAAGTGGAGTTGAGTAACTCAATCAGAAGAGATTGGAGGGAACTTCTAGAGACCCAGAGCTGTTTCCTCATCCCTGCTCCTTTCTTAGGACCCTCCACTGGACCGGGATGGCGCCCAGCGCTCCCCTCAGGGCCAGCTGGGCCCGTCCCCCAGCAGCTCACTGTGGACCCCAGTGCGATGGGCCACGGGTCCCTTCTCCTCTCTGGGCTTCTGTTCTCTTGCCAGATGGGATAAGAGCCCCATCACCCCATCTCCATGGCGCTGGGACTGGAGGGAGTGGGGAGAAAGCCCCCCAAAATGCAAGGCATTGTGGAGTTAAGGGCCCAAGTTGGGGAGGGCAGGATGAAGGTGGAGGGTGAGGACGAGACTCCTGGTGCCTTTGCGGGAGCGGGTGTGAGCGTGCCTAACAGAGGGCACCCCTCTGGGATTAGGGCGCCTCTGCAGGGGCCTGCCCCCTACCTCCTGGGAAGCCAGGATGGGAGGAAATAGGCTGAGATTATATGGGATTGGGGATACTTCTTGATTCGGGGTGGGGGTGAGCTCCTCCCTGGGGCCACGGCTGGACACTTGGGTGCCAGGGTCCCGGCTGGGGGGCTGGCGGAAGGGGCAGCCATCTCCAGGTGGGACTCTGGGTAACCTGCAGCCCTCAGAGAGGGAGATTCACCAAAGGGAATCTCCTTCGGTGAAGGGTCGCCCAGGGGAGGCATCACCCCCTCCAGGGCAGGCACCCCAGCCAGCCCCTGGTCGCATCCTTAGAGCCCACAGAGGGCCCTCACCTGGCCCTCCTGTGCCGGGCTGGACGCCAAGGCTCTTCAAGGACTAGCTCCAGCCTGGATGTCTGGGAACTGACCTGTCCCAAGCTGGATGGCCGAGATGCGGTAGTGGCCATGCTGGGCTCCGGCCCAGGTGGTCTCCAGGTTGGTGCTGGGGGCTGGGGGCAGAGGGCTGCTTTTCATGGTTTGGCCCAGGGGACGGCAAAGATGTCCTCTGTGCTGGCCTGTGCGCTTCCTTCACTCCCGGACATGGCTGCATGCTGGTCTCCATCACGGGTCCATCCTTGACCATCTCACCAAGACTCGGGGACCCACAGCGGCTGCTCCCCCACTGGCAGGCTGGGGAATGACCCATGATGCAGGGCGCACGCCAGGGTGGCCAGGGATTGGTCACTGCCTGAATGTCCCCGGACGGATGCCCATGTGCCCTCGGGCGGCTTTCCCCTCGGACAGGCTGTCCAGGCCGGGAAACCTTAAGCCAAAGGGATTAAGAAGAAAGGACAGAATCGGCCGTTCCTTTGGCTGTGCTCGTTTGAGCCTCATTTAGTGTATATTGCTCAGTGGGTAAAAACACATACGTGAGGATGCCAAGAACCCAGACGCGCTCCCATCTCTCGGTCAGCCTGTGCGGAGGCCGCCCCGCCCCCGCCCCGCCCCGCCCCGCCCCGCCTGCTGGCCTTCCCGGCGCCATCTTGCACACTCCTGCGGTCAGCCAGGAGGGCTCCGGGATGAAGGGATGGGGATGCGTGGGGGACCCTCAGCGGGGGCGCCGGAGCCAGCCCCTAGGGCCCCGATCAGCCGCCGTTCCCCGCCCCCAGCCCTGAGCGTCCTCCCTGGAGTCTCTGCTCCACGTGGGGCAGGAGCTGCAAGCCTCGCCCTGGGCCCCGTGCTGGGGGCCCCTCCCCAGACCCCGACCCCTTCCCACCCAGGACGCAGGTGCCTCCTGTCAGCTGGAATGCACCTCGAGGTGGGGTCTGGGCAGCCGGAGCTCCTGCGGCTGCAGAGCTGGGGTCGCAGGCTGCCCGGCTGGCGGCCCCAGGGGCCCCTCGGCATACTCCTGGCTCCGCCACCTGCTAGAGGCTTCCTGGGGTGTGGGGAGGTGGGTGAGAGTAAGGAGGGTCCTTCTCAGGGTGAGCCTGGTGGGAAAGGCACCGGGACCCCTACCACCTGTCAGAAATGGGGCACGGATGGTGGTCTTAACTGCGAATACTCCAGGTCCCTTTTGGGGAGGGCGGAGGGACCCCAGGGGATGGACCACAATCTGACCCCCATCCCTCCCAAATCCCCTCCCTCCACCCCCATCCTGGTCTCTTCCCTGCTGGGCCTGGCCTCCCACAGACGTCCCTTCCAGGCTCTGGGGTGGGCCTCATTCAGTTCCACTCTGTGGTGAAGCCCCCAGAGTGCTGGCTTGGAGGGGTGGGGGGCGGGCGCAGGCCGTCCTCCCCCCGCCCCCCGCCCCCCCCCCGACCCGACCACTTAAGAGTAATGAGGTCCAGGTGGCCGCACGCGAGCCTGGATCCTCGTTGGCTGCAGGGCCCACACCTCCCGCCCGGGAGCAGCTAATGACAGCCAGAGGCTGGAAGGTGAGACACCCCCTTGGCTGTCAGGGCTGTGCGGTTGACCCTCCAGCAGGCAGGTGGGCGGCAGGGCCCCAGACTCGTCCAGCGATGGGTCGCGCGGCTGCTGCCTTGGGACGACGCAGGGCCCTCCGCCATGTCCCCGTCTGTCCACCCGGGGCCCTGCTGCCACGACCCAGCCCTGGGACTTGGGGATACCAGTCGACATTTCTGTGTCTCAGGCAGCCCCTGAGGAGGTGACACAGAGCGGCCTCCCTGTCCGTCTGCCTCCAGGGGTTAGGCCCAAGGAGGCTGGGTGGGCCAAGGGGCTTCCGCTTGGGCAGATGAAGAGCCCAGAGAGGTGGTGATGCCGCACAGCAACGGGAAGGTGCTTGACGCTGCTGCTCTGTTCCCCGACACATGGGCCCGACGGTGGTTTCTATGTCACATGTATTTACCCAATAAAGCAAAGACCGCTCAAGGGGCTGTAAAACCGATGAGCTGAGGACTGTCTGAAGTCGGAGGCCCTCTCCCCGTGGGCAGCGTCCCAGGGCAGCAAGATGGCGTCCTGCTGGCCTGGCCTGGGGCCCACACACCTGCTGCCCACCCCCATCTCCCGTCCCCACCAGGAGAATGTTTCCTCTCCCCCCCACCTGTGCAGGGTTCCCTCGCCTCGGGCCAGGCCACCCGTGGCCGCTAGTGAATGAGACGTGGGGACGTGAGTGTGGGAAGGCACACGGGCTCCGGGCGCCGTCAGCACTTCCCCTGGGAATTCATCCTCCAGGAAAGCGGCCGGGCCTGCAGGCTGTATGCAGAAGGAGGCGGGGCGGGGGGAGCAAAAAAGGTCAGAAAGGCAGCAGGAGAGGGCCCCCCACGCACAGGGCCCCAGGGAGAGGGGTCAGACAGGATGTGTGTTTTCAGGTGGCCGGGCCCAGGCAGCAGTCAGGCACGGTGGGCACCAGGCCACGCTGTCTTGGGGTCCCGTCTAGTGGGCAGGAGACAGAATTCTAATTTTTATTACGGGAAGGAGGGGAAAACGGCTGCTGAAGGGGGTCCAGTCGGAGCTGCGAGGAGGAGGGGGCTGGAGCTGAGCGAGGGCAGGCCGGCCAGCCTGGGGGAGGCCCAGGGTCAAGGCCCACAGAGGGCCCGCTGGCTGCGGACCGAGACCTGAGCGCTGGTGCAGCCCACCCCGGGCCGCCATCCAGGGAAAAAGTGCTGGTCTTGCAACTTTGGACCGATCGAGACCGTTGTGCAACTTTGGACTGACTGAGACCAGAGTGGCCTGGGAAACGTGCAAGCTGAGGCCCGGGGTCTACGGTCGGGTCCACCTCGCTCCCCAGTGGCAGAGAAAAAGCCCCCCGTCGTCAGCAGAGAACCCGCCTCTGGCTGCAGGGCCAGGCACCCCGCGGCCGCGCCGGCTACCACTGCCAGGCTTCCAGCTGTGCCTACGAGGTTCTGTCCTCGGGGCTCCTGGACCCCTTGAGGTGGGCTTGGGGGTCAGAGCCCCCAGCAGCGCCTGCCCTGTGCACACCTGGCCGGCGCTGCCCCCACCTCTCTCCTGGCCCAGCCCACACTCTATCCCCTTCCAGGAGGGAGCCTTGCCCCGTGGGAGGCCCTCCTCCATGGTCATCCGGGGTCCCGTCTATGGAGCCCACCTGCAGGCTGTGTTGGGGGGTTAGTTGGCCCGTCCTATGTCCCATGAGCGGGCGTCAGGGCTGGTCCCTGCGCTCTGAGCCAGGTGACTCGGCCCAGGCAGATGGACATTCCTGGCAGAGCCTGTGGCCAGCAGGACACAGTGGTCCCTGTTGGAGCTCCATCTGCCTTCCTCCAGGGCCACTCGGAGGCCAGAAATCCTGAGAGGGAGCGGAACGGGGCTGCCGGCAGGAGGGGTCTGGGTAGCATTTGCTCACAGCTTTCCCATGACGCCCCTGTAATCTGGGCTCTTCTCCTTGGCACCCCTGCACCTCACAGCTGCCGGGCCCAGCCAGCTGCTCCCTCCCCCACCCCCCGCCCGGCCCAAGACAGAGCAAGTGTCCGGGCATCACAGCCTTTTCCCATGGCGGGGATGGGGTGAGGGGGGCGAGGAATTTGAGGAGGAAACAGCAGTGGCCCGAGAATTTGGAAAATGCATCCAACTGCTCGGAGCACTGGGAAGATGCCGGCGGGAATTAGCAGGAGGGGAGGGTGGACACACAGTCCTGGGTGGCCACGACGGACGGGGCAGCCGGGGGCTCCGTCAGGAGAAGGGAACCCTGCCCGTGCGGGAGAGCCGGGGGCAGCAGCTGTTCCCATCCGTCAGCCTGCCCCCTCCTTCCAGCATCTCATCGAAGACCTGCGACCCCACGCTGGTGGGGCACGGGATCGCAGCCCTAGCTGTACCCACAGCCTGCACCGTCTGGCCCGAGCCAGACGATGGGGGTTCAGGGCATGGGGGCCTCAGAAGCCAGGGCTGGGCCCCGCTGGCCGCCTCTGCCACCGGCTTCCTCCTCCCTCTTGCCCTCCAGTTTGGGCCCTCAGTGGGCGCCCCTCGGGGAAGGGGGGCCGAGGCCGCTGTCTGGTGGGTCTGGCCCCTGGGAACCCTCCGGAACAGCAGCTGTCCCTGCTGCCTGGAGCCGGCTGACAGGTTTGCCCAGCCCCCTGGGCTAAGCCGTCCATGATTGATTATGGTGGATATTCACACCAGGGGGAGTGAGCCCGGCTAAGCCCAACAGCTGCTCGGAGGGGCCGAGGGGAGCTCGGGGGCGCCTCCTCCATCCCCCACACCGCCTCTCTCCCACCCTGCTGCCTGCGCTGGCTTCACCCGGCTTGGCCGGACCAGCTCCTTGCTCTCTCTGGGGTCTCGAGGGAGGCGCCCCTCCTCCCCCCGAGGCGGACCAAGCATGGCGGCCAGGGCTTTGGTGACCTGACATAAACCAGGTCATCCCTGGCCCAGTGGAGGCATCACTGGGCATGATGAGATTACAGCTGCCCCCGACCAGGTCCAAGTCGATCTGCAGCCCCAGAGAAGCAGAAAATCATGCTGCCCACGCAGGGGAGGGCTCAGCTCCAAGGGGACAGAGGTGCCCCCAGGACACGGAGACACGCAGGGGTGGCCGTCCCCAGGGCGGGGAGAAGGAGTGGGGCCTGGGCAGGGGTGCTGGGACCACTGGGCCTTCTGGAACATAGTCCCTAAGGGGGCGGATCATGAGTTGGATTTTGACCTGGAAAACAACAGAAAAGGGAAAGGGGGCCTCGGGGGCCCTGCCAGTCACGTCTCCCTGACCCCTGGCACTGGCGTTTGCTCAGCCGACTTCGCAGCGACCCAGCGCGATAATCCCCTGGGTCACTGACTTCTGGGGCCCCTCCTGTGGCCTCACCTGCTCCATCACTCTGCCCACCCCAGGCCTCCGGCCCCTCCCTCCACGCTGTGGCCTCACCACCTCCTGGGGCCTCCAGAGGAGCCTGGGAAGTGGCACTGGCCCGGCATCTCGGCGCCCGCCCGCCAGTGAGGGGAGCAGCGGGGGTTCCTGCGCTGGCCCCCGTGACCCCCTGAGCGCTGGGCACGGGTGCTGGCCGCTGCGCTCAGACAGGGGTGGGAAACTCTGTGTGAGAGGATCCCAAAGGCTGGCCTGGGCCCCGAGGGCACTGGGCCTGGGGAAGCTTTCATGCTGCCCACCTGGCAGGCCGAGGGGGCCCAGGGGGTGGGTCAAAGCGGGGTCCACCTCACGGGGCTTCTTAATGCCCCGCCCTAGGCTTCCCTCAGGGGCAAGGGGCCGTGGCGGGCGATGCAGGCCGTGGCGGGCGATGCGGGCCTGAGGTGCCACCGTCTGTCTGGGCCCCTCCTGTCCCGCCTGTCCTGGCCCAGGAGCCCCCCCAGGGCAGGGGTAATTGTGGGAAATGCAAGCCACCTGCCTCGGGCTCATTTACACTTAATTCAATACAATGAGCTTCCCGGGGCCTTTGATGTCCCAGGACCCGCCGGCCTTTAGTGCTTTGTGGGCGGCGAGACAGGAAGCCACGGGCTTGGGGGCAGAGCCGGGCGCCTCTTCCCCTCTGCAGTGGGTTGTCAGGGATCCAGGGGCCAGTACCCTCCTGGGGGAGGGAAGGCATCCCTCCCGCACCGCGGGCACCTCGCCGGACCATGGGCGAGCACGGGCATCCTCCCGGAAGAGCTGGGCAACCCAGGGCGGGAGGGTCTGTGGTGCCCCGACGAAAGCAGGCTCCAGGGCTGGGTCCGCACCCAGGTCAGGAGCAGCCCCAGGCCACCCCACTGGCTCCCTGCCACCCCGTCGGCCTCCTGACCAGCCTCTGTGCTGTGGGTGGGGTGTCACACAGGGGCACGAGGGCCAGCAGCGCTGCTGGGGTTGGGGTCTGGGAGCTCCTCTAGGGCAGGGGCCACCGAGCCAGCCGTCCCCCCGGTGCGTTCCGCTGACCCCCCTCTGCCTGAGGGCCTGTGGGCACAAGGGCTCCATTCCAGACCCTCGATGCAGGCGTGGTGGGGAGGGGGGCTTGCCAGTTGCCTGCCAGGAGCAGGCCCTCCTGAGCTCTTCCGGAGGGCTTCCTGGAGGTGGGGGCTCAGAGGGCAGAGAGGGTTGGGGCAAGCTGCAGGCGGAGGTGGACACAGGCCGGGAGCGCGGTGGGCCTGGAAGCACAGGACTACCCCGGGGTGTGGCGTGAGCACACAGGAGCAGTAGCGAATGTCCGAGAACTCCAGGCCTGGGGTGATGGAGCCGGCAGGCTGGCCAAGACAAGCCGGCCCTGCTGGGTCTGCAGGGGTGTCAGGGCCGTTAGAGCCCAGAGCCGGGCTCCACGCCTAGGACGGCCCCCAGCTCCTGCCCCACCCCCCAGAGGGCCGTGCAGGCTCTGGGGAGGGGGCATAGCTGTTTGTGTCTCCACATTCCAGACTCGGGGCCAAGCATCTGGGTGAGGCTGTTTTTCTTAAAAAGTGTCATTTGAAAATAAACAGCGCTGCTGACGCTTCTCTGATTGCCCCGGGTCCCCAGGGAGCTGCAGGCAGGCAGCGTCTGCGGGTCCAGGTGGCCGGGGGTCTTCCGGCCGGATCGGCCTCTCTCCTCCCGGAACAGGCCTTGCCACTGAGAAGACCCACTGGGGTGGGGTCTTCCCCGACCAGACGTCTCTGGAGGCTGGGCACCCCCGTTGGCACCCAGAGCTGGGGAAATCGCTGGGGAAGAGGTGGCCTTCCTGTTCCCAGGGCAGGGCCAGGCCCAGCTGGTCTCACGGCCCAGGGGCTGCCTGGGGAGGCTGGGGGTGGCTGGGGGGATTCCTGGCCTGATCCCTCGGCCTTTCTCCTACACACCCAGGGCTCTGGGGGGCCGAGGCCCCTACCCACTTGCACGCCTGCTCTTAGCTTTGCAGTGGAGGGGGTAGGGGACCCTCCCTCGCTGAGCCCCGGAACCTGAAGCGTCTGGGCTTCCTGGGGGGCTTCCCGCCATGCCACAGTCCCCGCTAAGCGCGGCCCTGCTAAGGCAACTGTCACTCTCTCCTCTCGGAACAAAAGCCAGCCCCAAACCTTCCAGAGGTCATTTGAGCCCAGGCCCGCCCGTGACCTCTGGGGGCGACACGGGGGGGCTGAGGGAAGCTCTTTCCCTCCCGCACGCTGACCACTGCCCACAGGGCGGGTGCACCTGTGGGCCCCCAGGCAGCCGTGAGCAAGGCCTGGGCTGTGAGCCTGTGGGTGCGTCTAGGCCCCAGCCGGCCCGAGGGCTTGGAGCTCTGCCGTGGTCCCAGCAGTGTCTCGAAGCAGGGCTGCATTCGCCTTGCCCACCCCACACAGCTGCTTCTCCCCCCATGGCCAGGCTGGCGGGAGGAAACGGGAGCTGGTTTGGGGGTATGTGCCCGCCCCAGGCCTGCTCCTGTGCTCGGCATGCCCTGGGGAAGGTGCCTGGGGTAGCCGGGGTGCCAGGGTCTCTGTGGCCCCTGGTGCTACGTGGAGACACCCCATCTGCGCCTGCCCTCCAGGCTCAGCAGGGGCACCTGGGGTGCAGGGAGCTGGAAATATGGGTGCAAGGCTGCCCCTGCCCAAAAGGAACCGGGGGCCCCTGGGAGGCGTGTGTGAGCAGAGCAGCAGGTCCCAGAGACGCCCCCAGGGCTGGGGCGGCCTCAGAGAAAGGGTCTTCCCGGCTGGGCACCCGGTGGGGTGGCTAACCCCGTCCCCCCCAGACACCTGCACCACCATGAAACTGTGAAGCTGGCCTGCACTGGGGGTGTGGGCAGCAGGAGACCCCAACCCCATCCAAGGTGACCCTTGGGCTGCCTGCCCGCCCCCAGTGCAACACGCTGCCCTTTCCCCGACTTCGTGCGTCCGACCCTGACCCGCCGCCCACCCGGGGTGGGCCTGGCCCCTCCGGCCCTGTTTGAGCTGCAAGGTCAGTGGCCGGGACTTTGCCTGGGGGGTGTGCCCCAGGGCCCATGTGGTCCACACCCCTCCGGCCTGCCCACTCTGCCTGGGCTGGGGAGTGGGCGGTGGGAGGTGAGATTACACAGAGACCCGCCTTCCTCTTCTTGCTTAGCTGCGGAAGCCTTCACCTTCCAGAAGGTTCCTCCTGTTTCTTTGCATCTGTCCCGTAGGCCCATCTTACATGCTAGGGCCGTCTTCTTGCTGATGGACATCCCCGCCATGGAGGGTGGGCTATTCTGCCCTCGGGGACCTCCAGTTACCCCCGAGCCACACGTGCACACAGAGCCCTAGGGTGGTAGAGACCGAGGGGTCTGAGCCAGCTTCACCCACATCCTGCTGGTCCCCTTAGTGTCTGTGGGAGCTCAGCGACCCCTCCCAGCTGTCTGTGGAATTCAGGGGAGCGGCCTGTGTTTCCACTAGAAGCTCTCTCTCAGTACAGACGCGTCTCCCTGAGGCCCGCTCGTGGCTCTGGTGGAGGGGACCCCGGGCCCCTCGGGGACACCTCCTCCTGGCAGCTGGAGGCCAGCGCATACTGAGTTTGGGACCTCAAGCCCCTCTTCCAGGAAGCTTCCCCAGACCACCGGCAGCACCTCTGCCCGCGGCACCTGGGGGCGGACAGGGGCTGGAATGAGCCGATCCAGGAGGGACAGAGGACTCAGGCCAGGCTGAGTGGATGCTCCCACGGGCCTGGCTGTGGGGCGGCTGTTGCTGGGGGTCAGGCTGCCCACGCTGGTTGTCTGCCGAGCTCACGAGTTAAAACAAAAACCGGGGAGAGTTTGCGTGTGTGGTGCACGAGGGGTGAAGGTGGAGGAGAACAGCAAAGCCCTCCGGCACCGCACTCAGCAGGCCCGCAGGTGGGCAGCCTCCGTCGGCCAGGAGCCGAATCACGGGGGCCGAGGGTCAGCTGGGGGCTTCCCCTCTCCAGGGAAATCCCTCCTTCTGGGACTTTGCCCAGTGCCCCCTGCAGCCTCTCTTTCATCCTCTCCCCTGCCTTACTTTGTTTCTGGGCAGGCTTCCTGGGGAGAGGTAGCCGCTCTCTGGGAGCAGCCCTGGGCCTCCCCTCCCTGGGGCCCTGGCCCGGGAGAGGCAGAGCTGAAGGGCTTCTCCCCAGGGTGCAGGCTGGCTGGCCCCCAGAGCAGTGGGCACGTCCTCAGAGCCCCTGCTGCCACTTTGGACAGGATGGGCCATTTGCTGTTGGCCAAGGCGGGACGGGCGGCCTTCTCTTGAGGCCCGAGAAGCACCCCTTTCTGAGGCAGCCAGTGAACACAAACGGGGCTGCAGAGGAGGAGGCTGGGGCTCTTGGAGCCGCTTGTGTCTTTGGGGAAATGTCAGAACGGATGTGCAGAGGCCCATGTCCCCAATAAGTGCAGGGTCACAGACCCAGGCTGGGAAGGGGGCACCCCGGGGCGGCTCGGGCAGCGTGTTCACAGACCGAGGGTGTGCATGGGAGGGGGGGCGGGGGCGGGGCGCCGGAGCCTGCACGGGGCCTCATCCGGAGGGAGAGCACGTCTGGAGCACGTTCCTGGGTGACAGCTCCGTGACAGATGGCCGGGGAGCAGGGATGTCTGGGGCCCGTCCTGACCCGTGGGCTCGCTCCAGGCTGGGCGGCCGCGGCCCTCGGGCTGGCCCCTTCCTACTGACCCCGGGCTCCCCGGGGAGGGCTGAGTGCGGCGTCCGGCCTGCCCGGCTGGGCCCCACACCCAGCTCAGGACGGACGTCTGCATGGCTCCTCGGGCCCCAGTGCGATGCCCGTGGAGGCCCAGGGTAGGCAGGGGTGGGGGTCTGTTTCCAGGCCCGAGGCCTTCTTGCCGCTCAGGGAGGTTCCAAGGCCGGCAGAGCAGGCAGGGGTGGCCCCGTGAATCCCATTTCCTCCAGACCCCGTCCTGCTGTCCTTCCCACCCAGCCCCCACCGTCCCCTCCTCCCCGTGAGCACTTATCCGTGACAGGCACGTCATGTCAGCCCTTAATCCCAGCGTCCCAGCCTCCCTCCTGTGGTTCACGGGCCTCCGACTCCGCCCCATCCGTTCCCCTCCCCACCTCTGGGTCGCAGCCCCTTTGGGCAGGGGCCGTGCCCACCCAGATCCAGGACCCGTGAAATTTGTCCTTAATTAAGTTGTCGCATGACAGGCTCCCACATGTGGGAGGCTAATAGTCTGCGACCCTCTCAGCCGCCTGCGGGGCGGGGGCGTCTTGGGAACCAGAGGGAGGGCTGGCTCGTGGGGGAGGGGGAGGGGCGCCAGGCCGGTCCCACCGGCGGCAGCGCGGCCGGACCAGCAGCAGCGCGGGGCTGTTGTGTAACTGTCCCCTCCCGCCGTGCTCCCTGCTCCTTGCAGAGGGGAGCCTGAGGCAGCGGCCTGGCCTTGACTGGGGCTGCCCCTCGGCCCCCTCTGGCTCTGTGCCCACTGGGAAAATAGCCGCTTTATCTCGGCCACCTCCCGAACTGCAAACAGCCACGTGTCCCTTGGGGGCCACTCTTGGCACACATGCCCTCTGCCCCACGTCCCAGGTGAGGTCGTTCACCCTCAGATGGGCCAACGGGGAGCAGAGGCTCCAGGCCCACGGCCCCCCACCAGGCCGGCAGTGGGACGAAGGGACAGATGGGGTCGGGGTGTGAGGCCCGGGTGCGGGGTCAGTCCCAGAAAGGGCCGTGGGGAGGGAGGCACACAGCAGAGAGGCAGGGGGATGTAGGCAGCTAACTGGAGCCGGGCCTGGGTGGCGAGAGTGACAGGGACCCTCCTGGCCACCCAATGGGCTGTCCCCTCCTTCACCAGCCCCTTCCTTGGTGACAGAGGACAGGGACCCCCCTCTCGTCCCTCCCACCTTCTTGGTGTCCCTCCATCCCCCTCCCGCCACCCGTCTGTCGCCAACTCCCCAGGCTGGGGGCTCTGGTGCCTGTCCCAGACCAGCATGCGGTGACCCGTAGGCGCTCAGGGCATCCCAAAGTGCCCAGGAAGGGCCCTCCCATCTTCCTGCCCGGCTTCCCTTGCCGTTGTAGGCCAGCTCATCCCATCTGGGCCCCAGAAACCTCTTGGAAAGGGGCAGACAGTAACCTTAGGGGGGCAAAAACTTTAAAGTAGGGCCCCCAGCAGGCCGGCATGGCAGTGCGGCAGCAGGGGGCGTGGAGGGCCGCGGGCCCCGCCAGGCCCCAGGGGCAGGCGCCATACGTCGGAGTCCGGCCTGTTCCCGATGCCAGGCCTCAGCCTCTGGGCCTTTCTGGGGTCCCTACAGCCTGGCAGAGCCAGAGGGCCCTCTATTGAGGGGTCCCCATCGCACGCAGAGGTTCTGGGAAGCAAGGTTCCCGGGCCATGTGTTGCCCTGCCTCTGCCCCAGACCTCCCACCACCTTCCGGGAGACGGGGGGCTTGCAGGGCTTGGCTGCAGGGGGCAGACCAGTCCCCCCGACCCCAGAGGGGGCCCCGGAGGTGCCACTTCCAGGGATGTCACGAGGCTGGGTGGCCAGGGTGTCACCACGGTGGGTCTCGCGGCCCTCCCCTCTGACCAATGGCCCACAGTCCCAGGATGGGTGTCTGCCAGCGCTTGGGGCCAGGAAGGGGTGTCCCCTTCTGGCTTCTCTGAGGTCTGTGCGGGCCTGGCCTGTGTTTGGAGGGACCCACAAACGTGGGCCTGAGACCCATCCCAGAGGCTGCCCTGTGGCCCTCCAAATCCACAGGCCTCTCCCAGAGGGAGGAAGGGTGGAGGCCAGGCCCGTGGAGTGGGTGCAGGAGTAGGCAGCGCCGGGATGCCCTGGGGGCCTTGGCCCCCAGACCCCAGAACAGTGGGCCAGTGTGTGGCCGTGTGTGGGGCGTGGGGTGGAGGCCCGGGCGGGTCAGGTCCCGCTCCATAAAGCCTGGCGGGAAGCTGTCGACTCCTCGGTGTTGACACAGGGGTGATGTCACCGCCAACCAATGGGGCGCACGGCGGGGGCTCTGTGTGTGCTGCCCTGTACCCCGTGGGCCCCGCCACGCACGGGGCAGGATCTGAAAGCCACCTGAATAAACCCAAGGGGCCTCCGCTTTTCCCCTGGGCCTTGTCTCCTGCACGTCCCGTCCAGCCCCACTGCCCACACGTGAGAGGTGGCACGGGGGTGGGGGGGAGGCCTGTGCCCTGGGCCTGCGTTCTCCTCAGATATGCGGCCCCAGGGCCCTGTCCCCCAGCACCCCTTAACCCCGTCGACCACTGCTCCATCTTCTGGGGCCCCCCGGTGGTCATGGGTCCCCGAGGCTGCACCCTACACCCGAGGCCGCACCCTACGCTATCCCTTGGGAGCATCTGCGCTCCCCCACCTGTGTCTCGAGCCCTGCCCTGCAGCCTTGCCCAGGCCTCCCGGCGTTCCAGGGGCTCCCAGTGGCCCGCGCGCTGCCAGGACCCCCTGGCACACAGCTCGCCCAGGCCTGGGACCGGCCCCCGGGCGACTCAGGGTCCCCAAGGTCCCCGCCGTGCTGGTGGCCGTCCTGTTCCTGGCATCCCAACCATCCCCCTCCTCCTACTCCTTGTCCCAGGGCACGTTCCTCCCATCTCGGCCGTCCTTCCCTTCCTCCCCCGCCCTCCGGGGGCCTCTTCCTACCCGGCTCGGGGTGACCGCTCCTGCCCTACTTCCTGACCCCGCTCCCCCGCCCCCTCGGGCTCTCCAGCCAGCCTCCCATGCGTGCTGATGGCTCTCTGCAGAGCGTGGGAACCCGTGGCCTGCCGACCCCGGCGCCCCTGCCCCCTTCCCAGCTCCACGCCCGCCGCGGCCTCCCGGCCCCCAGGACGGGCCCCACCAGGCCCGGGCACGTGGCGGCGTTGGGCAGTAGCGGGCCGGGCCCCGCGCTTGGCGCCCTGATGGTTTGCTGGTCCGGCCCCAGGCCCGTGCGGCTCCCCACAGCCCAGGCTGCCCGCCTGTGTCCGGCCAGGTGTTCGGTGCTGGAGCGCGGGCTCCCAGAGGACAAGGAGAGCAGTGTCTGCTTCATGCAACACGCTGCTGACAAGGAACAGAATACCCACAGTGACCGCTTCCAGGAAACGGCTCGGGCGGGGGCCGCCGAGGAGCGGCCCCTTCCCAGCAAGCCGGCCTGCAGGTGGGCTTCCAGGAAGGGGCCCGCTGGTCCCCCTCAGCCCTGGCCAAGGGCCAGCCGTGTCACCAGGTGCAGGCGGGGAGAGGTGCGGAGAAGGGAGGGTGCAGGGGGAGGAGGTGGGCGCGGTGGCCTGGGCCGTGGCCCAGTGTGGTCACCACAGCCTTAGGAGAGGCCCAACCTGGCCACGATCCTTCTAGAATCTTCCGTTTGCCCTTTTGGGGGGGGGTCACACAATCTCTACTGGGGCCCCTGGCTCGGGGGCTTGTTGCTACAACACCCGGGGAGACCCCAAACACAAGAGGGAGACGAAGGAAAGGGTTCCCAGCCCAGGCCGGGGATGGGGTCCCGGCCCCCAGCAGCAGCCCAGCCTCCTGGGCCCCCCTCCCCCATCAGCATCGCCCCGAGAGCCGCCAGCCCAGGCCCCTGCCCGCTGCGTCCTACGCTCGGTGCCGCCCGGAGCCTGGGGTGGGGCGAGGGGCCCCCTGGCAGGCCCGGCCCTGTTTACTGAGACTCCCCAGGGGGCATGTCTGCTGACCCCAAACATCACACTGGGCCTGGTTAAGGGACATCATTTCCTTTGTCCTGTTGGAGTTTTTTCTGTCTCCATTCAGGGCTACAGGGAGGGCCGGACCCTACCCCACCCCACCGTCCACAGTCCCTGCCTGAAGGTGGGCCACAAGGTCATTAAATCCGGGCCCAGATCGAACCCACACATGCAACCAGGGCCACGCAAAAGCCAGCAGTCCCCACAGAGCACCCCCAAACAGGACAGGGCCCCCATCCACGCCTTTAGCACGGCCGGCAGGGTTAGTGACCCTGAGCGGAGATTCTCACTCCCAGCTATAGCCACACACCTGCGGACACCAGCCCGGGAGATACAGCCGGTCAGGCCTACACAGCCTGAGAGCACACAGCCGGGCGACTGACCACTGCACACAGGTTCACGGGGACGCTCTGAGACGCACATACACACATAGGGACACACGTGTGGACACATAGATACACGACACACAGGTACACGGGGACACGTGTGGACACACGTGTGGACACACAGACACATGGAGACACGAGCACACGTGTGGGCACAGATAGTCCCACACACACGGACGCAGATGCATGGCCACACAGACACGTGAAGTCCTGTGTTCCGTAGGCCAGAGGTTTGGTGGTTGCTCAGCCTAAACCCTCCGGAGCAGCGCGGCTGGGGGAGGTGTGAAGACCCTGGAGGCGACCGCCCCACCCCGGCCACCACTGGGGCCGGGAGTGAAATTCAAGCCCCTGTTTGCTTGGTGACACTTAACTCAGCGCAGGGGCATTTTGAAAGCGCCTTTGGGTGGGGGGCCTGGGCCTGCCTTACAACCCCCTCTGGGCCCCTTCTCTCAAAGCAGGAAGTCGGGCTGGGCCAAAGGTAAACACATGCCAGCCTGGGGTCCCCGGCTCCACGGAGGGGCTCTGCCGTGGGCGCTGGCTGCCTGTCTTCCCAGCCCGGGCAGGGCTCACAACCTGGGCCAGGGCTCTGGGCCCACCCCCTCCCTCCCCACAGGCTGCCCACACCCACCCAGAGCCCTCCAGGTGGGTCCCCTCCTGGTTGCTGCCCAGGGAACCGGCCCTGGAAACAGAGCAGGCGGGCACACCCAGGATGGACGCTGCTGTGTGCACGCGCAGGGGCAGGTGGGTGGGCACAGCCCGCGTCAGGCAGGGGCCCGAGGGCCTCGGACACCTTCCCCAGGTGGATGTGGCGAGGAGCCCCTACCCCGGCCTAATGCCAATCCAGAAGCACCCCCTTCCCCAGGTCGACCTTGGGTTTCCAGGTGGAAGCCCAGCGCAGGAGTGCGGGTATGACCAGGAGGGGCTGCAGCCCCCGAGGCCCTGGCCCCACTGCCTTCGGCAACCCCGCCGCCCTGGAAGTGGACAGAGTCCTCCCTATGCCCGGAAGAGGTTTCCAGAGTGCCTGTGTCTCTCCTCCCACCCACGGCCAGGTTGCCCTCGGGGCCCCTCCGGCCACCTGCAGTGCCCACCACACGACCGCCATCCCCTGGGAAGCTGGGCTTTCGTCTTCTGAGGCCCAGCTTTGCAAAGCTCCAGGAGAGACGGGTGCTTGTGAAAAAGGCCGTGGGGAGTTCTAACTCGTGACACCTGAAGGATGGGTTTCTTTGTCCCGCTGGCAAAACCCATGTGGGCGAGTCCAGGGGGCCGTGGGCCTGGAGGTGGATGTAACCTCACCCATGAGCTGCCCGCTGGCCTGTGAAAGCCTCCCGGGGGTGGGGGGCAGGAGGCACTGGGGAGCCCCCAAGGATGCCACGGGCTAGCCTTCATTAAACGCCTTCATATAAATGCAACCCTGCTGACCACCTGCCCTGCTGGCCTGGAACCGGCCCCTTCTTAGCCCTGGAATTCCCATGTCTCCCATCAGGCGGGAGGTGGGCCCCAGAGAGGAGACCAGACGCATGGAACACATGGGGAGTGCACGGGGGGGAGCTCGTGGGGCCAGAGCCAGAGCAGTCAAGGGCCCCGCAGCCCGGACGCTGGGAAAGGCATGTGCTCGGGGTCTCCCAGGCCTTTGCTATCTCCTCTCGGTCAGCTGGCCCGCAAGGCATTTCCTGACTGCCCCGAGCACGGGAAGGGGTCAGGGACCCAGCCCTGTTTCCAAGGGCTTCTCCCTCGGGTTCCCAGCGCCGCGCCTGGCGCCCAGGAGCTGGGAGGCCTGGTTGGGGGTGGTTAGAGGCAGAGGGGCGTCACCGGCCAGCTGTTGCCTTGTACCCGGACACCAGCCACGAACACAGGCGGGGGCTGCACTCGCACCCCGGGCGCAAACCCCAGGCCAGACGCCAGCGGGACACGGCCCTGGGCCTTTCAGCGGCAAGATCCCCATCCCGGCCGTGGGGCCCCTCTCCCCTCCGCCCCCACCCCTTTCTACTCCCTCCCCGCTGTCGCCTGCCTAGTGAGAGCTCGCCCCACAGCGCCCCTGCTTGTTGCCCCCCTGCTCGCCTCCGCTCCACCACGGCAGAGTGAAGGGAGGGGACGCCTCTGTGCCCCGAGCCCAGCGCGCAGGGCCTGCAGGGCTGTGGATGAGTGTGGCAGGGCAGTGGACTTCCCAGGGGCGTGGCCGGCCTGGGCCGCATGTCAAGACCACTCCCCTAGGATAATTCTAGAAACCGATCCCCTAGACCAGGCCTTCGGGGTCCGGGGCAGGGGCCTAGGGAGGCCTGGGTGATGTGTGTGCAACAGGGGCATTATGTGGCAGGACCTCTTCCTCGCCCTCGGACCGACGTCTCCCTGCAGGGAAGCCCTGGGTCCCACAGCCCGCCACCCCTGCCCCGGTCCCCACGTGGTGCCTGCCCTATGCCCGGAAGTCCCAGTGCCGTCTGCCGTCCCTCCTCACAGGCCCTTTCATTGCCCACCCCTCCAGTCCGCAGCCCCCCACCCTGTGATCCTTCCCCACCCATCGCCCCTTCCCATCCATTACCCGCCACGCCACCCTTTGTGTCCGGCCCTCGTGGCCCATCCGCCTTTTCATGTTCCCCATCCCAGGCCCCACCCCAGCCCCATGTCCCCCCAGCCCACGGCGCAACCCCCTCAGGCAAACAGCTCAAATCCAGAGTCCCTGAGACCAATTCCTGTAACTGTGTTTATTGATGAGTCCAGGGCTTCTGGGGAGGCCCTGGCAGGGAGGGACACAGAGCGAGATAGACACACAATGGAATGCTTCGAGGTTGCTCCGATGTTTGGAGCGCCCAGACTAGGTGAGGGGAGGGCGGGGCCCCACACACTCGGGCCCCCTCCCAGTCGCCCCCAGACAGAGATGGATGAGAGGTGGGCGCTGGGGGGGGCGCAGGCCGAGGAGGCCGGGCCACTCAGCAGCTCACTCACTCGCTGAGAGACCCAGGCTTGCTCCAGAACCCCAAACCAGTGCAAACGACTTAGTGCAAATTAGTTCAGGAGGGACGGGGAGACAGGGTTCTGGACGCTCTGAGTCTTCTGAGCAAAAGACAGAGGAGAGAAGAGAAGAAAAAAGACAGAGGAAAGGATGAAGGGGAGGGAGGGAGGCTGCTGGTGGTCTCTGGGCGCGGCAGGGCGTAGCCTCAAAGATGGAGTCGCGGGCGGGGGTGGGTGTGCTGCTCCTCCGATGGTGTGGGTCGTCCGTTCCTTTAGCTCAACCTGCGGACAGAGGCAGGACGTGAGGGCGGGTCAGGGCGGTCCGGCCAGGGGGCTTCGGGAGGGGCGCCCGCGCCCACCTTCCAGAGCTGGTTCCTGAGTCAGGGTGTGTAGTGGTTCCAGACGCAGCATGTTCTCAGTCAGAGCTACAAAGACTTGAAGAAGTCCGGGTTCCAAGGCCCAGGCGTGAGCTGGGTAGCACCATTTCTGCGGGTCAGGACAGAATGAGTGCCCAGCTCTCGGCCCCGAGCCCCCCGCCCCCGCCCCCCGTGTGTGGCAGGGGACCCCCCACCTTGTCATCTTGAGGGTTCTGGGGTCCAGAGAGCAGCAGTAGTGTATTGGCTCCTTCAGGAAGGTAAAGGAACAGACATGCGGGGTGTTCCAGCTCCCCCGCAGGGCCAGCCGAGAATGTTCTACGGGAAAGAGGACGGCCGTAAGGGCTGGGTGCGGGTCAGTTGGCCCGGGGGGCCTGGCCTGTACCTGCGCTCACCAGGGAGGCCGGACAGCGTCCCGTCTGTCCTCGCCGTCACGCCGGACCATGTCATGTCCCTCTGCCCGCATCCCGGCGCCCGGCCTCCGTGGCTGGCAGGCACGTCCACACCCACTGGAGACAAGGCTGTGGGCAGACAGAGAAGGCGCTGGCTGAGTGGGCAGCGGTGGCTGCGGGGGTGGGAGGGCAGCGGGCTGGACACTCACCCTCGTCTCCGGTCTGAGCGCGGACCGATCCCTGCTCCGTCACCGCCCGCAGAGGCCCGCCTTGGCCATGGGCTCGGAGGCCAGTGACCCCCGGCTCGCCGCCAGGCTCCAGCTCCTTGCCCCTGCCTGCGCCCGACCTCCCGCCCCCCAGAGCTCTCATTCACGCCGCCCCGCCTCCCTCGCCTAGTCTGGTCTCGCCGGTGTCCTTGACTCCCCTGGGTGCTGTCCTGTCTGCCGTACCAGTCCCGGGGCGGGCGGTAAGGGCCAGGTGTCACCAGTGTCACCAAGTTCACTGGGGGCCCCCCTGCGCCAGCCCCTGGGCCGCAGTGCCGCATGGGGATGGTGGCCCGCTGGGCCCGCGGCAGCCTCCTTGCTGCAGAAATCTCCCTGGGGCCCTGTCGCTGTGGCCACCGCTCCCCCCAGGTGACGTCCTACGGCGGTTCCCCGCACACTGCGCCTGCCTTCTAGCCCGTTCTCCGGCCCTCGAGGCTCCGGCTCAGGCCTCAGGAGGCCTGGGCCAGAGCCGCCCCTGTACCTGCTACTAAATGAACTGCAGTGGGTGAAGTGGCAGCTGGCGGCCCACTGACCTGAGTCCCCCGCCTCGTCCTGTCTGCCCCAGGGCCTGAACGGCCCCCATGTGCTGGATCATCTCCCTCGCTGGCAGCCCTGCCCCATCTGCCGCCCGACTCTCTGGAAATGCCCTTTCCACCTGGGACAGCCGCAGCTCCCAGCCCGCCCTGCCTCAGCTCCCCCTGAGACGGTGTCACCTGTGCTGCCTGCCCTGCCGTCACCCTGCCGCTCTGCCGGGATGTCAGCCACTTCGCCTCGCTGGCCCTGGCTCCCCAGACCTCCTTATGCAGAAGGCCAGCGGAGCAAGGCCCAGGGAGGGGAAGGGGACTCACCTGGCCCGGCAGAGCGCTGTCTTCACCTGCCCACGGCTGCCAGCTACACCTCCACCGCCCAGGCCCTGGGGCACGCCTCTCTCCAGCTCCCCCGTCCACCAGCTGCCACGACCTGAAACCAAAATTGACCGGGATGAATGCCTGGCTCCCCCCTCTTACTTCTGCACCGCCAGCTTGGGCCTGTCACTCCCCACACTGATGTCGTCCTGCCTGCGGGGCACCTGGGAGCCCGCCCCGCATCCCCGCCAGGCTCCCAGGTGCCCGCCAGCCCTGCCCAAGCCAGCCCCGCCACCCTGCTCCGCTCCTGCCAGGCTCCAGACGTCCAAGGTGATCCTTGGCCCACGCATGCTTCCCTGCACCCCACTTCCCCATCTTCCCCTGGTTGCCCCCGGTACCCCACGCTTCCCTGGTTACCCCTCAGTTCCCCCACTTCCCCAGTTTCCCCTGAGCCCCCCCATCCCTCCCACCACCCCCCTCCCACACCCTGCTCCTCGGGCCCTAGCCCGGGCTTTTTCTAACTGGGGTGGCCCCGCCCAGAATTCCCGCCCCTGCTCTGCCAGCCAATCAGAGCGGGGACCGTGCTTGGGGCCACCGCAAGGCCCACCTCCGCCCGGGTCGGTCCAGCGCACATTCCTCTCCTGTCCTGGAATTCTCCAAAGAGGGCCTTCTCCACACCCCTCCTTTGGCATCCTGTAGACAGGGTCTGGCATTGTCCCCAAATGTCCCTCCCCCACTCCGAGGTCGAAACAGTCATGTCCCCTCAGGGCGGACCTTGCAGGCTGCTCCCCACCCAGCCCCCACTGGGCGCACACTCTGCCCCTGGACGGAGGTCTTGGCCGGGGCCGCCAGGCGCTCCAGTGGGACTCGGAGTCGCCTTCTGCCACCACCGCGGCTGAGACCACGCCGTGAGCCCGGAGTCCATGGAGCGGTCGTGAGGGGTGTGGGGGGTTGGGGCTCAGGTCGGGCCGAGGGAAGGGACCGTGGTCTCGCGGGCCAGGCAGGCGCTGATTCCCTGCTCGAGTGTCGTCTAGTTGATGGTGCCCATCGCGAGCACAGTGGCTTCCACGCGCGGGCTCCCCACTGTGGCCGGGCGCCGCGTCCGCTCACCGCCACGATCCATTGTCAGGAGGCGGCACGCCCGCTGTGCTCCACGGCTCGCGGGCGCGCCCTGGTGATGAGCCCGGCAACCTCCCAGCCCTGCCGTGGCCACCCTGTGCACCGCTGCCCAGGACACCGCCTGCGCATTCAGAATTGGGACAGAGACCAGAGAGCCTCGAGTCTCCCCCAGCCACCCTGGGCCACCCTGTTCCTGGGGCAACCACGGTGGCCTCATAAGGGGTGTTGGGGCCCGGCCCTCCATAGGGATCAGCCTCCAAGTCTAGGGTGCTGGTGCCATGGGTGGGGGGAGGAGACATGCCTAAGCAAGGGACCCAGAGCTCTCCACCTCTGACTGCACCTCAGACAGGGCCTTGGGAAGAGCCTGCTCCTGTGGACCCGCGCCACACCCGACACCCAGCCTTTGCCATGGGTGGACCCCCAAATTTACGGTGGGAAAACTCCAGCCTTTGCCATGGATGAATCCCTAGATTTACATGGGAAAACTCCAGACTTTATGGGTGGACCCCCAGATTTTCGTGGGAATATCCCAGCCTTTGTCATGGGTGGCCCCCCAGATTTACAGTGGGAAAACTCCAGGCTTTGTCATTGGTGGACCCCCAGATTTATGGTGGGAAAACTCCAGGTTTTGTCATGCGTGAACCCCCAGATTTACGGTGGGAAAACTCCAGCCTTTGCCACGGGTGACCCCCCAGGTTTACATGGGAAAACCCCAGACTTTGCCATGGGTAGACTCCCAGGCTAGGATGGGGCAGACCCCCAGATGTGGCCATAAGCAGACGCCGGCCACGGCTGCCACGGCCGGTGACGTGTGAGCCTGCACTGCCGCCTCGCGGCCGCTTCTGTCACCACTCCGGCAACCACTCGGCACAGTTCGGGGTGTGTGACAGGACTGCGGGGTCGGCCCAAGACAGTGAAGACCCCCGAAATCCTCCTGCGCTCGGCAAGGCAGCGCCCAGCACCCTGGTCTGCCAGAGGCCCCGTAGGAAGGCTCTCCCTCTGAAGGCGACTCCGCGTCACCCCAGGCACAGGGACACCTCATTGCCCTGAGCAGTCCCTCTCCTCTCCCAACTACAACGGTGCAGCCCGGGGCGACTCAGATGGGGTGAACCGGGGTGGCTCGGACGAGTGTCCCGTCTCCCTGATGACCCTCGTGGACCATGGCGGTATCTGGCCCGGGCGGACCCGGGACGCCGCGTGGGTGGACCCCGGCCGCGACCACGTCGGCGGTGATGTGCAAGCCTGCACTGCCGCCTCGCGGCTGCTTCTGTCTCCACACACGCAACCATTTGGCCCTATTTGGGGGTGCGACCAGCTCAGGGGGTTGGCCCCTGATGCAGGGGGTAGGACCCCAGGATCCTCTGTGCTGGGCAGGCGGTGCTCAGGGCCCCGTGCCACCGGTGGTCTGGTGCAGTTGGGGTCCCTCTGGAGCCTGGGCTTTGCCTCACCCAGGCTCCCCATCAGGTCCTCGTCACCCCCAGACACAGGACCCCTTATTCCCATATCCCCACTTGTCCCCCAGCCTTGGTGACATGGGGCCATGACCCTAGGGTGCGGTAGGGTCCACTCCCAGCAGCGCGTGAGCTCCAGAGCAGACCCAGGGTGTTCTGGTCGATCAGGAAATGCACCTCCACGGGCTCATGAGCGTCCCAGAGCACGGCATGGAGAACTGACCGGCTGGCCCCGTCCGGATCCCCACCTGCTAGTGACCCCAGGAAAGTAGGGTGACTGCCTCGCTCCACATTGGTGGCGGTGCTCATGGCGGTGCTCAGGTGACCAGCGGACCTGCCGCGCCCGAACCGGAGGCAGCGGCACGCCCAGACCTTTAGCATCTCAAACAGCTGAACTGCATGGAGATGTTAATGACCGGCTGTTAGGGTCGGAGTCTCCCCTTGGAGGCAGATGCAGCTCAACCAAAGGCCCAGAGTTTGGAGGGACCGTCTGGTGGGGTCGGTGCGCTGGGCTGGATACGCAAAGTCCCAGGTTTGGGCAGCATGGGACACCATCCTCGTGCCTGGGGGACGTGACATAGGTCCCACACCACAGGACCTCAGGGGGAGACCCGTGACTGAAGCTGCAATGTGGCCCCACCTGGCACCTGTGGTGGCTCAGACGAGCGCCCCATCACCCAGATGACCCTCGTGGACCACTGTGGTAGCCGGTTTGTGTGGACCTGGGACACCACGCAGGTGGAACCTGGATGTCACGCGGGCAGACCCGGGAAGCCACGCGGGCGAACCCCGGCCGGTGACGTGTGAGCCTGCCCTGCCGCCGTGCAGCCGCTTCTATCTCCACACCTACAACCACTTGGCACCGTTCAGGGGGTGGAACTGGCCTGCGGGGTCGGCCCAAGACAGTGAAGACCCCCGAAATCCTCCTGCGCTCGGCAAGGCAGCGCCCAGCACCCTGGTCTGCCAGAGGCCCCGTAGGAAGGCTCTCCCTCTGAAGGCGACTCCGCGTCACCCCAGGCACAGGGACACCTCATTGCCCTGAGCAGTCCCTCTCCTCTCCCAACTACAACGGTGCAGCCCGGGGCGACTCAGATGGGGTGAACCGGGGTGGCTCGGACGAGTGTCCCGTCTCCCTGATGACCCTCGTGGACCATGGCGGTATCTGGCCCGGACGGACCCGGGACGCCGCGTGGGTGGACCCCGGCCGCGACCACGTCGGCGGTGATGTGCAAGCCTGCACTGCCGCCTCGCGGCTGCTTCTGTCTCCACACACGCAACCATTTGGCCCTATTTGGGGGTGCGACCAGCTCAGGGGGTTGGCCCCTGATGCAGGGGGTAGGACCCCAGGATCCTCTGTGCTGGGCAGGCGGTGCTCAGGGCCCCGTGCCACCGGTGGTCTGGTGCAGTTGGGGTCCCTCTGGAGCCTGGGCTTTGCCTCACCCAGGCTCCCCATCAGGTCCTCGTCACCCCCAGACACAGGACCCCTTATTCCCATATCCCCACTTGTCCCCCAGCCTTGGTGACATGGGGCCATGACCCTAGGGTGCGGTAGGGTCCACTCCCAGCAGCGCGTGAGCTCCAGAGCAGACCCAGGGTGTTCTGGTCGATCAGGAAATGCACCTCCACGGGCTCATGAGCGTCCCAGAGCACGGCATGGAGAACTGACCGGCTGGCCCCGTCCGGATCCCCACCTGCTAGTGACCCCAGGAAAGTAGGGTGACTGCCTCGCTCCACATTGGTGGCGGTGCTCATGGCGGTGCTCAGGTGACCAGCGGACCTGCCGCGCCCGAACCGGAGGCAGCGGCACGCCCAGACCTTTAGCATCTCAAACAGCTGAACTGCATGGAGATGTTAATGACCGGCTGTTAGGGTCGGAGTCTCCCCTTGGAGGCAGATGCAGCTCAACCAAAGGCCCAGAGTTTGGAGGGACCGTCTGGTGGGGTCGGTGCGCTGGGCTGGATACGCAAAGTCCCAGGTTTGGGCAGCATGGGACACCATCCTCGTGCCTGGGGGACGTGACATAGGTCCCACACCACAGGACCTCAGGGGGAGACCCGTGACTGAAGCTGCAATGTGGCCCCACCTGGCACCTGTGGTGGCTCAGACGAGCGCCCCATCACCCAGATGACCCTCGTGGACCACTGTGGTAGCCGGTTTGTGTGGACCTGGGACACCACGCAGGTGGAACCTGGATGTCACGCGGGCAGACCCGGGAAGCCACGCGGGCGAACCCCGGCCGGTGACGTGTGAGCCTGCCCTGCCGCCGTGCAGCCGCTTCTATCTCCACACCTACAACCACTTGGCACCGTTCAGGGGGTGGAACTGGCCTGCGGGGTCGGCCCAAGACAGTGAAGACCCCCGAAATCCTCCTGCGCTCGGCAAGGCAGCGCCCAGCACCCTGGTCTGCCAGAGGCCCCGTAGGAAGGCTCTCCCTCTGAAGGCGACTCTGCGTCACCCCAGGCACAGGGACACCTCATTGCCCTGAGCAGTCCCTCTCCTCTCCCAACTACAACGGTGCAGCCCGGGGCGACTCAGATGGGGTGAACCGGGGTGGCTCGGACGAGTGTCCCGTCTCCCTGATGACCCTCGTGGACCATGGCGGTATCTGGCCCGGGCGGACCCGGGACGCCGCGTGGGTGGACCCCGGCCGCGACCACGTCGGCGGTGATGTGCAAGCCTGCACTGCCGCCTCGCGGCTGCTTCTGTCTCCACACACACAACTCAGCAGCACTCACGGGTGCAATAAGCCGCGGGTGGGGTGGGTGGGGAGTTGGCCCACGACCAAGGGGGGAAATCCTGAAATACTCTTGTGCTGGACAAGTCAGCCCCCAGGACCCCTGGGCTGCTGGAGGCCCTGCAGGAAGAGTTTCCCTCTGGACCTGGTCTCCTGTCCCCGGACATCCATCCCCTGGGCTCCCAGTCATGGCCACCCCAGGACACGGGGACCCCTTGTGCCTCCAGGCATCTGCTCTCACTTTCCTGTTGGACCAGGTGATGGGGATCTGGGTCAGAGGTCCGCTGTGGCCCAGCTCCGTGTATCATGTGGGCTCCTGGGCAGACCCAGGGCCCTCCTAAGGGCACTTCCCTCTACTCGCTGGCCACAGTGCCAGGATCCGGGAGTCCTCCTTGTTTAGATCCACACTCTCCCGGGGTCGGGCACCTCTTCAGTTCCCTGATTCCCCTGGGGAGAATGGGAGGGATTTGCCTGAGAGCTGGTTACCTCAGGCTGTTTACATGCTAATGAAACATTTGCATCTCCACAGAAGGGCTTGGAGGCGTGGCCAGGCATCGATTTCAGGTAGCAACAGCTAGAGAGGCTCCCTTGCGGAGGGACCCCTGGGGCCAAGTCTGGTCTTGGCCACAGTAAGAGTGGGTGGCTAGGTGCTGCGATCCATGCGTGGGACAGCACCAGGTGGAGTTTGTAGAGCCCCAGCAGACGTGGCCTGCAGACGTGGCCGGTCTGGGGCGGTGGACTGCCGTGGACAGACCCTTTGTGCCGTGTGCTGCGGGGGCACCTCCGGCCTGCTAGGCTTGACTGACATCTCACTGCCTCTGTCTCCTTCACCACCCTGTCCCCAGGAGCAAGGTGGGGAGCTTGCTGGAGAAGCAGTGGCAGCTCCGCCCTCTGCCCCTCACCTCAGCAGCGGGCCTTGTAGGGCTACTTCCTGACACCTTTGCCCCAGGCTGGTCCAGTCCAACTGCCGAGCCGGCGGAAAAACGTAGGTGCCTAGACTGCAAGCACTGTGCGTGTGCGGGGACCCAGCGTGCACCCCTCGGCAGCCACGCAGGCGTGCACAGTACACCATCCACGCGGGCGGGCAGTGTTCGTTCCCAGCCGGGTGCCCACAGGAAGCGCTGCTGGCATTCAGCAGCTGGAGGAAAGTGCTGGCTGGTGATGTTCGGGGCGTCACCCTACAGTCCCCTGCAGGCTTAGGTGTGGGCGGTGAGGGCTCGCAACACAAGCGACTGGATGGGATGTTGGAGAGAGGCTAATGTCTCCCCGGAGCTCCGAGTGGGGGCCCTGCAGCTCCATTTAGGCCACAATCACATGGGCTGCCCCGGAAGGGGACACGCAGACGACCCCGCCCTGAGCCGGGCAGAAGTCAAGTGTCAGAGTAGAGGGAGCATCACTGAGTCTGGAGGGGAGGAAAGGAGAGGCGGGAGTGTGGATGGTTGGGGTGGGGGGGGGGGAGGGGAACCGGGCTTGGCGGAGGGCTCGGGAGGAGGCAGTGCTGCGGGACAGCCAAGGGTGTAGCAGATGGCACAGGCCATGCAGGGCCATGGAGAGGGCAGGACCCTGGTTGCCATCACCCATTTGTGCTCCTCGGCCCAGGCACCGTCATGCCCAGTGCTTTAGCCCTGACTCTCATCCCGTCGAGCTCTGGGACGCTCAAATCACAGGACTATCTCTAGTCCCCGTCATCTCGCGTGGCAGCCCCACACAAGCCTCCAGCTCCCAGGCCCCAAGCACAGCCCCCGTTTTCTCCACCCTGCCGCCTGCAGTGCTCCTTCCCTAGGAACGGCTCCTGGTCTCATCGCTCTGTGCCTTGCTTCCCCCATCCTCCAGATCCAGTCAGGGAGGAGGTGGGTACTTCTACCTCCACGACCTGAGCCATCCCCCTGCCCTCCCCCTCCGCCCACATCCGTCAGCAGGACTCAGTGCCACCTCCACTGGGTACCAACCTCTCTCCTGAGAACCAGCCTGACACCCGCGTACAAATATCCCACCCAATACCAGCCTCCTACCCGTGTATCAATCTCCTACCTGGATACTAACCTCGTATTGGGTACCACCTTTCACCCAGGTACCAACCTCCCACACAGGTACCAGCCTCCTACCTGGGTAGCAACCTCCCAGCCAGGTATCAGTCTTCCACCCAGGTACCACCCCCATCCGGGTACCAGGCTACCACCCAGGTAGCAGCCTCCCACCCAGATACCAACCTCCCTTTTGGGTATCAATCTCCCACCAGTTACCAACCTCCCACCTGGGTACCAACCTCTCATCTGAGCACCAACCTCCCACCCAAGTATCAATATCCTACCTGGTACTAGTCTACCACCCAGATACCAACCTCCCTTCTGGGTATCAACCTCCCACCAGGTACCAACTTCCCACCTGGGTACCAAACTCCTACCTGGGTAACAACCCCCAACTGGTACTAACCTCATATGTATATATATATAATATATATACATCCCTTGCTCCCTTCTCACTGTGGTTGGCCAAGGCTTCCAGGACCTGCCTCCGGCCACTCTGACCTCCCTAACCTCCAGGCTTGGACCATGCCCTTTACCCCAGATGTCATCCCCCGCCCCCTCCCACTCAGATCTCAGGTCTCCCTGGGGAGGCCTGGACAGCCCCTACACTGCACTGGCATTCGCACCTGTGGCTGTGTGTCCGTACCAGCCTGTACACATCCCCCCGGGGTTCCGTGGGGACGCCACACCCCTGGCAACAGTGGGCAGGAAGGAGCCGGCCATGCAGCAGCGGGGAGCTGAGCTAGCCAGCCAGGGGCACGCACTTCTCCAGCGCAGCCCTCAGCCTCCTCAGGACACTGCGCTCATCTCCAGAGCAGTGTCCAGTCCCAGCCACTCCAGCTGACCGTCTGCCACTGCCTGAGCCTGGAGCTGCTGCCTCACTGTAAACCCAGCCAGCACAAACCCTCACCTCGCTCACTTGTCTGCGTGAACACTGGGCCACCGTGTCCAGACACAGTCATGGGGCCATCCTAACGCCTTCGTGACCCCTGGCTCCCACCGCCCACGCCTGCTCAGGACCTTCTCTCCTCTCCCTCAGCTGCCACCCGGATGGGCCCTGGTGCCTGGTGCCCTTTAGACCCAACGGCACCCCTCCCCCGCCTTCTCACCGCACATCAAGCCCACCCCCTCCCTGCAGTGTCCCTGGGGCACGCACATCTCACGCCAGAAACCTCGAGAGCTTCCCTTAAGCAAACACAGACTTTCTCACCTGGCACTCAGAAACCCAGGACATGGGCATCAGATCACACCTCTGCCTTCCCCAGAGCGGCAGCCACCCACACAGCACCGGGCCCTCCAGGCCTCCCCGCTCCTGGGGCAGCGGGATGGAGGGCCAGATGCTTGTTTGGGTGGACCCCCCTGCACATTTGTTCTAGTCGCTTATGCCACTCGCTCCTGATTGCCCCCTTCCTTACACACCAATAGAATCTTTTGTTAGAAGCTTCTAGATGCTACACGGTTATGGTGTAGCCTTTACCAGCCTCCCTTGCAGCTAGATGTGGCCACATGACCAACTTCTGACCAAAGGGACACGGTCACCCCTCCAGAGGTGCGTGCTTCTGTCCCGTCTCGCCCTGGCTGGGATGGGCACAGATGGTGGGGCCCTGAGGCTCCCTGGGGCTGCCATAACTAAGCCCCACTGACTGGGTGGATTAGAACCGCAGGAATTTATCCTCTCACAGTTCTGGAGGCCAGACGTCCAAAATCAGGGTGTCGGTGGGGCAGGTCCCCTCTGCAAGCTCTGAGGGACAACCTGTTCTAGGCCCCTCTCCCAGCTTCTGGTGTTGGCCCCCCACCCTTGGCGGTCCTCAGCTGGCGGACGCATCACTCCAGTCTCTGCCCCCGTCTCCACATGGCTTCTCTCTGTGTCTGTGTCTCTCTTCTTATAAGGACACCAGTTCCAAAGGGTTCAGGGCCCTACTTCCTCCAGAGGGACCTTGCCCATTGTCTCTGTCACGACCCTATATCCTAATAAAGGTCACATTCTGAGGGCCTGGGGATTAGGACTCCAACCTACGAATCTTGGGGGACACAATTCAGCCCATCACGGACCCCACAATGGAAACTCTGTGCAGCAAGGCAGGTGGCTGGACCTGTGGGGTCCACCCTCACGACCTCACGGCACAGGAGGCAGCTCGGCGGGCTCAAGCCCCTACTCGTGGTCCCTGTCGCACAGCCACGCCTCCATCAGATCTGATACTCCAGACCGGGAGCCCTGGGCACACAGAGGAGAGTCCTGGGAGCTGCTGCCCAGGGGAGCTGAGCACGGACGGTGTCTGGGTGGGGCTGCCCGGCCGGAAGGAGCGAACGTGAGCCTGACAGGGGGCAGGGGAGTGGGGGCCGGACTAAGAAAGAAGCAGTGCGTTGAATTCTGCTCCCCTCGTTGGGCGGAAACTAGTCCATTCTAGAACTGAGTGTCAGAACAGACAGCTGTCCTGCCCTTGGGAGGACGTCTCTGCCGCCTAACGGATGGGCCAGCTCGCCCGATGGATGTCGGTCCTGCAGGGGGAGTGGCCTGGTCCGATGTAGGGCAGGTCCCCCTGGGATCCTCTCCCAAGCAGCCAGCCCCCAACCCCCAAGCCTTTTCTTCCTCCCTCTGTGACCAGCCCAGAGACCCATAAGACTTGGCTACAAGTGGCAGTATCTCAACTCAAACCGGATTCAGCTGGATCCCAGAGCTGGGTCCCCAGTTGCCCGTTTGCAGCTCTTGGTCCTGATGTTCATTTATTCTTGTTTTCAGAGGCCGTCCGTCCCCAGGCCATGGTGTCCACCAGCTCCAGGCTTACAACCCTGCAGTACAGCATCTGTAGTGAGCTGATGGTGGCCCCCCCAAAAGGTATGTCCACGTCTTAATCCGCCAACCTGTGACTGTGACCTTATTGGGAGAAGAATCTTCACAGTTGTGGTTAAGGATCCCAGAGGGGGTCATCCTGAGTCACCCAGCTGGCCCTAAATCCAAGGACAAGTGTCCTTATAAGAGACACACGGGGAGAGGAGGGGGACGTGTGAGGACAGAGGCAGAGACGCGAGGGACGCGGCCACAAGCCCAGGGACGCCTGGAGCCCCCAGGAGCTGGAAGAAGCAGGAAGGACCCTCCCCTAAGCCTTTGGAGGGGCCACGGCCCTGCAGCCTCCTTGATCCCAGACTTCCAGCCTCCGGAACTGGGGCTGAATGAATTCCTGTTGTTTAAGCTGCCCAGCCTGTGGTCATCTGTTGCAGCCGCCCCTGGAGATGGGGACAGACTTCAGTGGAAAGAAGGCTCCCTTCTCAGTGGTCCCAACAAAGGTCCCAGAGATGGACCGCGTGGCCTAGCTCAAGCCCCGTGCCCACCCTACTCCAATCTCTTCGGCCCAGAAATCCGGTTCTCACATGGCAGGGGCAGGTCACCACCCTGGACCCAGTGGGCAGAATCCCCCCTGGCCCTGGCCCGCACACTGAGAAGGACTGATCGAGGCCCAGCACACTTGAAACATGGCTCAGAGGGTCCTCCCTGCAGACGTCTTCTGCTTTCACTTCTCCCAGTGTCTGGTTCTGTGACCTTCGACACAGCACGGGGGTCCCACAGGTGGGGTTGAGGTTTGCTTTGCGTTGCTGTGTCCCCGGAATACCCGTCCCTGTGTGGATCTGAGGTGTCGGCCACGGGAGGACACTGTCTGATGTCGTGGGCTGAGCTGTGTTCCCCAGTATCCGTATGTTGGAGTCCTGACCCCCCGCACCCCAGAATGTGACATAGGGGTAAGGTAAACTGAGGTCACTAGGCTGGGCCCTAATCCCACAGGACTAGGGTCCTTATTTATAGGAAGAAATCAGGACACAGACCCACACGGAGGGACGACCCCGTGAGGACAGAGGGAGGAGACGGCCGTCTACACGCCGAGGAGAGAGGCCTCGGGAGGAGCAGCCCTGCCCACACCTGGATTTGGGTTTCCAGCCTCCAGGACTGGACACAGTGAATGTCTGCTGTTTAAGCCGCCCAAGCTTCCCATGGCTGCCATGACAATTTATCACAAACTGGGCAACTTCAATCAACTGCAATTGATTCTCCCATGGTTCCGGAGACCAGACGTCTGAAATCAAGGTGTCATCGGGCTGGACTCCCTCCTGAGGCTCCAGGGAAGGGTCCTTCCTGCCTCTTCCAGTGTTGGGGGCTCCAGGCATCCCTGGGCCTGTGGCTGCATCCCTCCAGTCCTGCCTCCATCTTCACGTGGCTTCTCCCCTACGTGTATGTGCCTCTGTGTTCAAATGTCCCTCTTCTTAGAAGGACCCCGGTCACTGGGTTTAGGGCCCACCCTGCTCCACTGTGACCCCATCTTCACTTGATGACACCCGCAAAGACCCTTTGTCCAAATAAAGTCACACGCACAGGTTCTGGGTGGATGTGCGTTTTGCGGACACTCTTTAACCCACAGAAGGGGGCAAGAGATAAAGGCTCCAGATTGCCCACCCGGGTCCCTGTGTGTCCTCGTCCCGTCTGGGTGGCCCTTGTCCCCTCCCACACCCTGCCCGTCTTCTGTCTTGAGCGCCTGCCCTGCTGGCCTCAGGCCCAGCCCCAGACCAGAGGCAGCAGCGCCTCGTAGACAGCCCAAGGCTCCGTCACTGCAGAAGGCAGACAGCCCAAGGCTCCGTCACTGCAGAAGGCCGAGTCCCTTAAAGTTCCCTTGTCCTCTGATTCGGCTTCTATGATAGCATCCTCACTTCATCTCATGGTTCACAAAATGGGGCTTAGACAAGAGAGTTCATCCCAAGAGGAAGTGGAACTGAGGACCGCCCCGCCTGCCGCTGGCCTGGTGGTTTTATCCACTGACTTTGGTGCCGGGACTCTGACCACAGCCCCAGCCCCGCGATTCCTCCTGTCTCTAGAGACACACGGTGCCGCCCACCGGTTACCAAGACGGCGGCAAAAGTCCCCTTCCCCGTGCCCGGGCCTTTGCGATGAAACTTGGATGTCCCTCCGGCTAAGAGGTGGGGTCCGTCCCCCTCCCCTTGAATCAATAAAATGCACTGGAATTGTTACCATGAGACTGGAGGCTGAGCTTTAAGAAGCCACCCAGGTTTTGTCTCCTGGAGAAATAGCCACCACCGTGCAAGACATCCCACTGTCTTGAGGCCACTAGCGGCGAGGAAGCCCGGCCAGGCGTACGGAAAGAGGGGCCCGCGGGGAGCTCTGAGGTGCAGACGTGGGGCCTGAGCCCGGCTGCCAGGGGAGTGTCTCCAAGTGACCAAGTCCAGCCCATCACGCGTGGACAAAACGGTCCACCAGCCCCGCCCCTCCTGGGTCCTGACCGCGGAGCCGTGGGCGCTGGTTCACCGTTCTAACGAGGCTCTCAGGCAGCGGAGGATAACCGCGACCCGTGGGGCCCCTGGGGCCACCCCGTTGTCATCCCCCAGCCACACTCTCTTCCTGCTCAGAGAGTCTCCCTTGGATTCGGCCAGGACACAGCAGGAGCCCAGCATTAACCGCGCTTGCTGACGCAAGTTCAAGGTCAGGCAGACACAGGAGGGAGGGTCCTGCAAAACTTCTGGGGACATCTGAGCGCTTGGCATCTCGCTGGCTGGTCACAGGAATGACTGGGTTCTCGCTCAGGAGCCAAGCGCGGGTCCTCAATGGCTTGGGGTGTGTCTGCTGGGGTGTCCCGGTCCCCACTTTCTTTCTTTCTTTTTTTTTTTAAAACGATTTTTTTGACGTGGACCATTTTTAAAGTCTTTATTGATTTGTCACAATATTGCTTCTGTTTTTTGTTTTGGTTTTTTGGCCACGAGACACGTGGGATCTTAGCTCCCTGACCAGGGATCGAACCTGCACCCCCTGCCTCGGAAGGCGAAGTCTTAACCACTGGACCGCCAGGGAAGTCCCTCAGTCCCCACTTTCTGCCTGCAGGCTGGGAACCCAGGCTTCCCGGGGACCCTTTCCTCTCCCAGGCCCCATTTCTGGCCTTTCCTTCAAGGCGCTTCTCTCTCGTTCTCGGTACTCATGGTTCTGAGACCACAAAGGGGCACCCACCCCCCTGCACTCTGGAGCCTCTATGTCCCCCACTTTTCCTCGAGTGACCCCCTGGCCGCTCCCTTTCCGGCTCATTCAGCACCCCTACCATCTCCAGGCTGTCCCCGACCCCCTCACCCCCCACCCCCGTGGGAATTGTCAATCCCTCCCCCCGCCAAAACAAACGTGGTCCACCACACCCAGCCTCCCCTCAAAGGCAGTCTGTTCTCTGGGCCTCTCCCCCCTCCCTTGCGGACTGGCCCCCGCCTGGCTGGTCCAGGGGGTCTTATCCTCGACCCCCATCCTCCACCCACGGGGACCCTGCATCTCGGCAACTGCCCGTAGACAATGCAGGCCAGACCACGGAGGGTTGGAGACCTCTGCCCACAGCAGCTTCACACAGGAGAGGTGTCCAGCCCTTCCCCTCCCTCACCAGACCCCCAAGGGCGATGGGAAGAAAGTGGGCAGATGGGGGGACGCCCAGCTCCCACCTGGGGTGACCCTTCCATGGGAGCAGGGACCAGGATGTTCCGGGCATGTGTGAGAGAGGCCGCAGGAAGAGGGGAGAGTGTGACAGCCAGGGAGAGGCAGCCCCCCTCTTGCTGAGGAGGGGGACTTAACCAGGTGGGGTCCTGAGCCCCTGGCCGCAGGTCTGGGTCATAGCAGAGGTGTTTGCTGAATGAATAAATGAACAAGGGAGTGAGTCAATGGGCTGAAGCCACAAGAAAGGCAGAGTGTGGCCTCAACTTTTCAAGGTACAGAGGGGCTTTCCTGGTCCAGATTCCAAGGGGGAATAAGGGCCTTCCTGATGCAGCCAGGGTGATTGTTCCTGGCCCCTTCTAGAATCATCTGGAAGTTAATGCTTTAGAAAACAAATATTTCAGACATCTCAACACGGCCCTCCAAGTGGGAGCCTCAGCAGATGGCCAGAGGTCTGGACGCTCTCCCACACCCCAGATGCATGAGCGCGCCACGGCCTTACAGCAGCGTCCACGGGGGACGCGGGCCTCGGCCAGGAAAGTGTCAGAGCCCCCAGCCACCTGCCGGGGCCCCCGCCCCTGGGCCCTGTCCATTCTCCTTGGCAGCTCCCGTCACGGACAGGACATTCCTGAAGACTGAGGCTACGTGTCGGGGGTTGGGGGCTGGAGAGGCCAGGCGGGTCCACGGCCGAGCTTCACCTCTGCCTCTCCGCCTCCATCCTCCCTGCCTCTTGGGCTGACCCGGAGGTAGGGGCGCGCGTCCTGTTTCCCTTCCCACACCCGTACCAGGGCCTGCCCGCTCTGCCTTCACCCCTCTGGGGTCCCTCTCTGTCCAAAGCCCACGACACGTAGGGCCCGATTCAGGGAGGCCTCGGGCCTGTCACGGTGGCATCCTGCGGTGGGGAAGCTTCCTGCAGACCCTCCTCTCTTGCTCACGGTGGCATCCTGCGGTGGGGAAGGCTTCCTGCAGACCCTTCTCTCCTGCTCACGGTGGCATCCTGCGGTGGGGAAGCTTCCTGCAGACCCTTCTCTCCTGCTCACGGCCAAGGGGAGGCCTGCCCCTGGCACCTAAATGTCCCGGTTGAGTGGTTTCTCCCACCTGGACCGCGAGCTCCCTGAGGACAGACTCGGGGAAGGAGGCCCTCCCACCTACAGCAGAGCCAGCCTGGAGGGAACTCAGAGCCGTAGGACCCCCAGGGCAGCGGGCCGAGCACAGTCACGGGCTGGGTGGGGGTGCCCGGCCCACATGCAAAGACCAGGCAGCAGCCTCGTGGGGAAGGTGGAGGGCTGGCCAGGGAGCAGAGGGACGGGGCTTGGAGGTGGGAAGGGCACCCTGACAGGCCCGTGAGGACCAGCCCCACGCAGGGTGGCTGCGCCACAGGAGGAAGCACGGACAGGTGAGCAGAAGGGGTTGTGCCCCTTCCGGGTCTGACCCGTCAACGTCTGCAGAGTGACCCCAGGACAGGGAGGATTTACAGCACTCCCAGGGGTGTGGAGCCACAAGACGGCGGGAGCCTGGGCCCCGCAGACACCTGGAGCGGAGCCCGAGGGGATGGGCCACCCTCGAGAGCAGGGAGCCACCGCTCTCAGGAGGACGCGGCGGGGGTGGGATTGGCGGCGGCAGAGGCAGCCACGGGGGACCGTGTGTGCGTGGAGGCCACCAGTCCCCGCGGCTCTGTTGGTCTGGGGTACAGCAAGCCCACCTGGGACCTGGGCTGGGACCCTCCGACCTGTGGCAACGAGAGTTAGGGCAGCCCAGAGGGGGGCGAGGTGGAAGGTGTGGAGGTGAGGGTCCCGAGGAGGAGGGGACCGTTGGCCCGTGGAGGCCCCGGTCTCTGTCTCAAGGAGCATCCAGGGCTGTCCTTTATCTCACCCCTCACACCACATATTTCCAGAAAGAAATCATTCCCCATTCCAAAGTGCTCCACGGAGGCGGATTTTTCCATCTGGGCTTTGCTGCTGAGCTCTTTTGGAGGAAACTTCTGCGTTAACTCACCTCCCTTGTCCAAGCGTACATGGGGCCAATCCGGGGAGGCAGGGGGGCCGCTGCTGGGGAGCTGGGGAGCATCGGCTGGGCACACGCGGGCCGGTGCCCACCTGCCAGGATGGGACGCTGGTGTTGCTGAGAGGCAGGGGTCTGGGCGCCCCGTGGCCAGCTCTGCAGCGCAGCCCCTGCGACTCCTCCCGAGGGTCCCCTCGCACATCTGGCTAAGTCGGTTCCCACACTGTGCTTCCAGCCCCTCAGCCCCTGCCCCATCGATCACCCGCTGAGGAAATGCCCGCTGCTGTCATCCCGCCCAGACCCGGGGCCTCGCTCTCGCAGCAATGGCCCCACTCGAGCCTCCCCCACTGCTCCCCTCTCCTCGTGGCCTCACACCTGGGCTGGGGCTCCGTTTCCAGCCAGCGGACAGACGACCTGGCTCTGAAGCCGGCCCTCCCCCGGCCCTGCTCCCAGATCTCCCAGCCCTTTTCTCCTCCAGGCACATCCAGTCTCCCCTCGTCTCAAAGACGTGCAAACGCGATGCGGGGGCTCCCCTTCCCGAGCCCCTGCAGCGGCCTCTCTGTCTTTTCTGGTGACACTTCTTGCAATGGTGACTGTCATGCGCTGAACTGTGTCCCCCCAAATTCCTGTGCCGGAGTCCTAACCCACAGGACCTCAGAGTGTCGCTGTATTTGGAGATGGGGTCTTTACAGAGGGAGCCAGTTAAGGTGAGGTCACTAGGGTGGGTCCTAGTCCCATAGGACTGATGTCCTTACAAGGAGAGGAGATCAGGACGCAGACACACACGGGGGAACTGACAGCCATCTACACGCTGAGGAGAGAGGCCTCGGGAGGAACCAGCCCTGCCCACACCTGGATCTGGGATTCTAGCCTCCAGGGCCAGGAGGAAATAAGCGTTTGCTGTGTAAGCCGGTCTGTGGGACTCTGTTAGGATAGCCAAGCAGACCTGTACAGCGACAGTCCTGCCGTGCCTCAGTTTCCCCATTTTCTTGGCTTCTTGCCCCCCTTCCCAGCAAGTTGGAAAGGCCCCATCACAGGACTGTCACAAGCACACCTGCCCTCAGAAGGCTCTTGGTGAGCCTTGCTTTGGGGTGACCAAGGGCACCCCTTGGCCTCCCAGGGCCCTCCACGCTCTGAGGCCCAGGCAGCCCTCCAGGTCACCCAGGCACAGGACCCACAACCCTGCCCTCCGATCTCTCCCTGCCTGGGGGTGCAGGACGCATCAGGGCCCACTCCCCTAGGCACGTTGCTGTGGCCTTTCTGGGTCTGGACGGGGACGCCTTTGGAGGCTGAGGCCTTTGCAGGGTCAGACAAGGACCCCAAAGCCCACGGCAGATGGGGGAGCAGAGCCTAACAAGGACTGCCAGGTCTGGGTGGGCGGCCTGCGTTCCTGCTCCCCTGACCACCCAGTCCGGCCCTGGTTCCCCTTGAGGCCTTCTTCCGCTGGAGGCTTTCGGTGGGTGACTTGGCCACCAGCCAGCTTCAGTTTCACCCCTTAGCCCTCTTCCACCCCTTTCCCCTCCTCCCTCTGCCCAGCCAGGCCCCAGGCCCCCGGGGACGGGCACCCAGGTAGGGCTGGGCTGGGATCTTGATGCCCAGGCAAAACAGGGCCTTAAAAAAATGAGAAGGGAAAATAAGCAAACACCTTCTCTCCACCTCTCTCTCTCTCTGGCTCCCTCCCTCCCTCTCATCATAAAATGAGGAATTTCTTTTTCTCTGCGCCTCGGGCTGCAAACAGCCACTCCGTCCCGCTGTGCTGGGGCGGGGGGACAGGCGGGGGCTGGGGAAGCCGTCAGGGACCTTCTCCCACCCCCACTCACAGGGGGCCTTGACTGCCCCCTCTACTTCCCTTTTCCCTTTGTGGGACTGAGGTTAAACAGGGCACCCGGGGCCCACGACTGCACCCTCTGACATCTTTGAACTCAGGAGAGCTTTGTTGTCTTAACTGTCCCCTGCCCCACACCACTGTCACCCTCTCCTCGAGTAGCGGACGGCTGCCGGGCGGGCTCAGCGTGGACGACCCACCCAGGAGTACGAACCTCCGCCACTACCCTTTCTGGAGCCTCTGGGTCCCTGGAAATTGGTCTCACAAATAAAGCCAGCCGGGGACCATCTTGCCCAGATGGCGTGGAGCTCGACCGCCCACTCCCCTCGCTCCGTGCCCCCGGACCCGGCAAGCGCCCCTCTGCACGCCCCACTGGTCCAGTCTCCCTCTGCCCGTTGGCCTGCTACCTCTTGGGACCTTCTCAAAGGGACATGCAGCCCTAGTGGCCTCTGCCCTCCAGCCCAAGGGCCAGCTTGGTGGGCGCGCCAAGCCCCCAGGCTCCCTCTAGTGACTGGAGCCCACGGGGGTGCTCAGAGGTCCAGCAGCCCAGGTGGACTCCGCACGGGAGGCGGACTGGTGCCAAGTCACTGATGGGACCAGGCCAAACCCCTCGGCTGGGGAGAGGCCGAGGCCCGAAAGGCGACACCCCAGCCCTCTCGCCGATGGCTCCAGGGAACAGAGCTGGCCTCCAGGCCGGGCTCAGGCCAGGGCCCTTGTCCTGCCTGTCCCTGGAGCCCCTCCATGGGGCGTCCTGTGGGCCGCCCTGGGCTGGGCATGTGGGATGCTGGGTGCAACACCCGGCTGCCCCTCTGCCCTGCACTTCCGCTCTCCAAAGCCAGGACTCCTCTCAGCTCTGGTTCCCCATCAGCCTGACCGCCCTGAGGCCCCTGAGACCCCGCATGGAGGCCCCTCCTCCACTTCCCGAGAAGATGCTCAGAGCGTTGGCAGATGCGGTGGGGAGTCCTTTCTGCGTCCCCCCATCACAGCCTGCAGCAAGGGCCACCCAAACCCCTCGGGAGCCCGGCCCTGCTCCTACCTGCCCGCACGTCTGACCAGGTCTGCCCAGTTTCAGGCACATTTTCTGGGGTTTCCTCTGCACCCCACCTAACGAGCCCTGCTGGGCTGGGCTGGGCTGGGCCAGCGGACCAGCTGGGCCCCTCCATGCCCAGCACCAAATGGTGGGCTCCTGTGGTCCGGGGAGACTGTGGTGGACAGAGACCCCCGCCTCCCCCAGAATATGACCTGGACCTGTGGCTTGGAGACCAGAGTGCAGGTGGGAGCCCCTCTCCTCCGGGGGGTCGGCAGGGAGCCTGGCTCTGGACGGGTTTTGGCCTCAGACAGAGGAGAGGGGACAGAGGAGGTCGGCTGAGGGGGGGAGGGGCCGGGAAGCCCCCAAGGGGAGGGGCTGCTGCCAAGAGGAGAGGAGGGTTCACTGGGGGCACTGGAGGCACTGGGAGCACTGGGGGCACTAGGGGCACTGGGGCAGTGGGGGCACTGGGAGCACTGGGGGCAGTGGGGGCAGTGGGGGCAGTGGGGGCACTGGGAGCACTGGGGGCACTGGGGGCACTGGGGGGCACTGGGAGCACTGGGAGCACCGAGGGCACTGGGAGCACTGGGGGCACTGGGGGCACTGAGGGCACTGGGAGCACTGGGCGCAGGAGGCCGGACGTGGGTCTGAAAGCCTCCAGCAGAGCGAAACACAGGTAGGTTGCACAGCACCTGTGGGACTCGCCACTCCCTCTGCCCTTCCGATGGAGCCCGCGCCCACATCTGTCCCAAGACCAGCCCCCTGACCCTCGGGCCACCTTGAGCAGAGAGCTGGGACACCCCCCGCCCAGGGGACCCCCCTCAGCCCCTCCCTGGGCCTTGGGATGTTCGTGTGTGGACAAATGGCGTGTGCCCATGGGGCCAGCTGGCCACTCTCCCACCATGGCTGTCCCATTGCGGACCTGGCCTGACACCTCTGACAGCAGAGAAGGTGGCTCAGCCCGCCCCACACTTAGAGCCCATGGAACATTCCAGCAGAGACAGTCCCCTGGGGCTGGGGTCCAACGCTGAAGGTCCACATCCCACTGCCCCCACGTGTCCATCTTGGCCTGGCTCTCAGACCCCCAGCCCCACCCGCTGTCTGTCCATCTGCCCCAAGCCCAGAAGCAGAGCTGGGTCCCCACTAACCACGGGGCTGGCAGCCTGGAGTGGGCCCTGGATTGAGGGTGATGTCACATCCTGTGAACACATTAGTGAACCGGCCAGGCCACGGCTTCCTCCCTGTCGGCCAGGCGGGGCCTGGGTCCTGAGCAGTGAGGGGTTAAGCCTGGACACAGCTCCGGCTTTCTCTGGCCCCCTCTGTCCCACACTTCCCCAAATGTCCCCGGCCCTGTGCACTCTCCTTCCCTCTCGTGCTGTCCCCACGGCCTCAGCCCCCACCCCTGCCCCGCTGTCTCCTGGTCCACTCTGGCTCCCTCTGGCCACAGTGTTTCTGGGGGTCTTCCAGGCTGCTCTCTGGGTACCCTCCCAAGCTAGCACGTGCGTTGCCCTGCGGTGGGAGCTGGGTGGAAGCCCCCCAGGTGGTCCTGGGTGTCCACAGGGCCTGGTGGGTGGGCAGAGGTTGGGGGCGGGACTCAGGCCAGCATGGCCCCCTGCCGCCACCCCACCCGCTGTCCAGCCTCTGCCAGGTTTCTGAGGGGCACTGCTATCAACATTATTATCATAGCCACCGCAGAACCTGCGCTAAGCTGACCTCCCAGGGTGGTGGGGGAAGGGTGCCTTGGCTCCAGGGGTCTCTGGTCTGGGGGGGGCCGCCCGCTGGGCGCCCCGGGGCATCCGCCGGAGTCTCGGCCCCTCCCGCCCCCAGAGAGGGCCCAGCCTGAGGGAAGGGACAGCCCCTCCTCCTGGGAGCCCTGAGGCCAGAGAGGCTGCTCAGACCCGAGGGGCAGCGGGCAGTGCCACCTGCAGCCCTTGGCTGGTGCAGAACAGAGGCCAGCCCGGGGCCCCTGCGGCCCGCCACCGTCTCTGTGTGTGTGGGGGCCTGTGGGGACCCCCCAGGGCAGCCCCAGAGCCCTGGAGGCATCGGTGCTCACCACCGCTATGGGCGGGGGCTCGCTCCAGACCTGCAGGCCCCAGCCCCCCACCCCGGGCTCCTCCACACAGATCCTTTCTCACCCCCCAGACCCGCTGCAAGCCTGCAGGGGAGGGCTCCGTTGTCCCAAGGGAGCCAGTGGTCCCGTCCTCCTTCAACGGCTTCAGGGCACGGTGGGTGTCATGATCACGGGCCCCCAGAACCTGCTGGCCAGGCCCCAGGCCCCCAGGAGTCCCCACCAGGGCCACCAGCCACGACTGGGATGTCAAGGCCTCGGCCGCCCCGCCAAGATGAAGTTCTTGTCATACCGCACCCCCGGCAGTGTCCCCCAGCCTCCAGTTCACTGGGACCCCAGGACACCACCCAGGCCCCATTGCCCCCCGAGTCCAGAGAAGCTGGGGTGCTGAGAAGTTGGGGCTCCGTGTTGGGATGCGAGGGGCGTGGTGGCTGTGGAGGGCTGGGTGCTGTGGGGACAGCCTGGGCCGCAGAGGCCGTGCCTTGCGGGGAAGGCCCTCGGGGTGTGTGTCCGCGGCTGGGCGGGGCTGGAGGGCGTGTGGGAGGGGGAAGCATCCGGGCCCGGGTGCAGAGGGAGGCTGCGCTCCTTGTAGGAGGAGGGAAGGCAGGCAGGCGCCTCCCTGCCCTGGGGGCGCGGTGCGGCTGCCACTGATGGGATCAACTCCAGTTCCGATCGGAGGCTGCTAGGCTGGGGAGGGCTTGGGCTCAGCCTGCTGGCCCCCGCTGTGGTCCGGGGTGCAGGAGAGGGCGAAAGAGACCCGAGGGGAGAGGGGACCCAGGCTGGTACTGCACCCCTCTCTCGGATGTGGGTCTCGGGGTTCTCCCGAGGGCTGAGGACGGAGGGGTTCCAGCAAGGGGATATGCAGGGAGGTGAGGAACAGTGACCTGGGGGTCTGGGCGGCATGGAGCCCCACGTGCTTGGAAGGAGGCTCAGAAGAGGGGGGTCCCCTCGGGGAGGAAGCCCGGACTCACGGGTCCGGCCTCGGCCCCAGGAAGCTCAAGCACATGGCGCTCTCCTCCGGGGGCCCTCGTGCCCCTCTAGCCAGGTTGCATCAAGGGGCCCAGGGGTCCCCTCTCTGCAGCTCGGCTATCGGGCCCAAGCGGCCAGGACTCCCGCGGGCACCCTCCGTGGAGGGGAAGGAGGCAGCTGCAGTCCCAGTTCCAAGGCGCCCGGAGCCTTCCTGCCTGCCCTTCTCAGGGCTAATAAAAGGGACTGTAAGCCCTGGATGTGTACAAAGCGCCCCTATAAATGGCTCCCGGTAATAACGACGTTCGCAGCAGTGTGGCCGGAGAGGGGACATCACCCCCAGCACGGCCCAGCCCACCCAGAGACAGGGACAGGGACAGCCCCCCACCCACCCTGGGGCACGACCCTCTCCAGGACCGGCTGGACTGGACTGAAAGCCCCCCAGGCCAGTGATGCAGGAGGGGCTCCGGGAGAGGAGGGAACAGGGCTGCGCTCTGGCCGCCCCTCGCCCAGGGCTCTCGGTCACAGATACCGGTGGCTCCGGTGGCCGGCCTCTAGGAGTGAGGTGGGCTGTGGCCTCTCACCTCCACGTGGCTTGTCCCCCAGCCGCGAGCGTTGGTCTCCTCCTATGACTCTGGGGGCATCGGCTGTGGGCACGGGGACGGGCCTGTATAGGCGTCTCGCTCCAGGCGCCGGCGCCCCAGTCTGCCTCCCAGCCCCCAGGTGCAGGCGGCCGTGGCCTCGAGCCCCCAGGAGCCAACAAGCTGGGGCAGGGGAGTGGGTGCCAGGTCCAGGCCCAGGGTGACGATGTGGGTGATGGGAGGCTCGGGCTGGGTCACGAGCTGTGCCATCCCCTCGGCAAAGCCCCGAAGGAAAGCTCTGGGAACTAAGCCTTGTTCCCCCGCCTACCACCCCAGCTGGCTCCGACATGCTCCATCTCTGACGGTGGCCTGGCAGGACAGTGATCACCCTTTAAGGTGACTCTCCCGTTAAGATTCCTCAGTAGCGTGCCAATGGAATCCAAATCCGAGGTGGGGCCCAGGGGTGGCCACAGCGAGTGACAGGTGGAAGGGAGGTCCCGGGGCCACACTTATGGAGTGCTCTGGCCCCCGGCTGTCAACCTAGGGCAGATGGCCTCCCTCCCGTGTGTCAACTCTCCTGTACTTGTCTGACCCAGAGCGAATATTTTCCCCTTCATGAAATTCTTGGGAAGAACTGCCAGCTTCTGGCTCGCAGGGGCATCGTCCCCCACAGAACACGTGGTCCTGAGGCCCTTGGTAAAAGTGGGAGTTGTGGCCGCACACAGGGTGAGCTTGGAACACTGATACCCAAACTGCACTGCTTGCCGATCACCCTGGTGTAAACAGTCTCTGCACGCTGGTTCTCAAGACATGACAGACGTCACCGGGCACAGACAAGGGAAGAGAACCGGCGGTCGTGGGCCCTCGATCCACCCCACACCCCTATGCCCATGACCCTGGGGGGCTCTTTACTTCCTTCCCAGCCTCCTCTCTCCCATCCAGGCCACCTGGCCTGACTGGGCCTCCTGCAAGCACCCAGCATCCCTTGCAGACAGAGAGGAAATGGGCTTGAGTAAACGAGTTCCCACAGGGAAGGGACGGCACTGCAGGGACTGGGGCTCTCGCCTTCTCAGCACCCTCGGCTGCCCCGAGTATCCACAGGCAGACGCCCAGGGCTGGGGGTGCAGGACTGTCGTGGGGTCCACTGGGCAGCCGGTGGGGCTGGGGCTCCTGAGAATGATGCTCGGGGTGGGCTCTGCACCCGCTGCCATCTCGGGAGCCTTCGTGTCCCACCAGGCGCCAGGGCAGCCGGGCGCCCTGGGCAGAGATGCTGTCCGTGCCCCTAGCACCACTTTGTCCACTTTGCTGCACCCCGGGATTGGGGGTGTCCAGGGTCAGCAGGGCCTTCACCTCCACTGCAGGTGACAGAGACTCCTACATCTGTCGTGGAGAGCAAGGAACAGGGCGTGAGCCCTTTCTGCCACCACCCTGGTGCCCGGCTCCTGTCACCTCACACCTGGGCTGGGGCAGCAGCCCCGCCCCCCGCTGCCCCACTCTGGGTCCTGCACACAGCAGGCGCCCTCTGCACGGTCAGCCTCGAGGCGGCCCCAGGGCTGCCCCCGACCCCTGCTGTCCTTCCTCTGCCAGCCATCACACGGTAGGGGCACCAGCTGCCACCCCGGGTGATGGGATGGTTGCCTCCCTCTGCCCTCCGTGTTGAGAGAACTTGAGGGGGCAGCGCGGTGGGGACCAGAGGGCGGAGGCCGCTCTGCTGACCACCTTCTCGGCAGTAGTCGTCCCGTTTCTGAGCCCAGCCTTGCTGGCTCCGGGTGGACGGTCCAGACTTGTGAGAATCCAGGGCTGCTGCTCCTTCCAGGCCTGCCCTGGGGAATGGGGAAACTTCTGCTCAAACCCCACCATTCTGCAGAACTTTCCCGTGATGGGATGTTCTGGATCTGCACTGTCCAGCCTGGGAGCCCCCAAATGTGCCTCCTTTAAATTCCTCATGATGTAAAGCAGCCTCGCGTAGCTGAGCGCCTCCTGTTGGACGGTGCAGATTTTGAACCGCGCTCTCAGGATCAGAAGTGGAATCCGAGAGGCAGCCACACACATCGTTCTGCCCCATAGGGTAGAGTCGCTGGGGAAAGTGCAGGATGCCCAGGGAAATCTGAATTTCAGGCAAACAAAGAATGTTTCTCAATACGGATACGTGCCGTGCAGTATTTGGGGCACTGCTGGGGACACACATATATGCTAAGCAATTATTTGTCTTTGTCTGAAATTAAGATTTTACCAGGTGTCCTGTATCTTTTTAAAAATATTTTATTTATTTGGTTAGTTCTTGCTCTGTCGGGTCTTAGTTGCGGCGCGCGGGATCTTTCGTTGCGGTGTGCGGGCTTCTCTCTAGTTGTGGCGTGTGGGCTCCAGGGTGCGTGGGCTCTGTAGTGTGTGGCACGTGGGCTCTCTAGTTGAGGCACGCAGGCTCAGAAGTTATGGCGCGTGGGCTTCGTTGCCCCGTGGCATGTGGGATCTTATTTCCCTGACCAGGGATCGAACCCCCGTCCCCTGCATTGGAAGGCAGATTCTTTATCACTGGACCACCAGGGAAGTTCCATGTCCTGTATTTTTATTGGCTAGTCTGGCCACCCTATAAGTTACAAGTTGGTCCTTCAGCAGCAGGAGAGTCTGGGTCCAGACTAATCGCTCAATGGGCAGGCCGAGCAGGGGGTGGGGATGCCAGCATTGGGTCTGCTGGTGGTCCCTGAGGACAGACTGAGTCATGGCCGAGCACATGGAAGGCAGGGCACCTGCAACCCAGGCTGCCTCTATTGACCGTGCTCCGCAAGGATTTCTGGGGTCCTGCCTTCCACATCTCTACCCTTGGACACTGGTTCTGCCGGTCCACGTCCAGACAGTTGGTTTGAGATGTGGGGAGGCACCGCAGGCCTCCAGCCCATGCAGCCTGCCCACGGGTCCGGGCCCCTTCCTGGGCGGCCTGGCGGGCAGAGGGTCCACTCCTCCAAGGCCTCCCGAGGCGCCGGGGGTGGGCTGCTCCGCCCTGGGGTGCAGCTCTAGAGAGCCCCCAGCTGCGGCCGGACTCTGATTCTGTCCCGTCTCCTGCACTGGGAGGACTGGGCCCCTCTCTGCACTCCGCCTGAGGCTCTCCCACCCCCTCCCCCAAGGGTGTAGGAGCAGCGCTGGGAGGGGGCTTGGTGGGGCTACAAGCTCGGAAGACGATTCCTTCCTGACTGCTTGCAGGACCTCACGTCTAGGAAGGAGAGGGGGGCCCCTGTGTATGTGCACAGCTGTGTGCAAATGTGTGCAAGTGCGTGTACACGGTGTGTGTGGATGTGTGTGCGGTACGGCTGTGCCGTGTGCGCTCACGTGTTCCTTGGGGGAGGCAAGGCACGGGGCTGGAGAGCCACCATCGCAGTGGATGGGTCTGGACCAGGGCCACCCCTCCCTGTCCCTGTGTGCCGCCATCCTGAGCCGTGGTAAGGGCACAGGGACCTGGGTCCAGGGCCTGGCCTTGGTCCCCAGGCTGAGATGTGGCCCTTCTCCCCTCCTCTCCCAGGACGAGGGACATTGCAGGACCAGGACAGTGGAGGATGGTGGGTTGCACTTTGGAGGGGGGGGGCTCCAGCCAAGATGCAACTGGGGCTTCCCGACCTGGCCTGGAGACAAGGGGGACTGTGTGAGGGTCCCCAGCACCCCACCTCCCCATCCTGGCTTCTCGGCTCTCCCACGCCGGTGAGCAGCTCGAGTTTTTGGGATGCTGACCCCCCCCAGGAGGCTGCCTCCTGGCCATCTCCCCCTGGGGTCCAGCTGCTGGCTGTGGACTCTGTCCTTGTCTGGGACACCTCCTGCATGTGGGCCCTGGAGGACCCACTGCCCTGGTGGAGGGTGGGTGAGACCCCTGTCTGTTGTGAGCTCTGCTGCCTGGGGGTCCCCGTGTGATTTGCAAATGTAGATCGCATTTGGTTACATTTAATAGAGGAAGGAGAGAAGCGTTTCTTCTGAAACCACCTTGTTGGCCCCAGACCAAGTGCAGGAAAGCAAAGACATCAATCTTTCCCCTTTTAAAGCAAGTTTTCTTCTTTTATTTTTTTCAAGGAAAATAATTCCAGACTCCATTTTTCCTTATGTGCCTTCCAGACAGGGACCCCTCCTAGGGCTGCGGACCCCAGGCTGGGGCAGATGGGGCCTCCCTCCACCCCATCCCGGGGCTGCCACTGTTGCCTACAGGGCAGCCTGGGGCCCTGAGCTGAGGCTGCACCCCAGCACCTGCTCCCGAGGGGCAGGGGGTCCAGGGGGCTGGGTGCAGGAGCCCGCAGGTGGGGGCGTGTGGACAAGCCATCCCCAGGAGAGGCTGGGGAGGTGGGCTTGCTGACTGACCAGCCAGTGCCCGGGCAGTGCAGGGACCCCTTGGAGGCGGGGGGGGGGGGCTCCCATAAGGGCTCAGCTCTTCCCCAGGCTCACCTCCAGCGGCCTCCAGCCCCCCTCAAGGCCTGGCGCCTGTCCTCCCCTGCCTCTCCCACCCCCGCGGCCTCCCGCAGCCAGGCCTGTCTTGCTCCTGCATCCGCCCTCGCATCCGGCCCCCACTCCCCGGGGTGCTCGGGTTTCCTGGCGCCTTGGAGACTCGAGCCTCCCGCTGGACAGCATAAAGGATGGTCAAGGTCACATAGGTCCCCCCTGCAGGAGGAAAGAAAGAAAAGCCTTCTCCCAACTGGCAACCAGGCCAGAGCAACCGGAGCACTGAGGACGAGGACACGTGTGTTGGGTCCCAGTCACGACCCAGCCCCGCTGTCCAGCATGGGTTCCCCCCCAGGTGTGCCCGGGGACCTGTGAGGGCGGAGCCACTGGTGTCTCCCTCTGCCCCAAAGGGCTCTGTCACCCCAGACACCCCTCTTTAGCCAACAGGCATATATTGGAGGGCCAGCCAAGTGGGCGGTGGGTCCCAGGGACTCCAAGGCCCTGCCCGCCCTGCCCCTGTGGAGCACCTTCCCCAGAGGGAGGGGTGGGGAAGCTCGTTGCTTAAGAGGATGTCGGGAGGGCCACCTGGGCAGAAAGGCTCGCCTCCCGGAGGACCACTGCTCAGATCGTCCTGGTGCACCGCCCTCCACCCACCGCCGCTCGCCCACAGCCTGTCTGGGTGTCTGTGCAGTGCGTCTGCAGAGTTTTCCAAACTCCATCCCCGCTGGGCCTCCTGGGCCAGAAAGGCTACTCCTGCACCCGCTTGGTGCCCAGAGTCGGGTGCGAGAGCAGGCTCTTCCCCTGCTGGTAGGGGGCTGTCATCTCCCAGGGGGCACGACTCCGTCTTCTGCCCCCCACCTTACCCTCCAGCTCCTGCCACCCGATGGGCACGAATAACCACGTCACCCATGGGGAGACCCCAGGGCAACCCACAAGAGACCCCAGGGAAATGTCAGTCCCTCTTCCATCCTCGCTCCTGTGCCTTGGCCCCTGGCTTCTCAGGGGCTACCTTCCTGTCCCCAGGTGGCTGCTGGCTGCTGGGGGCCCTGCCCTCTCCTGACGGGGCTGTCCTGCAGAGCGCAGCGTGGGAGTCCCGCAGCCGAGCCTGCACCCTGGCCTAGGAGCCGGCAGGCAGTCGGCCTCGGGAAGGTCCCCTGACGACGGGCGGGAAGGGCAACCAGCCACCACAGTGGGCTGAGCAGCAGAGGGCCAGGTGCACGTTTGCAGGGAGAGCTGGGTCCGGGCAGAACGCCCGCTGTGTGCCCGCCTCGGGGGACGGCCTGGGGTGCCAGCGAGGAGGGGACAGGACGGACGAGCCTCGGGCCTCGGGCATGGGAGCATAGAGGCCGGGAGAGCCGGCCAGCACGGGGAGGAGCTGTGGCCAGGCGTGGAGCCGTGTCCTCGTGGACAGGAGGCTCCGGGGGAGAGGGCCGTGGGCCGGGGCCAGAGAGGAGAGGAGGTCCTGGCATCTGCACCCTGGAGGCCCAGAGGCTCCCATCCCCAAACCGGGTGGGCTCGGTCCCGCCCCCTACTTGGCAGATGGGGAAACCAAGGCCTGAGAGGGAGGGGGTTTGCCCGAGGCCACAGAGCCCTGAGCGGCAGAGCCCGCGGGGAAGCCTCCCACATCCTCTGCACTCTCCTGGAGAGGGGCCTGCCTGATGGGGGCCTCCGGGCAATGGGCAGATGCAGTGGCTGCTGCCTCCGGGGCCCCCAGGACCTCCGCAGCAGGACGGCTGGGCGCCGACCCGACAGGCGTTCCAGGAAGAGCCTCTCCAAGGAGCCAAGCTCCCAGGTCTCTCGTCCCCGACCAAGGAAAGCAAACACGGGAAGCAGGAAGCAGTTGAAAATGAGAAACTTTAGCAAGTGAGAGCTTGTGAGGCCAAGGGCCTCCGGGAGAGAGACATCACGCGTGAAGCATGGCCCAGGGCCGCCGCGCGTTCTTTCCATGGTCAGCAGCTGCTCCTTGCGGCCCCCCCTGCCTGGGCCTCTCCCCCGGCCCACCCGCCTCGCTCCCACCCCCAGCCCCCCACCCAGCCCGCCCTGTGAGGCCCCCACCATCTGCACTGGGAAAAGGGGGCAGGACCCCCTCCACCCCGGCTGCTGGTCTGGGGGACACCCAGCCTGCCCACAGACCCCCGGCAGGGGGAGAAGGGCCAGAGGGCAGGAGGGTGAGTCCAAGTGCCTGAGCCCCGTGCTGGGAGCAGCCAGCACCTTGTGCCCAGGTGGCCACGAGAGCCACTTCAGGGCATGGCGATTTCCAGGCTTGCAGCTCAGCTCTCGTCCAAAAGAGACAGGAATGTGGGCACTGGGGACAGCCGAGACCCCAGAAAGCTTATGAGCTGCGGAGGTGACAGCAGTGCACGTGGAAGGGCAGCTCGCCCTCGGGTTGCCTCCGCGCCCACCCACGTGTCCCCTCCACCCTGCACCCTTCCCCCTCGCCCCCGGCTTTCAGGCCCAAGAGGGGAAGGGACCAGTGGTCGCACACAGGGATTGTCACAGCAGGGCAGTGCACGGCATGGTGAGGGTCCCCGTGGGGCACCCCCTTGCCCACAAGGCCCAGCCGGCTCTGTGCTGAGGACACGGGGCCCCTCTCTCTGCGAAGCCAAGGAGCCCAGGCTTCCCACACCCCCACCCCCACCCCCACTGAGCCGGGACCACCCAGCTCTTATCTGACGGCTGGGGCCAGAGGGGCGGGCAGGAGAGGTGTGGGCCCCGGCCAGCCTGTCCCTTGCAGCCTTGCACCCCCTTCCCCACGCCAAGTCCTGTCCTCAGCAGGGGACAGCCTCACGGTCCCTTCCTGCCAGCTGTCACCTCCCGTCTCCACCTCGAGTGGCAGCCCCAGCTGCTGCAGCCCGCCTGGCCCCGGCCCACCGCCGGGCCCTGCCGCCAGCCCCCCTCCCGCTCAGGCTGGGTGCGGGGCCTTTTTTGGGTCTGTCCACCGCAGGGCACCCAGGCCCACCGAGGGGAGACCAATCAGCACACAGGCACGCTGGCTACAGACAGCGGCTATTTCAGGCCGGTGTGGGTTTCTGTCCTCTTCCCAAGGAGGAAGAGAATGTGGACACCTGCCTGACAGGCGCCAGCCGGGCGCCCTGAGACCCCAAAAAGGGCAGCGAGGGCCAGGCGGAGAGGTCACCTCGGGCCATCTCCTTTCCGCTCACGGGCTCCCAGGCTTCATTCCTGGCAGTTTCAAGGCCCCGTGGCCACCACCTCCCCAAACCTGCCACGTTCTGGGAGGGCTTGCAGCGTTGGCCCCTCTCAAGGGCACGCAGGCTGAGGTGGCAGGCAGAGCACGTGTGCAGCTCTGGGCATGCGCCTTCTCCCTGCCCCAGCAGACCTCAGTCCCCACAGCCCCCGCGTGGCCCCCAAGCCTTTGGGGCAGCCCCCCCGGCTCTCTGGGCCCATCAGGAAGGCCCGAGCGTGGGGCTGGCCTCTCCAGGTCTCGGGGACAGTCTGATCCGCCCTCATCTGCAAAGTAACGGGGCGGGGGGCGGGGCTGGCGCGGGCTCAGGCCGGGCTAGGAGCATCGAAGGGAGGGACTGGGCCTTGCTCTGCCTGGGATCCCGGGGAGGGGCCTGCAGGACGGTGAGCGTGACCCTCTTTGCCCTCCGCAGGCGTCTCCTCTCCCCATCTGCCCTCTGCTCCCAGAAAGCCAGAGTGAGCCCGAGCAGGCCTGCCCGTGTGGCCAGAGCAGGTGCAGCTGGGGAGGGCGGGGGGAGGGCGGGGGAGAATGCATCGCCCAGAGGACAGGGCAGAAGCAATGGGCAGAAGGATGGGGTGGACGCTGCCAACTCGGCCAGTGTCCTGTGAGAACCCAGAGTATCTGGGGCTCATCGCTCCGAGGGTCACGTCCTCCAGGGAGACTCCCGGGATGGTGCTTCTGGGGCTGGGCACGCCTGAGAACACTTGCAGGCGGCCTGCTTTCCTTCCAGGGAAGTGTGCAAAATAGGCACAGAGTTTGCAGAAGTGGCCAAACCGCTCCTGCCCCCGGGTCAGGGGGTTGGCAACAGGCGCCACTGGGCAGCGGGAGCATGGGGCCTCCAGAGGCAGCTTACCCAGGCCCTGGCCTGGGACCCCAGGAAACAGAGCCGGGGCCACCCTGCCATACCCGGGGTGGAGCTCCCGCCAAGCCCCGGAGCTGCCCCAGCCCCCGGTCCCCACCCCACCCCTGGCCATGCCCACACTGGGCGGTGGGCACCAGGGGCCAGCAGCCCTCCCTGAGCTAGTGGGCCGCCAGCTCAGCCTTTCGTGAGGGGTGGCGAGCTGCGGCTGCGTGGGAGGCATGCAGCAGAGCCCCAGCTGGAACTGCACGCCGTGGAGCAGGGGCCGGAGGCTTCCCACCAGCCGGAGGCTCTCGGGGGAGCTTCAGCCGGAGTGGGGGGGCGGGCTTCGAGGGCCCTGTGTGCTCAGAGCCGGTGAGCCCTCCGGTTCGGGACCAGCAGTAGCTGTCCGCAGGGAGCTTGCGGTCTCCCTGGGTGGATGCCAGGCCCACTGGACGCGGATGTCCAGGGACAGCACTGAGCTGGTAACTGGGAGGTGCGCCCTTCCGGGGGCGCCAGGTCCGGTTTGGGGGCCGGTGATCCCTCCGGAAAGGGGGCTTTGGCTGCGCAGTCTCCATTGCTCTCAACAAAGCCAGGAGAGCGGGTCAGGGTCTCGGGCGGGAAAGGCTGAAGCTAGTGACCACTGGCCCCGAGGTTTGGGTCCTGGCCCAGCACGAGTCCGGCTGGTGGACGTGCAGGGATGCTCCCGGCCCCCACTTCCTCTTCAGGGTCAGATGGGGATTTGGGTTGTGCCCTCCTCACTTTTCCAAATCCTCCCAGGGGCTCCCTCACCCCTGACAGCCCCCTTCGCCCCTCCATTACGCCAGGCCCAGTGCGGGTAGATACCAGCCCCATCGAGGGGCCCGTGGAGCAGGGCTGTAGGGAAGGAGTTTCATGGAGCCCTGACCATTGCGAGAGCTGACGGAGGGTCCCAGGGGACCTTCAGGAGGGGACAGGCATGCAGCCGAGGCCCCAGTGTCCCCCCACCAGCCGCCTGCCCCAAGCAGGTGAGACCCAGGCTGGGTAGGGGGCAGGCAGGGGGCAGGGGGGTTGGGCCTCGGGGCATGGCTTTCAGCAGGGACAGACCCCTCTCTAGGAGCCCCGCCCCGGGGATCCCGGGGAACAGGGCACCTCCAGCCTCCATCCAGGTCTCCGCTCCTCAGGCTGTGGGGACAGTCAGCCCTGGGCCAGCCCGGCATGGGGCCAGGAGAGCAGGGTGGGCGCTAGTGTGGGGATGTGTCCCCAGCACCCGCCCAGAGCCCGCAGTCACCTGGCGGCCCCAGAGCCCAGGAACGTGTGGTGCCCAGACACGTCCTCACCAGGAAGTGGCCGCCTCGCCCAGGGTGCCTGGCCGGAGTGGCTCCCCATGGCGGCTGAAACGGCCCACTGTGTCAGCACCTGTGCCCCCAGACGGGGCACGCTGGCCCGTATCCCCGAGGTGCTTCTGAAAGTCTGCGTCGCTAAGGCTTCACTGAAATGTCCCCGAGGGGGGCCACGGGGCCAGGGGGTCCTTCTGTGAAATAACTCATCTCAGGGTCCTGCACGCTGCGGGCGCAGGGTGGGGGGCATCTGCCAGGACTTCTAAAAATGGCCGCCTGGGCCCTTGGTCTCCCCCTCACTCGGCGGGGAGTGCGGGCGGGTTTCAGGGGCCTTGGTTTGAGCAGAGGGGTCGGGGAGCCTCCCGGAGCCAAGGATCTGGGGTGGCCAGAAAGTGCCGAGGGTGGGTGGTGGCGGGAGTCCGGCCCAGGGCCCGCCGACCGCAGCGCCGCAGCCCTGCCGTGATAAATGGCTTCCCCACAGCCGGGCGGCTCTGCCAGGATCGCCTCAGCCTCTGAATTCCGTCTTGTTGACCCTGAGGCCCACCAGGGCCCTCGCACAGGGCAGCTTTGTGGAGGCGGTGATTCACGAGGCGCTGCTGCATGGGGGGACTGTACGTGCGGGGCTGGCATCGGGGGACAGGGGTGTCCCGGAGGCCCTGCCAGCCCGGGGCGGGCAGCTCAGTGTCCAGCGGGATGGCAGCACCCTGGGAGCCCCGGGAACCATGCCTGGGTCTGAGCTCAGAGGTGCGGGGTCCTTAGGGGCTCAGCGTCCCGACCCCAGGGACCCCGCAGCAGGCGAGGGCTCCTGGATGCCTGTTGAATGAAGCATAGGAGGAGGCCAGGCCTCGTCAGGCTGTGGACCCCGCCATGTGGCACGTGGGACACATCCCCTCTCCCAGCTCGGTCCTCGAAGCCCAGAGGACAGGAGTGTGGGGAAGGGCAGGGAACCTGCTGGCTGCCCTGTCCCCGGCAGCTTCCTGCCCACACCCAGCCCCTCCCCACGTCAACCGCACACCTGGGAAGCTTCAGGCGGTGGGCCCTGCCATGCCAGGCCACCGGCTGTGTCTGGAAGCCCTCACACCTCAGCCCAAGCTCTCTGGGGCAGCTTGCATACCTCCCAGCACATTCTGGGATGGAGATTCCCGCTTGTCTGTCCTCTAGGAAGCTCTCCTGGTCCCACTGGCCCTGGGATACCCCACCATGCTGGCTTCTGCCACCCAGCAGAAGCCAAAGCCCCGGATGCCCCGGTTCCCACTGCTGGAGTGAGCAGCCTGCAGTGGCCGGTCCCAAGGGGGACCCACGGGCTTGCTGGTCTACCAAGGGTTCACGGTCTGAACTCCGAGACTGCCTCTGGTCCCCCCACGCAGAGCCCTTGCAAGCTGGAGAGCAAAGAGGCGCCTGTCTCCTGGGCGACGGCCGGAGTTTGGGTGGGCTAGCCGCCTGCGTCCTTGGCTCTCTGGGACCCTGAGTTCCTGGCAGGGAGGAAGCAGGCTGGGCCGGCCTCGGAGTCTCCTGGAGCGCCTGGGCCTGTGGCTCTCTCTAATTGCTCTTTCTAAGAAATCCCTCAAAATTTTTGCAGAGAGAAAAGGCCAGAGGAGTGGCCCTGGCCTCTTCCAGGTGGCCAGCGGTGGGAGCCAGTGGCTTTGGGGACGGCAGCGATGCCATCAGCTCTGAGCCACACCCAGAAACGGCTTTCCGGGGAGGCCGCCCTCTGGCTCCCAAGGCCAGCCATGGGGTTAGGGCGAGAGGAAAAAGTGAGCACCGGGTGAGGCCGAGCCTGGCCCCCGCCCATGGCCGCAGATGCCCGCACACGGATGCTTACCCACCCGAGGCTCGGGCCGCTGGCGGGGCCCATGGGAACCATGAGTGGGTCTGAGCAGAAACCCACCCCAACCCATCTCGGACCACGCAGCCTGGAGAGCCAAGACTCTCCCCGCCAGGGCCAGGAAAGCAGGGCAGGACGGGCTGGGGCCGGAGCCTCTGGGAGCCCCAGAAAGCTGAGTGGCCCTGCATCTGGGGTCTGCATTCTGTGCTCCTGGCCTGGGACCCCAGCAGAGCAACGGGGCGTCTGGGGCTTAAGGACACTGTATGGACTCTCCCTCCTGCTGGCCACCCAGAGCAACCCCTCCCCTCCTGTCTCCCCCTCCCCCCTCTCCTCTCCCCCTCCCCCCTCCTCCCCCTCCCCTCCCTCCTCCCCCCCAACCACCTGCCTCCGCCATCTTCTATCACCAGCCTGTAATTTCCAGCCGCCTCTCTCCACGTTGGCAGTGGGCACCTTGGCCTCTACCTCCCCAGCCCAAACCCCAGTGCCCCACTGCTTCCTGCTAAGGGGCTCCCGGGTCCCCACTGTTGGGGACCAGCTGGCAGATGCGTCCCACTTCTTTCTTGGCATGTGGGGGACTCAGCAAATACCCTCTTGTCAGGCCAGTGGGGAGCCCAGGGCCCATCCAGGACCCATGTGGGCAGAACCAGAGGGCTGCCAGGAAGAGATTCAGGGGACCAGGCACCTGGGTGGGGCTCCTAGGTCTCTCAGACTCAGGCCAGAGATGCCCACTCGAAGGTGGCAGGTGAGGCCAAGCCCACGCCTGGAGGACACCCACGGCCAAGACCCTGACCCACGAAACCGCAAGAAGGGAAGTAGTGGGGGAGAGGAGTGGAGGCCGGGCCCAGGAAGAGATGATGCTCAGGCCGGTGGAGGGTACCATCCCCCCGGCGGGTGGAGGGCGGCCGAGCGCCCAGCTGGACCGCGGGCCCCAGTCCCTGGGGGTGTGGCTATCAGGTGGCGGCCGGCGCCGTGCCCACCACACCCCACAGCTTCCATTTGTCCTGCTGGGGGCTTCCCCCCCACCTCCCCCTCAGCACACCCCACCCAGGGCTCCACCCACACAGCCAGGGCCCCACCTCCCTGCACCCCGTTCCCTCCTGACCACCCCCCCCCCATCCATGCGGCCCAGGTGTCCCGGGCCCACGACGGGCAGCTGCTTTCTCAAGGATGGGTATTTCCGACCCCGGCCCGGCCGGGAGAGGCCTTCTCGGGGGCCCGGCTTCCCCTTCCTCACTAATCCTGTTTCCTGTGTTTATCCCGCTGGGCCGAGAAGGAAGCTGCCTCGGAGGCCATGGGAGGGAGGGTCCCGCAGGGTCGGGGCAGCACGGAGGGGCCGGCGCAGGCCCACATCCCAGGAGCCATCGGGTGTCTCGTGGAGGGGCTGGGGGGGCAGGAGGGACCTGAGGCCATCGAGGAGAGTGGCTGGCCCGGGACAGTGGCTGAGGGTGCCCGGCCTGAGCGGCGGTGGCCAACTGGGCGCAGGGGCTCGGGCTCAGATGGGAGCCGTGGGGCTGCGGGTGCTTACACGTGAGGGACTCTGGCCTGAGCTGCCCTTGAGCTCCCAGGGTTTGCTCAGTCCCTGCAGCCCCAGAGCTGCAGAATCCCTGCAGGACTGACACGGGGCAGGAGCCTGGGGGCTCTCATGGCCTCCAGCCAGGGACCCAGTCCCAGGCCCACCTCAGGGCATCTCTAGGGAAGGCCCTCCCTCCAAAGGCCACCCCAGAGCCCTACCGTTCCCCGTTAGGGCAGCTTCAGAGATCCCTGGGAGTCAGTGCTCCAGGCCACTCAGGGCAGGGGAGGGTCTTGTCCAATGTGGAGGATGCAATCGTGTCTGACAGGGAAGGCTCTCTCGTCAGAGGGCATCTGGACCCTTTACCTGCTCCGGGCTCCAGGGTCACCAAAGGGAGGGTCAGGGCCTGAGGACCCTGCGGCGCTGGGGAAGGAGGGCGGGGCAGATGTCCAGGGAGTATCCGGCTCCAGCCCAAGTGGGGTCCCTCCTCACCAGGGTTCAAGCTCAGGGCTGGAGGGTCAGTGCCGGCCCACAGCCCCCGGGGATGCCCCCTCCTCAGCCAGAGGCCCAGGGCCGGATCCTGCGGCAGGCTGGAACCCTCGGTCAGATAATGCCACATTGTCCAATATAAGCCCTAATTGTCTTCGAACTTGGCCTGGAAAAACAGGTCTGGCAGGGAAGCGGCCGGAGGGCGCGCTGGGGTTCCGGGCGGAGGGTTGAGCTCCAGGAGGGTGCAGCCCGGCCTGGAGGCCAGATAAGGCCTGAGGCTGTGGCCGCGAGGCTGGTCCAGTTGTGTGACTGAGTGAGTTACAAGATATGGCCCTGGAGAGGGGTGCAGGTGGGTGGACACCCTGCCCCCTCCCGGCCCTAGCAGGGCATGGATCTCGTGGCCCCCAAGGAGGCCCTGGGGACTCCCCGGTGCTGGCAAGGAGAGGACACTTGGGCATCCCCGAGACCCATGGACAGGAGGAAGGGAGGCTGCCCCAAGGGTGGCAGGAGGGTTCAGGGTGCCGTGGCCTGAGCGGGGGCCCTTCCCAAGGGGCGAGCTGCAGCCATATTGGGTGATATAGAGCTGGCTCCCCGGGCCATGCCTGGAAGCTGAGCATGGAGGGGGGCGCGTGCCCAGCCATGGAAGGCTCTGCACGGGAGTGGGTGTCTCAGGAGGGACAGCCTTGCCCCTGAGGTTGGCCAGACACAGGGCAAGATGGAGCCCCAGCAGACCCAGGAGTGGATCCTGAGTGTTTGGGAGGACAGGCCATGACAAGGCCCTGGAGGTGGGGAGGCGGATACCCGATCCCCGGCCCCGGGGACGCCTTGGGGGTCTAGAGCCTCTGCTGGTGCGAAGCCAGGCTCTGCTGACTCGGACATGGGCTGCTGGCTAGATGGCCTGGCAGCTGGGGGGGATGTGACCAGGAGGCGACCTCACCTCCCACATCCGGCCGGGCTGTCAGGGAAAGTCAGAGCCCTTGGGGAGGCCCCTGAGTGCTTCTAGAGCGGGGCTGGGACACCACCCTGCCGCAAGGGGGGCTTCGAGTGACCCTCCAGGGTGCCACTGTGGGCAGATGTGCCCGAGCGGCCCGGCTCCAGCCACACTCCCCCTTCCCTTGCCTCATGGGCCCCCCCACCCCCAAGGCCTTTCCATGAAGGCGGAGCTAAGAGAAGGAGGAGGCGTGGAAGGACCCCGCGGGGTGGACCTCACCCACGAGCCTAGGGGGGACTCGGGCTGCCTGTGCGAGGCCAGGAGGTAGCCACAGGTGCCCACAGACTGCACCGGCCTCGCCCCGAGGCCACCGGCTGGGTCACCAGCACGAGCTGGATGAGAATAGGAGGCGGGCAGCGGAGAGGTGGGTCTGGGGGGCAGGAGGGAAGAGCCCGCCTCCGGTAGGCCCCTCCATGCCATTGCGCCCCTGCCCGTCCCGAGCCGGTCCCTCCCTGGCTTAGGGCCCCTCAGAGCAGCCGAGGGCCTAGGCCCGCCTCCCGCCTCCCTCAGACTTCGGGGAGACTCCCAAGAAGGCAGATTCTGGGGCCCCTGAAGCTACACCTCCCGGCCTTTGCCGGAGACCGGGTGAACCGCCTGGCCTTGTGGTGAACGTGACCCTGGCAGCGTGGCCGGGACAGGGCCCGGCTCTCCCACCTGTGTGGGGAGGTGCGGCACCCTGAGGCTGGGAGCAACCGCTTGCCTGAGGTCAGGGGGGCAGGGCTTCCCACCCACCGGCCCACGGGGAATCCAGGGCGGGGGGCCTCGGGGAGCACACTCTGCAGGGGCAGCATCCTCTCCGTCCCCGTGGGGGCGCTGCTCGCCCCGCCCAGCCCGGGCCTGTGTCTGCTGAAGCCGCTCACAGAGACCGGCAACTGCAGCCTGACCCCCGCACCCCGGGCTCAGGGCTGTGTCCCGGCTGCAGAGATAGATGGAGGAGGGCCCCTCCGCCAGACCCAGACCAGCCCCCCGCAGGGGGCAGGCGAGGGAAGAGGGAACCCCTGAGGCCTGTTTGCTGTCCCGCTGGGCTGCCCTGAGTCTCTCTCTGCAGCCAGGCCCTGGTGGGCAGGGGGACAGACAGCCTCTCTTCCGGGAAGGCATGTGGCTTCCATTGCCCCCAGCTTTCCGGGGTCAGCTGGGTCGGGGCTCGGCGGGGGAGCTCCTGGACCCCACGTTCCCCCTCCTCAAGGGAGCCTGATCCTGCTTCCCCAGAGTTCCGGGCTCCCACCTGCCTGGGGGCCCGCCACCGCTGAAACCCTCTTCACCTTCTCTCAGAGCACAGCCTGAGCTAGAAGGGGGCTCAGTGGGAGGGCGATGGGAGACCCCCAGAGGGGCCGGGCCGGCAAACTCCACTGCCGCCCGCCCCGGCCTCGCACCCCTCACGCCGTGGGGAGACTGCGTGTCCTTCTGTCCCCAGCCCCGAGGAAGGGGGCACGTGTGTGACCAGCAGCCCTCTTCCTGCCCCACAGCGAGCCACCAGCTGTCCCCTGCCCGTTGGGCCTAAGCGCTCAGGGTGCTTCCGGCAGCTCATGGAGCCTGGGGTGCACGTGCTCCCATCTTTCTCCCCAGTGAATCCTCACCACTGGGACCTGGTCTGCACATCTCTGGGCCACACCCCGTGATCCAAGGCCCAGGGAATGGGCTCCTGGGGGCCCCAGCTGGGGCGGAATGGCCGGCAGGCAGGGCAGTCCGTCCTGGGACCTCCCTGCCTCGGAGGCCTGGAGTGCTGGGCAGGCTCCGGGGAGGTGGGTGGCCTGAGCCTCCTGGCCACGCCCTTTCTTATCAGTGTCCAGTGTTTAGACTCAGGCCTGGGGGGCTTAGGGCCAGGCCGCCTGGGAGATTCCTCCTGCAGGCCCGGGCTCAGGGGCTCATGCGCTGAGACCCTCAGCCTCTGCTTCCAGGGAGGCCAGGAGCAGTGCCGTGTCCCCCGAAACCTTTAGCCAGTGTGAGAGCTAAGGGTGTGTCTCGGGGGCTGCTGGGGCCCAGCCTGCAGCTGGAGTGAGGGTCCTGCCAAGGCCAGATTTGGGGCTCCCTTTGGGACTGAGCGGCCAGTCTGCTGGGCCAAGGAGCTGAGGGGTCTCTGCTGCCAGCAGGAGGGTCCTGGTCTCAGGGAAGGGAAGGAGGCAGGGTCTCACCTGGAAAGATCTGCCCTCTTTTCAGGCCTCTGGACAGCCAGGCAGAGAAACCAGAAGGGAAGGCCCGACTTGGGGGAAGGTGGGCAGGGGGCCGGGGGTCCCTCCCGCCGCACCCCCCCAAAAGCCCCACCTCAGTGGCCAAAGTGGGTGTCATGATGTCCACTGACCTCACGGGGGCGCAGGAGACAACAAAATTTCAGCTGTTCTGGGGGAAGGACATTTGTGGCCTGAGCCTTTTGGGCTGAGCCAGTTTATGGGGGACCCCCAGCTCTCTCCCCAATATGAGGACCCCTGCCCGCCCCTCACGGCTGCTCCCCAAACCCGGAGCTTCCTGACAAGCATCTCCCTCCTCGGCCCCCACCCCTGCAGCCGCTGGCCTCTGACCACGTCCCCTCCCTGCCCTCCCCCTCCACAGGGCCAGGCCTCCGGAAAGGAGAGCTGAGGCCCCACCCTAGACTGAGCTGGGGAATGAGACCCCGAGGCACGCAGCTCCACCCGGTCTATGCATTTGGGAGGGGGCTCCAGGGGCACCCTGGGGTGGAGATTGGGGGGCAGGAAGGAGGGGACTGGGCAGTTCTGGGAAAGGCCTGGGAGGGAGGGAAGGGGTGTGGCCATTGCCGGGAGCCTGGGAGAGGCAGCATGGGTGAGGCTTGGTGGGGAGGCCCTGAAGCTGGTTGGAGGCCCTGGGTGGGGAGCCATGGAAGGTTGCTGAGCAGGGGCAGTGTGGCCAGAAGCAGGATGGGAAGGCCAAGGGGCGGTCCTGGGGCCTCTGCCCCAAGCTCAGCTATCGGGACAGGTCCCGAGGCATGCGCCCAGGTTCCAGTGGGCTTGTCAGACTCAGCTGACCTCCTGCGTTCCTAAGCAGATGTCCCTTCCTCCAGCCCTGGCTAGGCTCTGACCTGGGGCCACATCCTCATGGGGGTCTCCCCAGAGAGCGCCAAACACACCTTGGCTGGGGAGACATGCGGCAGGCAGCCAGCCCCTTCCGCCTTCCTGCCCGGAGGCTAGGATTTGGGGCAGAAAGAGTCCAGCCGGGGGCGAAGGGGCAGAGATGGGCTCGGCGGCTGCAGTCCCTCCCCACGTGAGGAGAGCAAGGGACAGATTGCTGAGCAAGGGCCAGGGCAAGACCCGAGGCAGGGAGACCAGCTGGAGGAACGTCAAGGACCTGGGCCTGAGGCAGGACCCCAGCCCCCCAGCCCACCTCAACCCTATTCAACGTGTCACGGGTGGTCCTGAAACAGAGGCTGTTTCCGCCCGATCCGGGCTGAGTGGGATCTGCCTCGTGAGCTATGCCTCACGCTGGCTTGCCTCACGCTGGCTTTCCCCACGCCCCCCCTGGGATGAGCGCACGGCAGAGAGAAACAGGCCTGGAGGGCTCCAGCAGGTGTCCCCAGGCCGGGCCTTGACTCCGATCCGGGATCACTGGCTGGTCCCTGGGGCCAAGGGCTGCGCCCTGTCCTCTTTATGCCTTTCCTCCCCCTGGCCTCAGTTTCCCCATCTGCTCTCAGCTCCCGGCCAGGTCTCGGCACTGGCTATGGTCTGGGTGCTGCGTGGAGCTGGGAAGCCCCTAGGGGAGCATCCCTGCAGTGGGAGAACAGAGGAGAAGGGCCTGTCACTGTCACTCTACTTGAGAACAGGTGGCCCAGGCCCAGTCCCATGCGGCACAGAGGGCGGAGACGCTCGTGGGGTCCCAGCCCCTTCCCCATAGGAGAGGGCTGCCCGGTGGTCCTGGGGCTGGGCCGAGACCCCGGGGCTGGGCGGGCTGGGGGCCGGAAGGGGCCCTGGTGGGTGTGGGCAGGCAGCCTTGGCAGGTCGCCCTGCTGGCCACGAGGCCAGGAACGAGGGGCCTTTTCGTGGAAAGGGATCAAAAGCTGCCTTATCACATTTGTTTTTCTCCAACCTTTGCTTCCTGGCTTGTGCAACGCCCCCTCCCCGCGGCCTTCACCTCTGCCTGCGGTGACAGCTCGCAGGTGCCCCCGGCACCCCCGCCCGCCTCTGGCAGCTCGAGGGGCGCTCTGAGCCCGCGGGGGCTGCGGGGGAGGGAGGCTGCGGGCCACCTGCCCTGTCAATCAGCCGCTTCCCAGCCCCAGGCTGTCGGCAGGGCCTCTGCGGGATTTCTTTGCAGGCTTAGCCGTGGGCCGGGCCGGGGCTGGGCAGGCGGGTGCGTGTTTGCGGGCTGGGTGGGGAGGCGCCCCGAGGTCAGAGCCAGGTGGAGGCCTGCAAGTCTGGGTGTGTTGGGGGCGGTTTCAGGAGGGGCTGGTGAGGGTCCTGAGTCTTCTCCAACCTTCATCCTCCGAGACAGGATCTGGCTTGTGGAGACCGCCCAGAGGCTTTGGGAGCCAGATACGGAGAGGCGGGGTGGGGGGGAGAGGGTGCGGTGGGGAGAGAGGCTCAGATTGGGGGAGAGGCCCAGGGAGAGTAGAGGCCCAGGTCCGGGAGGCTGTCTGTGGGGTTGTCTGTCAGCAGCAGGGCCCGTGAGGCGCAGGCGGGGATCTCCCGATGTGCGCTGGCGGACGTGGGGCCGCGGTCGCCCCATCTCGCCTGGACCCTGGCTCCGGTCCCCAGGCGGATGGACTCCTGGGTTCGCCATGGCTTTGAGATGGTAGATGTTTAGACGAGAGAGCGGGGCGCGAGGGGGCGCCAGGGCCCTGGGCCTGGAGGCGGTGGGCCTCGTCCTCACTCTCCGCTGCCGCTTCCGGACCATTTTGCTCGTCCCCTAAGACCTCCCAGCCTTGAGTCTCGTGTCATTACCAGGCTCCAGACCCCGCCTTCCTTGTCCGTGTCCCACCCAACCTCAGGTCCCCCCACGTTCCCGGAGGAGTTGCCTCCCGCTTGCCTCTGCCCTCCAGCCCTCCGCGGGCCGTGATGCTTGGTGGTTCTCACTGCGCACCACGATCATTCCAGAACCTGAGCCCCGCATGCCGGGGAGTGTCCTCCAGCCGCGCCCCAGCTCCGCGGGGCAAGAGCTGACCCCCGTGCCTCTGGCTCCCGCTTGCACCCGTCCTTCCCCTCAGCCAGGACCCAGCATCCTGCTACCGCCTGCTGCCTCGCGTCTGTCCTCGCGTGGCATCGACTTCAGTGCAGGAGTGTGGTCGCCTTGCACACGTCCTCAACCACCCCTGGACCTGGGAACCCTTTTGCCCACGTGGACCACACCCCACCCCCCATCTGGGGCAGCCCAATCTGTTCTCTGTTTCAGAGCTGCGTCTTAGATCCCACAGATGGGTGAGCTCCTCTGTCTTCGTTCACTGAGCTACACTCATTCTCCATTCTCAGTACTCCCTGCTACGATATTAATACTCCACACTCCACTGTGAATACTCCATGCTCCCTTTCTTATCCTCCATACTCCTACTCCATTCAGTACTCCGTTCTCCATACTTCATACTCCATTAGTAATGCTCTACGCTTCGTTCTCCATTCTCCATTATTAGTATTCTGTACTCTAGTCTCCATTGTCCATCTCTGTTCTCCATACTGCATCAATAACACTCTGTGCTGCATACTCCATTATTAATACTCCACATCCACTCTCCATTATTAATACTCTGTACTCTATTCTCCACTATCCACCTCCGTTCTCCATACTCCATTAATTAATAACACTCCGTACTGCCTACCCTATTGTTAATCCTCTACACCCCGCTCTCCATTCTTATACTCCCCTCTCTGCTGGAAGGCTCTTCCATTCCTTCCCTTTCTCTCTGGCTCCAATGCCTCCCCAGCCTCCCGCCCGACCGTGGTCTGGACCTCCGCTTTCCCTGTTGCCCACCCCCACTCAGCCCCGCCTTCCCTCCACCGCTGGGCATGAAACTCTCTGTGCTCCTCCAAAGCCACTGTCCAGGAGAGAGCAGTTCACAGCCTCCCACCTGCACCAGAAGCCCCCATAAAGGGATTAGTGCCCTTGTGAGAGGGACCCCAGAGAGCTCCTTCGCCTCTCCTCCGACGTGAGGATGCAGCCAGAAGGTGCCGCCCTGACCAGGACCCCGAAAGCGGACCCTGGCAAGCCACCAATACTGCCACCTTGGTCTCGGACTGGCAGCCTCCAGCTCTGTCAGATATAAATCTCCCTTGTTTAAGCTGCCCTCTCTGTGGTATTCTGTTGCAGCGGCCCCGGACTGAGAGCGTCACCCTCCTAACCTCCCTCCACCCCTCACCCAGATGGTCTGAGCCCAGGAATGTGCGCTTCTGAGCATGGGACTGCCAACCCTGTCCAGTCACGGTTACCTTGCGGGGGGAGGACCGGCGGGCACACACACGCTCACCTGAGTCCTGCACACGTCCCCCCAGGGCCGCGCCGGCGGGCAGCAGCCTCCCCCCACCGAGCAGACCTGCTGACGCAAGGTGTCAGCTCCTCTGCTGTCCTGCTGGCCCCTGGATGCAAGGAGCCCCAGGGACCCAGGTGGCAGCCATGTCCTGTAGTTCAGGGACCCAGCACGCCCCAGGCCAGAGCCGGGGGATGGAGGGCCAGCCCTGGACGGGCTTTGGGGGGGATGGTGAGAGGGCTGCGCCCCCCCACCCGCTGCCACCCCTCCGTTCTGGGAACTATGCATTTTCCCATTGGGAACATTGTGCCACATGAAGGTCTTTGATATACCCCAAGGATCCCTCCAAGAGGCTGCTCCAGCTGGGCCCTCAGCAGGCCCTTCAACCCCTCTCAGGCGTGGCGTCAGGGGTGCGCAGAGCCCTCTCTTGCTCCAGGCCCTGCTTCCAGCTGGGCCTTCCCTGCCGCCTTGGATGTGGCCAGGGAAACCCCTGGTGCGGGCCGTGCTGTCTCTGGAGAGCGAAGAGACCTGCCAGGCACTGTGTGACTTCTTCACAGGGGAAGCGAGATACAGCAATGTTTATCCTGAAGGCGTCCAAACACGGCCCTGACCACGGGGCCCCTAAAAACCGCTCCAGGGTCAGACCTCGAGTATCCGCAGGGCTTGTCTCACACACTCTTGAGCACTCGGGCTGCCTCCCCTGCTCATCTTTCCCCAGGAGCAGTTAGTAATCACTCATTATGATCGTTAATAGACGATGAGTGATCAATGACTATGACCATTAGCGTTTAACGAGTGATCCGTAGTCTCCACACGCTGTACCGGAGCCGTCTGGGCGTCCAGATCTCTTCTGACTACCTTTCTGTTCTTAATTCTGGTAATATACACATAACGTAAAATTCACCATTTATCCATTTTTAAGTGTACAATTCACTGGCATTAGGTACATTCACATGGTTGTGCAACCATCATCTGCCTCCAGAACTTCTTCATCTTCCCAAACGGACGCTCTGTCCCCATTAAACGCTCCCTCCCCTCCCCTCCCCCAGCCCCGGCCCCCACTATCTACTCTCTGTCTCTATGGATCTGACAACCGTAGGTCTTCATGGAAGTGGAATCAAATAGTATTTGTCTTTCCGTGTCTGGCTTATCTCACTGAGCACCATGTCCCCAGGGTTCATCCGTGTCGTAGCCTGTGACAGGCTTTCCTTCCATTTTAAGGCTGAGTAATGTTCCATTGTGTGAGAGCACCACACTTTGTGAATCTGTTCGCCCATCAATAGCCATCGGGTTACTTCTACCTTTTGGCAATTGTGAATAAAGCTGCTGGAGCACAGGTGTGCCAACACCTGCTCGAGGCCCTGCTTTTAGCCCACTTGGGTGTATTGCAGAGGCGGAATTGCTCCATCCTAGGGTAATTCTGTGTTTCATTTCCTGAGGAGCCGTCGTACTCTTCCCCACGGTGACTGAACTGTATTCCACTCACATCTCCAGGGCGCAAGGTTCCGATTTCTCCACACCTTTCCCATCACTTGCTTCCTTTTCTATTTTCCTCTTCTTCTTTGTCATTTTTTTTTTTTAATAGGAACCATCCTAATGGGTGTGAGGTGCTATCTCATCGTGGTTTTGTTTTTTTTTTGCGGTACACGGGCCTCTCACTGTTGTGGCCTCTCCCGTTGTGGAGCACAGGCTCCGGATGCGCAGGCTCAGCGGCCATGGCTCACGGGCCGAGCCGCTCCGTGGCATGTGGGATCTTCCCGGACCGGGGCACGAACCCGTGTCCCCTGCATCGGCAGGTGGGCTCTCAACCACTGCGCCACCAGGGAAGCCACTCATCGTGGTTTTGATTTGCATTTCCCTAAGGTTAGTGATGTTGAGCATCTTTTCACGTGTCTGTTGGCCACTGTATGTGTTTTTTGGAGAAGAGTCTATTCAGGTCCTTTGCCCATTTTTAATTTGAGGCATTTGGCTTTTTGCTGTTGAGTTGTATGTGTTCTTTATGTATGTTGAATATTAGCCCCTTCTCAGTTAGATGGTTGGCAAATATTTTCTCCCGCTCCATAGGCTGCTTCCTCACTTCTGACTATCTCGGGAGATGGCCCAGAAGCACTTGGGCAAGTCTTAACTGTGTATCATCATCCATCCCATGGGGCTGAGAAGTGCCGCTGACCCTCTTCTCTAACCAGCTTTGACATGAATGTACCTGATTGCGCCAAGGGTCCCTGGCCTTCCCCAATTATTAGAAATTGATGAGATGCCAGACAAGAAGTTCAGGCAAGGCTTTATCGGGGCTCCTGCGGCTGCAGGGGGAGCAAAAAGAAGTAACAGGTTCTACTGATCACTGCCCCTGGGGGGGGCGATGGGGGGCGAGCTGGCTCCTTATATGGGGTGAGGGTAGGAATGTGTCCAGGGGTCGGGCTGGGGGGGTGACTTAGGCGGTTCGCCCAGCCCATTGGTGGTGTTCTGTGCAGGGGGCATGCGCAGTTCGCTGTTTTTACTCCCAGCTCTTCAGAAGTGGCAGTTGGGTTTTTTGGTCTTTTTGTATCTTTTCATCGATGATTTGCTCCAACTGCACAAGCACGCAGTTATTTTTAGTCCCTTATAGTTTCTTTGTATCTTGTAGCTCAGAAGATGTTTGTCCAGGTGCAAGCACTGCAGCAAAGGGTCCCAGGTCTCCGACTGTCTCATACCCACTAAATCAATAGTCATGCATCACACGGCCAAGGCTTTAGCAAAGACACATGCCTGGCACACGACCAGGGACACTGGGGGAGGAGCCTGCAGTAGGTGGCAGCCATTCTGCAGGAACCATCATTTCTACAGGACCAGACCAGTGAATAACATGGAAACATCTTGGTCAGTAGCACGAACCTCTGCTGCTCCCACAAGGACACGGAACGCTTCTGATTCGCCATCATGACTAAGAAGAGTTTTGGGGTCTTACACTTGACTGGACCTTGAGAGTGACCAGCTGTTGGGATTACTAACTGTCAAATATCTCAATGTCGATTATAAATTCAGAGACCATGAAAACGACCACTGGGTGGGTCCATGAACCCAGTGGACCCAGTGTAACTGGACATTGACCTGGACCCCATTTATTTCTTGACCCCGTAGGCCTCCACCCTAACAGGGAACCACAGCAGCTCTTCAGGGTTAGGGTACGGGTACCCTGTGTCCTACAGCCCTACAAAGTAAGGGGCCCCCTTTCCCGAGCACACAGCCACTCAAGTGAATGGCCATGGTTACTTTTGGGGAACAACCTAGGGACCAGGACCATAGTACTTGCTGTGATGTGCAGGGCCCTTCCCCTCTCCAAGCAGCAGGTTCTGGGTCTGAAAACAAACCCAAATCCAGCCGCAGGTCCAGGGCTGGAGTTTTCAGTGGGGCGATTGCCACCTGCAGCCTCTATCACCTCCATCCTCAGTCCCTTTCAAGAGCGGCTCTCTTGAGATACAGGCAACCTTCATATGTTTAAAGTTCACAGCCTGGTAGGTTTTGACAAATGTCAAACTTACCCGTACATATGTTGTATAAACCGCGGCCACAGCTGGGTGGTGAATACACCCATCGCTCCCAAGGTGTCCTTGTGCCCCTCTCACCTGCGCCCACTGTGGACCTGCTCCCTGTCGCGTTTTCCAGAGTTTTCCGTCCATGCAGTCATGCAGCGAGCACTCCTTTTCCCTTTGGCTTCTTTCATTAGCGCCATCACTTTGAGATCCCTCCCTGCCATTGTGTGTACCAGTAATTCATCCCTTTTCATTGGTGAGTGGATTCTGTTACATGGATTTAACCCTGTTTGGTTTTATCTCTTTGTCTGCTGATGGACAGTTAGGTTGTTTCCAGTTTGGGGTTTTTACAAATAAAGGTATTACGAACATCCACGTACAAGTCTTTATGGGGACACACTTCTTTTCCTCTTGGGTAAGTAAATACTGAGGTGTGGAATGGCTGGGTCATATAGTAGGTGTACGTTTGACTTTTGAAGGAACTACCACACTGGAATGTAAATTGGTGCAGCCACTATGGAGAACAGCATGGAGGTTCCTTAAAAAACTAAAAACAGAGTTACCATATGATCCAGCAATCCCACTCCTGGGCATATATCCAGAGAAAACTCTAATTCAAAAAGACACATGCCTCCAATGTTCACAGCAGCGCTAGTTACTATAGCCAAGACATGGAAGCAACCTAAGTGTCCATCGACAGATCAATGGATAAAGAAGGTGTGGTACATATATATACAATGGAATGTTATTCAACTCAAAAAAGAATGAAATAATGTCATTTGAGGCAACATGGATGGACCCAGAGATTATCATACTGAGTGAAGTAGGTCAGAAAGAGAAAGGCAAATACCATATGATATCACCTCTATGTGGAATCTAAAAAAATGATACAAATGAACTTATCTACGAAACAGAAACAGAATCACGGACATAGAAACAGATTTATGTTTACCAAAGGCAGAAAGGATAAATAAGGAGTTTGGGATTAACAGATACACACTACTATATGTAAAGTAGATAATCAACAAGGAGCTCCTGCATAGCACAGGGAATTATACTCAATATCTTGTAATAACCTATAATGGAAAAGAATCTGAAAAGAATATATATATGTATGTATATGCATGTATGTGTATATAACTGAATCACTTTATTGTAGCTAACACAACATTTTGAACCAACTATACTCCAATTAAAAAAAAAAAGACACCACCACCCTGTGTTGGGAAGTGCTTGTTGCGTTGGCAGCCCTGGCTATGAGAGCGCACCTGCTTCTCCACTTCCTTACCTGCGGTTACGGAGGATCTATCTACCTCATCTTAGCTATCCCAGTTTCCCGATGACTAATCACGAGGCACATCTTTGCATGTACTTATTTGCCATCTGTATATCTTTTTGGTAAAGTGGCTATTGAAATCTTAGACCCGTTTTTAGGTTGAATTGTCCATTTTCTTATTGTTGAGTTTTATGAGTTCTTTATATCTTCTGGCTACAAGTCCTCTACCAGACATATGGTTTGCAAACATTTTCTTCCCGTTCATGACCTGATTTTTCAGTCTCTTATTTTTTATTTTTTTGTGGTACGCGGGCGTCTCACTGTTATGGCCTCTCCCGTTGCGGAGCACAGGCTCTGGACGCGCAGGCTCAGAGGCCATGGCTCACGGGCCCAGCCGCTCCGTCAGTCTCTTTTTTTAAACTGAGGTATGATTGACATACAACACAGTATTAGTATCAGGTGTACAACAGAATGATTTGATGCTTATATTTATTGCAAAATGACCACACAATAAGTCTAGTTAACATTCATCACGACACACAGTTACAGTTTTTTTCTTACGATGGGAGCTCTGAAGATCCAGTCTCTTAGCAGCTTGCAAACATGCACCACAGTGTTATTAGCTACAGCCCCCACGCCATATATTACATCCCCAGGACTTAATTATTTTATGACTGGAAGTCTGTACTTTTTGTCCCCCTTCACCCATTTCTCCCACCCCTCATCCCCTTCTTGGGGCAATTACCAATCTCTTCTCTTCCTGTGTCCTTTTCTCTACGTCCTCACCAACACTTGTTATTTGTTGTCTTTTTTTTTGTTTTTTTGCGGTACGCGGGCCTCTCAGTGTCACGGCCTCTCCCGTTGTCGGAGCACAGGCTCCGGACGCGCAGGCTCAGCGGCCATGGCTCACGGGCCCAGCCGCTCCGCAGCATGCATGTGGGATCTTCCCGGACCGGGGTACGCACCCGTGTCCCCTGCATCGGCAGGCGGACTCTCAACCACTGCGCCACCAGGGAAGCCCTTGTTGTCTTTTTGACAATGGCCATTCTGACAGCTGTGAGGTGGTATCTATTGTGGTTTTGATTTGCATTTTCCTGATGACTGGCGATGTTGAGCATCTTTCCCTGTACATTTTGACCATCTGTGTATCTTCTTTGGAAAAATGTCTATTCAGGTCCTCTGCCCATTTTTTAATCAGATTGTTTGGGGTTTTTTTGTTTGTTTGTTTTTTGTTTTGCTATTGAGTCGTATGAGTCGTATGAGTTCTTTATGTATTTTGGATACGAATCAGATATATGATTTGTCTGATATATGATTTGCAAATATTTTCCCCCATTCCCTAGGTTGTCTTTTCATTCATTGCTCGTTTCCTTGGCTGTGAAGAAGGTTTCAGTTTGATGTGGTTCCACTTGTTTATTTTTGCCTCTGTTGTCTTTGCTTTTGGTATCAGATCCAAAAAATCATTGCCAAGAGCAATGTCAAGGAGCCTATGTTTTCTTCTAGACATTATGGTTTGGGGTTGTACATTCAAGTCTTTAATCCACTTTGAGTGCACTTTTGTGAAGGGTGTAAGACAGTGGTCTGATTCATATTTTTTGCATGAGGCTGTCTGTTCAGTCTCTCAACAGTATCTTTCTTTCTCTTTTTTTTTTTAGATTTTTTTGTTTGATGTGGACCATTTTTTAGAGTCTTTATTGAATTTGTTACAATACTGCTTTTATTTTATGTTTTGTTTTTTTTGCCCCAAGACAAGTGGGATCTTAGTTCCCTGACCAGGGATCGAACCTGCAGCCCCTGCATTGGAAGGTGAAGTCTTAACCACAGGACTGCCACGGAAGTCCCAACAGTATCTTTCACAGGACAGAAGTTTTTCATTTTGATAAAGGCCAATTCATCCATTAGTTCTCTTACGGATTGTAATTCTGCTCTCATATCTAAGAAATCTTTGCCTAACATCACAAAGGTTTTCTCTTATGTTTCCTTCTGGAAATCTTATAGTTTTAGGTTTTACATTCATGTCTATGATCCATTTTGAGTTAAGTTTTGTGTATGGTGTGAGGTAGGGCTTGCAGTGGGTTCGTTCTAGAAGGCACACAATTATTCCAGCATCTGTTTGTTGAAAAGTCTATCCTTTTTCCACCATGCACCAAGGTCAGAAACAAATGGTACATAATCTAATCTATACCTCAATTGAAAAAATCAAGAGTTCTGCACCTTCAAAAAATTAAAATTAAAAAATAAGCAAATGGTACGTACCTGTGTGGACTTACTCCCGGGCTTACTCTGTTCCACTGGTCTCCTCTGTCCATCTTTCTGCCAGCACCACACTAAGAACTCTGCTGTTGGGGAGTATGAGTTCTCCAGCTGCTGTCTCTTTTTTTCAGAGACATCTGACTTTTCTAGAACATTTGTATTTTCGTATGAACCTTAGAGTCCCTTTGTCTATTTCTACTGTGAGGACGGCTGCATTTGGGATTGGGGTTGCACTGAAGCTAGAGATCAGTTTGAGCAGAAATGACATCGTAACATTACTGAATCTTTGGACCTGTGAAAACATGATATCTCTCCATTTATTCAACTCTCCTTTCATTCCTGTCAGCAGTATTTTGCCGTTTTCCATCTTTCATCAGATTTATCCCGAAGGCTTTCATGCTTTTTGATGCCATTGTAAACATTTTCCGGTTCAGCTTCCGCCTGTTTGTCACCAGTATTTACCCATTTCGTCTATCGGCATAAAGGTGTTTCTAATATCCCCTCCTTATTCTTTTAATATCTGTAGAATCTGTGGTTGTTGCCTCTCTCATTTCTGATATTTGGAACTCATGTTCTCTCCATCTGTCTGTCTCTGTCTCTGTCTCTCCCTCTTCCTTTATAAGGTCCTGCATGTTCCAGGCTAGGTGATGCTGTGTTTTCATGCTTGTTATAGGCTCGGAAGCCAGGAAAGGACACAGCTCCTAACAGAGAGAATGGCTGCTCCTGCAGGGTCACGAAGTTCAGTGCAGCCTGGAATCCAGCGTCCTGGGGGTGTCCATCCAGCTGCCCTGACTCCACCCATCAGGCTCCCAGGTTTTCCCAAGCAGGACCGTGACTTTGGCCTCGCAGCTGAAGGCTCAGACACCTGATTGTCACATTGGGGCTTATCTCCCGCTGTAGAGGCTTGTCTGTGAGCTGCGAGGGACTCACTTTCACGCTCGGTTCTCAGTCGTGTGCGAGTTGCCCTCACGTTTTCATGGTCCTTCCTTCAAGTAACTTAGTCACAACCACATATTCTGTTACCCTCATGTCATCACCCCCACTTCCTCTCCCTGGCATTCAGATGTTGTAATCACCACTTGGGCGACGGAGAAAAGATGAGAAATAGAGGCAGCACTGCTCCCAGGGCCTCTCCCAGTCCTGTGCTCTGAGCAATATTTCTTTTTCTCTAATTTCCTTCTCCACTGCGCAGGTTTCATTCTGCAAAGGTGCATTATTTTCATAATCTAAAAAAAAAAACAAAAAACAAAACTCGGTCTCTTTATAAAACACAAGAGGAAGTAGCCTTAGCGAGAAAAAATATTAATAATGTGTGCGAGGGACAGTGTTGACGGCCTCCCAGCCCCGAGGGCTGCAGAAGTGTCCCCACAAGTCGCAGTGCCGGTGGGTCACCACACCCCGGCCTGTAGGGGCCCTCGGAGCTCTGACACCCCCCCCCCCACCACCAAGCCCTTGGGGCGGCCCTGGAGGCGTGAATCTGTGAGGAGAGGCTGCCGCCATATCACACAACCCACGTTTTCCTTCCGGCTTACGGAACAGCCCAGGTGGGGGGTCAGCAGGGCCTCTAGGTGGCGAGTCCGGAGCCCAGGCTCGTCCCAGTGCGTCACTCCGTCCCCTTCCATCGTCCTTTGGACAAGAGGGAGCATCTCACTCCGACGGGTGGAAACCAAGGTGCTCATGGGCTGCTCCCAGGACATCCTTTGCCCGTGGACTGGGTCACACTCAGGGCTGGAGACTGGATGGGAGAGCTGACCCATGGGGGAGACCTGGAGCTCTGAGGGTGGGTGATGCCCACCAGCAAGGACAAGAAGAGACCCAGGTCCAAGTGCGGAAGACACAACACGTTTGGGGGCCATTGAGAAGGCAGTGAGGGGTAGCGTAGGAAAAAGCCGCCACCAGCTTTGGCCACCAGGTCCGTGGAGACCCAGGAAGGGCACTTAGAAAAAGGTTCCAGAAAGAAGATGAAGACGACGAGGCAGCTGGGTAAGGGGTCAGGTGTGGGCAGGGGTGGAGAGGAAGCGGCGATTTATGGCTCAAGGCTACATGGAGGGATTGGCCTAGACCTGGGGGACCAGGACGTCCAGGACAGCGGAGGGAGGGTCCTGCCACCAGCCTGCCGCCCCCATGCACACACTCCCAGCCCCAGCCTCAGGGAACGTGTGACGGCATTTCAACCATGGCCTGAAACTTCTCCTTGGCTTCCGTTGCCCTGGGTGTGAGGGTTTTCACCTGGAGGTGCCGGCAGGGCCCCATCTGGGCAGGAACGTGGGGGCCACATTGAGCGTGTGGGTATAGGAAGACCAGACCAGAAGGGGCTGAGTGGACGCTGGCCGGGAGGGGCCGGAGTCACTGGAGAAAAAGATGATGGTGTCCTGAAGTAGGTGTCAGCCACGGGGCCAGGCCAGCCAGCCGGGCCACACACGGGGGCCTGGAGCGTGACACCCAGCCCCTGGGCTGTGCTGGGCGCGGATGGTGTGAATTCCCAGAGCCGGCAGCCCGGCTGGGCCATGAGCAGAGCCTTGCCGCCTAACGGGTGCCTTTGAGATGTCCAAGGAGAGCCGTCAGGACGTGCTGCGCCTGAAGGCCCTGGGCTCAGGGCGAATCTGCACACCTTCATCTGGGGACCCTACTGTTTACATCACAATGGACATGGGGGTCTTGGATGTGATATTTCAGGGAAGAGTCTGAGAGGACGGAAGACGGCCTGGGACAAAGCCCAATGTTACTCCCAGTGTTTGAAAGAGGGGGCCGGGGAGGGGGAGCCAGACGGAGCCCCCAAAGGGGCCATGGCCTCAGGTGTGGCTGAATGACCAGGGGTTCGCCAGGTGCGAAGGGCACAGGAAGCCGGGGTTCTGGAGCAGAAGATGGTCTCTGTGAGCCACAGGCTGTGAGGGGCACCCAGGTGGAATCCCAGGGGCCCTGCAGATGCGGCCGCGGGCCTGGGTCACAGGTTGGAAGGGACCCCCTCGTGTTCTGGAAGCATCCTGGAGGCAGACGTGGGAGAGGGTGGGTGGTGGGCGGTGGCAGGGGTGGTGCCGGACCTGTCAGGAGCCTATACAGTGGTCCAGGTGCGAGAGACTGGGCTGCACAGAGCCTTGAGGGAGCTAGAGGACGTGGCCAAGAGATGCTGTGACAGCGGACCCTGTCGGGTGGGGGAAAGACCCTAACCCTAACCCTAACCCTAACCCTAACCCTAACCCTAACCCTAGCCCTAACCCTAACCCTAACCCTAACCCTAGCCCTAACCCTAACCCTAACCCTAGCCCTAACCCTAACCCTAACCCTAACCCTAACCCTAACCCTAACCCTAACCCTAACCCTAGCCCTAACCCTAACCCTAACCCTAACCCTAGCCCTAACCCTAACCCTAACCCTAACCCTAACCCTAACCCTAACCCTACCCTAACCCTAACCCTAACCCTAACCCTAACCCTAACCCTAACCCTAACCCTAACCCTAACCCTAACCCTAACCCTAACCCTAACCCTGGTAAGACCCAAGACGCGCTTGACGTCAGCCCCAGGGGAGCGGGCCCGGAGGGCAGCCCCACGTTACAGCCCGGGGGCCGGAAGGAGCTGCCCCAGGGGGCACACGCGACAGGACTTCCGGCTCCAGGACAGACAGACCAAAAGAACAGCTGAGCGTGTAGCTCAGGAGAGGATGCCTGTCGGAGGTGGGGACCAGAGCGGTGCTCAGAGGACACGTGAGACAGAGTAGCCCAAGGAACAGAGCCACGGAGGTTAGGCCTGTGCCCCAGAGCCGAGGACACCCTGAGACCCCACAGATTC